>NC_056504.1:41443774-41451368 GCF_014905685.2 Nematolebias whitei
TCAATAAGAAACATATGGAGCACGATACAAAAAACATTTAAATAAGAAATATCACATTTCTTCTTGATCTGCAAAATTAAAAAACAATTGCCTGCTAAAAGGTAGCAGATTAATTTCTGTATAAATTATGTATTTTAGTTAGACTGGAAAAACATTTCTACAGTTAAAAACATGACTGGAACTACATTAAATCAAACTGAACTAAAGTGTTTCAAACAAATAAAAAATCCCATCCCCAAATGGTAAACATAAATAATCTAGATCTAATTTAAAAAGATGCATGCTTCTAATATCTGTTCTTGAATATTGGTGTTCATTAAAACGATTGCAAGCTAGATGCTAATTAGTATTAAATTTAGACCAAGCAACAGAACCGTTTGAAAACAAACTACAAGGACACAACAAAAATAAAAAAGTGAGAAAAACCCACGCTGAACTGATCAAATTAAACTGGACAGTGAATAAGAAACATATGGAGCACGCTCACACACGGTGTTCTGTAAAAACTGTGAGTTACATACCACAGTGTCCCGACTGTTGGCAGCGGTGCCGGTACATCTGCCTATGATCTTGTCTATGCACTTCTTGTGGATGGCTGCGTTGCATTCTGGGAGAAGTTCACATAAAATTGAATACATTGATTAACCGTTTGAGTTTATGTCCAACATATAAGCGAGATGGTACTTTTATTCTTAGCCAAGGTCATATTTTGAATTATACTTAAATGAATTGGGTATTTCTCAAAGAACAAAGCACTTTTTATAATTGCTGTACACTTACGTCTACATTTATAGCCTTGTTTGTTGAGCCCCCTGTGGAAGACGAAAGACAGAAATTAGTTTGTTTGGATTTTTGGTGCTCATATAAATGACATATTTGAACAAGCAAAACAGGAGCAAGATCATTTGTGCTTCAGGAGGTCATTATAGCATTTTTTTGTATTTATTAGCTTAAAATGAGCTTTGATGCAAAAAAACTAAGTGGCCATCTTGAGTTCTCAAAGAGTGTTGATGTGCAGCTCTATGTTTTTGTTTTATCAATGCTATCAGCGTAATGGAATATTAACGATCTTTATATGGCTGCTGAAAAACAAAACGTCTCCACCTGACCATTAAAGAAAAGCCAGGTGGTCTCAAAGTTTGCCTCCACATTTGAAATATAAATGGCAGTGGCCTTTTTTTATTATTAGAGAATGTCTCCATGCTCCACTTGATTGTTTGCACCAGCAGCAGTGCAACAAGTGAAGTGTGTACGGTATATTTTAGCTTGACATGAATAACTTTGTGTTATGTGGAGCTACACATTAACAGATTTCCATTTTGAGTCCTGCTGCATCATTCTATCTGGAGATGTTTAAAAAATAAAAATAAAGTGAAGACCAGACTAACCAGACGAATTCTCTGCACACAGAGCAGAAAGTGGGCTGTCTGAAGAACGTGGCAATGAACTCGTGGTTCTTTATGAAGTGGATCTTTGCCTGTTTAATGGCTCCTCGTCTACGGTTTAGGGTAGGAACTTCCTCCTCCTTTGAAGCATGCTTACTCTCTTTCAGATACAAAAAGAAACACAGATAAGTCATTGCACAACATGGGAAATAATTAAAAAACAAAAGGTCAGCATGAAAGAACTAACTGATAGTTCAGATGACTACCTGCAGGGACTTGGTGTTTATGGAAGATCTGATTAATTTGAAAAGGGGAACCATGTGTAAAAGCTAGTCAGTCTGTCAATAAATAAATAAAAATCTGCTTTGGTTTAAGATTTAATCTGAGACCATTAAAGTTGAGTAACCAACAAATAAGAGCAAAACGTCGTAGAAATAAAATAAACAATAGTGTTCATTTATTTCTGTTACCTGTATCCACACCCTCCAGAAAGTACTGCACTGCCATCATCACTTTCCCTGAAGGAAGGAGATCCACCTGAACAAAAACAACTGTTATTAAGGAGCCTCGGACACTGGTCCAAGGGACAGAGGACGTGGTTTTAAACCCTACCCAGAACTCAGCACGTCCATTGGCTTTTTTGCAGCGTTCAGCAAGGACCGACACTCCAACGCTGACCTCGGCCAGCGGCTCCTCTGCCGTCTTCATCAGCAGTACCTCAAGTACACGACCCTCGTAGATGTGTGCGTCAAAACTGGCTTTCCAAGCTGGGTACATGGTGGGTTTTCTCTGAACCAGAGTCTTGCCTCGTTCTAAATGAAAGATGGAAACAGACAGGAAGAAAAACAATGTGTTTATCTGCATTCTCAAGAACAAGAAACAAGATAAGACAATTATTTTTACAAAAAAAGGGGGGAAAAAAAGAAATGTGTACTGTCAAAAAATGTCCGTACCAGTTGTTAAAGCTTCCTTCATCTTGATAGCACAGAAGGGTGGGTCAGCGGAGGGAGGCAGGGTGCCCAGGTCGTACGAATTAAAGGCGATCCGCAAGAAAGGAGCCATGGTGATGAGTTAAAGGATCCCCTGTTCAGCAAGATTAACACAGTGTTAACCTTGCAGCTTTAATCTATTGCAAAATGCTTTAACAAACAGTTAAAACACATCTTTCTATCCAGCAAATACACTGCTATTCTTCACAAAGTTGTAAGCAGCAAAACTATTTGCTCACATTCAGGAACATGAGCTCTGTGTGACCAAATAATGGAGACAGACGACTAAAACAGCGCTCCTTTTGTTGGAGTTTAGAAAACGGATTCAAAAACACATTCTTGCCTCTGTCCCTCTGGGAAACACCTGCACCTGCACACATTAGACTGCTGTGTCAGCAAGGACAGTAATTCCTGTTAAATCACAGTGAAACTCAGAAAAGATCAACTTTTTGTCGTTTAGACTCAGTCGTGCACATTTAGAGCAGACGCTCAAAGTGTTTTACCTCTTTTCTCAACAACAAATATAGGTTTTAACGCAGAGAACTGAAGGACTGCATGTGTGTGTGTGGAGAGTACAGTACTAATAAGCAGTCGGTCACATTTTGCACAGTGCACGACAAGCCTCATTAACTGCTAGTATAAGCTTCCATATGCTACAACAGCCATTGTGCAATGCGAAAGGCAACGCCCAATAATCTCACATGTTGGCCAGGTATCCCCTGGACTATGTGGTTAAAGCCTCCAAGTTTAAAAGGCTCAGTGTCAGATGGTGCCTCTGCTACTTGTTTACTTTGCTGCCAGAGTGTTTTAGTGTGTAGCTTCCAAATTGTTTCTACTCAACAGTGAAGGGGTTTGCCTGTACCAGAAAGGCAGAACGAGCCTCAACATGTCGCTAATCCAAACACAAGCACGCTGTGCTCCACAGTTGGCCTAGATGGCATTCACATCCCAAAAACTATAGCCTCCCACACCGAGACGAGAAAAGTAAGAGCAAAAACAGGTACGCTGAGAAGGAAGAGGGATGACCAGCATTACACTCACTGCTGCAGTTAGCTGTGATGTCAAGGGGGTTTTGAAGTTAATCAATAGCAGGCACATTGTGTGATTGACTGCCTGGCAGGCTGTTCATGTGCGGTTTCGATTTGACCCATCTGTTAAGTTCACGAGCCATGTTCAATGCACCAATCGTCCATGGCAGCTCTGCAAAATCTACTTCCTTATATCTGAACTAATGAGCACAAAATATGCAAGTTAGAAGGAGCAGAATGCACGTGGTGGCAAAATGGTTAAATTCAACAAAGAGGAAGGCAAGTCGGTCAAACTGGAAAATAGTAATGTGTTGTTGGGATGACTTAAAACTTCCACCTATTTTGTAATGACTCACACAACTTTTTTTAGTCTTTATACTCATGTTAATGTTGGAAATGACAGGTCCTGACAGGCACCTCTAACAGAATCCAGGTTTTAATGTTCACCATGAGTCCTGCTCTGATTTCCAAACTGAAGAGCCGGTCGTTTCAATCCGTGCATCTGAATTTCTTTATGCAACAACGGATGTGGTTGGCTGTCAGTTGGCTGAACACAGATGTCACATTTCGTCTGACTCAAACACCAGTCTGCAGCCAGACTGCCTTCATGACAAATAGATGTTTTTCTTCCACACCCCCGTCCATGTTGTGCGGTTCGGAGTAATTACACATTTTGTGACCTGTCAAGATTTGGCGGCTGAACTCCGTGCACTTTATGCTGAAACACATAAATATAGTGGCTCTGTAGTTGCAGGCTCGCACACACTTTTTTAAAATAAATATAATAAAGTGGCGGTCAGTACGGAAGCTCTGGTACCTCGGCTGTTTTATTTTGTTTTAACCTGTTTGACCCAGTCAAAGTACGGTGTGGCAAATCAAAGAAGCGGCAAACAATCGGTTCACACAAACAAAGCTTAAATTAAAAACTCGTCAATGACTTTGTTACCCGCAGAAAACAAACGTGACAACGTTTTTTTTAAAGAGCGAACTGGCTAGCCACGGGCGTGACAAGTTTACCGTTACAGTTTGTTCCTTTAACGGATTTATAAACAAACAAAAAAACCGTAGAAGAAGAACGAGCAGGCGTTTTGAAGCAACTTTCTGTGAACTGCAAAACCCGAAAAGACTCGAACTCTGACAAAGTTCCAGCTGAAAATAATGACGGCAGTCTTACCTCGTCCTGCTAACTCAGCACGGGCTCTTTTCCGCCGCAACTCGACGAAACTTTCTCTCTTTCCTTCCGTTCCTTTTTTCACTCTGACTCCCTCTCTCTCCCTCTCTCTCTCTGCGAGCTGTGACGTTTACCTGTTGTGCGCACGCGTTCGAGCACGCTTGGCGTTTGTGTTCTGTACAGTCAAGTTTTAAGGCAAGCCGTTGTAGCCTATAATCAACACCTAATTATTGTTGTAAAGGCAATCAAAGCATTTCTCCTTGTCAAAGCGTTTTTCACCTACTAAATAATATGAAAATATAATGCATACAAGTTAATGTTTAATATAAAGGTCTCCACAACAAACAGTGTTAGAGAAAATACAACTTTTTGGTATGATCATAAAATTCAGTTTCTCCAAACATTCAAAGCGTTTTTTTGTTGTTTTCTGTTATTGCTATCTTCTGATATATATATATATATATATATATATATATATATATATATATATATAAATAAATTTGTACGCATTCTTTATGATTGTCTATTGTTGTCCATTGTTTTTTAGTTTAGTTTATTATTTATTGAATATGTAAATATATTTAAAAAAAATGCACCATGAAGCATAATGTCAAAACTTTTTGTTTTACATATTTAAGGGAGTGGGTAGAAGTATAATCAATCAACCTTTATTTATACAGGTAAATCCCATAAACTTATCAAAATTCTCACTCCTACATAATCTTACATTTATTGCATGTATAATCCATACATACAGTACAACTAACCCATATTTAATCCATCAATATAGTATCTATTATAGTAGATGAACAATTATTATTCCTTTAACTTCATGAAGTGAAAAAAAAAGCATCAATAACAAAAAAACCATCACTAATTGAATAAGTAATAATAATAATTATTGAATAATAATACAAGGTCTTGTAAATGAGTCCCCGAGGCTCAATGGGATTAACCTGTATAAATAAAGGTTGAATGAATGAAAACGTATATAACAAGATAAGTTAAGATAGAACTTTACTGAACCCTGCAGAAAATTCTTCCCAATTAAGGATCTTTCATCGTTATTTGATTGAGAATGCAAACTCTTCATTGTGTAATGACACTGCTTGGATGCAAAAAGCAATTTCACACATCAGTATTTGAAATAATGGCTTCATAGTCATCGCAAACTATCTACACACATTTTGGATATAAGTTTAGAAATTTACAAAGTACCATTTAAGCAAAAAACAGGTTACAAAATATGACTCTATATATCTAAAATCTGAGTATATGGGTATTAAGTTTATTTCAGATATCCACATTGTTCGTAAAAATAACTTACATAAAAGAAAAAGTGATGTTATTTTTATTAAGAAGAATGACAAGCTATCTGAAATTATGCTGAATAGGACAAATGGTATTATGTGTAGCTGAAATAGTACTTTTAACCAGAAATAAGTTATTTAAAGATTTCTACTTTGATAAACTTGTCCAAGTATTACATGATAAATTGACTTGCCCATAATAATTCAATTGCCCTGACACAGTTAATCAAGGTCATTTTAGAAATTATAGCACATCATTGAGAGGTTCATCTAGTCTTAGCACATACATTTTAGTCTCACATGTAGTTTAACATTTTACCCCCTGGGTGGTGGTGTAGGTTCATCTCTGCAGACCTGTTGATCACCTGGGCTGGGGGAATAAAAGTCATGCCTAGGCAGCTTTAACTTCACATCTACAATGGTACTGAATTTGCCCTAGATTAGTGTCTGGTATGTGGGAGAAGTGCTTGTGTGGCAGGAGGTGTAGTCACGTGGCTGAGACCGAAGGCTTCAGGGGTAGCTTTGAGGTTTGAGCAGAAAGGTTTTGATGGTGTGGAGGTGGCAACCAAAAACGTATAGTTTTGTTCTAAAGCAAATTTCCTCCAAACAGTCCACATTCCTTTCCCCTTCTGCCTCTATCCACCCACTCTCACACACACACAGCCAAATTTGTGTGTACAAATGAGCATGAGAAACAGCTGATTTGTGCCAAGAGAGCTATTCTGATCTCATTATACCAAAGAAACATTGGCTGAAGTGAAAAGAGAGCTAAATGGGGACTGATAAATTCCTCTGGGATGAGTCACGATTAAAGACACGCTTTGTAAGAACTGCAAGCTGCTGTAAATAAATAAATACAAGCCTGGACCTGGACTGACTTACAGTGCACAGGTGTGCCTATGGCTCTTTCTCTCATCTGAAATTTTATATAACAGGCTGATTCTGACTCATCACGGCAGACACAGGAAGTCTATAGTAGAGGTTTGTGTGTGCTTGTGTGCTAAAGATTTCTCTGGCGCTGACAGACACACCTTTCAAGCTTAAGAAACATGCTTCTTCTTTTCTTTCTCCATCACACACCCACACACTAATCCACTCACAACCACTGTCATGAAACACCATGGGATGCATACAGGCAGGCGGATGTTAAATGTAGCATGCAGATACTGCAAAGAGGCGGGTGATCCAGAAACTCCCTGAGCATCCAGATATCTGTGGCTCTGACTGTGGCAAAACAGGAAATAAGTTCACTTTTATGGAGCTTCAGTAGGTTGCTATAATTTTATGGTTTGGGGTAAATCTACGTAGTTAAAACAGATGAGATTATTTTAATGGCTCAGCTTATCAGGCACATCCGCATTTTTGAGCTTCTTATCTGATCCGAGTCTCACAACTACAAAACAACTCAGCCATTGCTTTTAAGAGTCACAGCTTCAACTGTTTCAAATCGTCCGTATTTTGATTCGCTGAACATATCAATGTCTGTAGAGATGTGACTCAAAGAGTTTCATTTTTCTAAATGACATTCAGTTTTTGTAACAAGTTATAAAAATACAGGAAAACCCAACTGAGACAAACAACCTAATTTTGGTCAAGCAAAGGGTTTGCTATTACATTTCTGTGAGCAGTGGTCGTGTGTGACCTTCTTGGAAAAGCAATATTTAGAATAGAATAGAATAGAATAGAATAGAATAGAATAGAATAGAATAGA
>NC_056504.1:41451378-41486097 GCF_014905685.2 Nematolebias whitei
GAATAGAATAGAATAGAATAGAATAGAATAGAATAGAATAGAATAGACTTTATTGTCTCTTAGGGGAAATTTGTCATGGATGCAGGGGTGTATACAGCATAGCATCAGCTGCCCAAACAGACAGTAAATACACATACAATTAATATAAACAGCTAAAAAATGAAGACTACATACACAACAGTCTTTTAAAAAAGTAATTTAAATTAAAGTTTTTTCTGTCAAGACGGTGACATTAGCGTGTACGTGGGCATTGTTTTATTTTAAGAACCACCTCGTAGAGCTTCACGAATCATCTTAGTGGGTGTGCACCATGATTTGAATGAAAGACATTTTCCAGCACCTCAGGATTTTCAGCAAACTAGACAAGGTTTAAAAACATGTTTTAAAATAGAATGGGACTCCGCTGATCCAGATTTAGAATAATTATGCACAAATAAAGGAACTCATGATTAAAAGATCACTTCACGACTGGGAAGCATAGACTGCAGGATCATAAAGAAAAACTCCAACTTCTGAGAGTGCATAGGTTTTTGTCACGTTGGCTCATTGTAATGTTCATGGCTCTACTATCATGAGAAAACTGAACAGCAGTGGTGTGTTCACTGTTGCATACCTGTAATTTGTTAAATAACAGAAAGGTATGTAAAGATTTGTTTTGTGTAAGTGGATAAAGACTATTGTATGCCAGAACAATAAATTAATAATAATTTGAGCTTGTTTTGTTGTGTTAAGGTCATTTAGCTGAGGTTAGTGCTGGACAAGGAGGTAAAACCAAATACTCAAAGCATCAGCAGACTTTATTCACCCACTGGTAAAGTATCATAGGGTATTTTCTTCTAAATACTGTACAAAGGTTTTTATTTTTATTGGTTCTCCTTGTCTGTTTGAAAACTGGTGTTTAGTTCCATTTTTGTTATTGTAGACATTTAAAACTCAATAATAAGTTTAGAACATTTTTACAAGAAAACATTTTCCTCTTTTTCTGTAATCCTTTATTTTACTTAGGGTTGGCTTGTTATGTTGCCATAGGCTTATACTGGAGGACAAATTAACCCAATTTCCTTAAATGAATTGTTAAAATTGAATAGTTTTCATTTTATACTGTTTGTGATTCTTGACCTGCCATTGTGTATCTGTTCTTACCAAATCCAGCAGGTCGAAGCAGATGGCCGCTTGTCCTGAGTCTGGTTCTACTAAAGGTTTCTTCCTCATGAGGCGGTTTTTTCTTTCCACTGTCGCCTTCATGCTTGCTCAAGATGAGAGTTCTGTGATGGAGTTAAACTCTAAACAGTCTGCTCCTCAGATAAATAATGTTAAAATATTAATTTTATATATGAATGTTTCTGTTCAGTGCCCTGAGATGACTTCTGTTGTGACTTGGCGCTATATAAATAAACTGAATTGAAATGAACTTAAAGATGTGAACAGTAAATGTAAAAAATGGTTTAAAAAAATGCACTGCCGATGGTTTGAATAGATGAAGACGTGAATCACGTGGGGTAAAAATACAGTTGCAAGCTCTCTGCATGAGAAAAAAAAGTGTTGAGTAAAAATAAACCAAAAAGGAAGAAACAGCCGTTCTTTTCCATAGGTTCCTCCAGAAATAGTTCTTGCTGCAAACAAAGTAGTTCTCAAAGTTAAAAAAAAGCATTTGCTTAATAAAAAATAAATAAAAATCCTTACGTAAAGATGAACACAAACACATCACAATGGCACAAATTATTCTTCTGTTGGAGTGGCGTTAGTTGGAATTCAACTCAAAAGCTGTGAATTAAAGAATGTTTCTCACAATCATTCATCAACTGCATGTACAGGTATATGTTGATAATCTTGTTTTTATTGAATAAAAGGTAAAAACAAACAAACAAACAAAATTGTCATGTCTCAAAAAAATTATTAAAAATACTTTATTTTAAAATTATTGTTTTTCTTGTAGAAATTTTTTTTTTAAAACACAACAAACACCTGATCACACTGTTAGTGCCAAAACCATGAAACATGTTTTAAAGGAAGGTGAGTTCTTGAATGCTTCTGAACTGTGACTTGAATCCTGCCATACAACTGCTCCCTGAGTCTATTACATCAACTCCAACTTTGTTTTAAATATTTAGTTTCTGAACTAATTTAACACTCAAGGTTTTGTAAGATAATATTTATTAGCTGAAAATAAAGTTTCCCACTGCTTTCAAGTTTATTTTAACTTGTTCAAACATGTCCTTGGATTAAAAGGGAGGCCATCAAAAATGACACATCTTTTGGTTTACTTCCCACCAATAAGACTGTGCATACATACATTAAACGAAATATTCCCTTTTTATACACTGGGGGCATGACCTCAACCAGAAAAGGGTGGATTGCTCTCTCCAGGTTGAGGGTGAGGTTCTGCCTCAAGTGGAGGAGTTCAAGTATCTCAGGGTTTTGTTCATGAGTGAGGGAAGAATGGAGCGTGAGATTGACAGACGGATTGGTGCAGCGTCTGCAGTATTGTGGACTCTGTACCGGTCCATTGTGGTGAAGAGGGAGCTGAGCTGTAAGGCAAAGCTCTCTGTTTACCAGTCGGTCTATGGTCTACCCTCACCTATGTTCATGAGCTCTGGGTAGTGACCGAAAGAATGAGATCACGGATACAGGCGCTTGAAATGAGTTTCCTCCTCATGGTAGCTGGACTCTCCCTTTAGTCTCTCGGTTGGCCTGGGAACACCTTGAGGTCCTCCCAGAAGAGCTGGAAGAGGTGGCTGGAAAGAGATGTCTGGGTCTCCCTGCTCAAGCTGCTGCCCCCATGACCCGACATCGGAACAAGCAGAAGATAATGGATGGATGATGGATGGATGGATGGATGGACTCCATTTTTACTTTTCCCAGTGACCTCTGCTTGTCCTGCTGCAACAGGTTCATAAATCCTAACTTCTGCAGGTGGCTATTAAAAGTGCAGACTCCAAGTTTAGGCCACGTGGATAATAAATGCTCGGTCTGAGTCTGAGGTGCAGAATGTGCTGAAGATTGTGTGTTTCTCCCTGTTTGTCCTGAGTGAGAGAAGGCTATTTAAAGCTTCAGGGGAGGTGGAATAGGTGTAACATTGACTTGGAAGTGTGGGCTGCAAAGAGTTTGCAAAGTGGGACAGAAGAGTGCGTCCCTCTAATTTTCAAGCCTCTCAGCTTTTTCGTTTTTTTTTTTCTTCCATCCCTCCTTCCACCTCTGAAGGATGCAGAGAAACACAAGGCGAAATCATAAACCCAAAAATGTCAAGTCAATGTCGAGTGGATGAGGCCATTTCATCGCCTTAATGTTTCTAAGAAATATCCAGCTATTGCATAATGAGCTCTTTTCTTCCCCCCCTGAGAACATGCTGCCCACACAGCAGTATAAAAGAGGAGATGCCATGTTGTTAGGGCCCAAGACATTTACTGTTTGTGTTTTTGCACACTACCGTATTTTAACAGATTTTCTCAGGATTATTAAATTTACACAACTGCGCTTTAAAAATTCAAATAGCCACAAAAGAAGGAAGTTCAGATAGTTCAGCTGGTTTAGCAACAGATGCTAATCGTTTGTGGGGCTGATACAACAGAGCTGGGTTTGTTTGACCTTATTTAGCTTGGTGTGAGATGGACTGATGACTGTTACTCTTCCCTACAGTGGTGTTCAAGAAAGATGCTGCTTCTGCTGAAGAAATCAACCACTGAACACACCGAACCTCCATTATATGCTTTTTATATATATATATATATAATTAAATGGCCTAGAGGAGTTCATTGCTCATTGCCTTTCATGACAGTTTTAATTCAAGATGTCCACTCCATCCATCCACCACATTTCACAAAGTGTGTTAATGCTCAGCGCATGTGTTGGATAAGCGTCTCGGCTACAAACGCAGCAAATCTGAGCTGAGTATCTGTAAAACTGGCTGAGTCATAGCTCTCACACACACAGACACACACAAAGACAAAATCATTATAGCCCCGCTGTTTTGATAGTAAGCAACAATGAGAATGTCCATATTAATTATAAAGAATAAAAAACTTTGGCTTGAGGTTTTCGTCTAATATAATCTGCTCTTTTTTTATTATTATTCATTGCATATTTTAAGCCATGATGTTCTGCTAATAAGTGTATTTCCTGTTTAAAATAATGATAATAAGCAGAAGTTCAAACATACAAATGAAACATGTTGCATGCTGTAAGCTGCAAAACAGAATTTTTAAACTTTTTTTTTGTTTTTTGAGAACTGCTGACCACCTCTTTGCTAAAAGACAAAAAATGAATGTTTGTTGCATTCTCAAATCAAGCAGTCACTTATGATCAATATTTTGTTTGGTCTGTTGAGGAGATTCAGGCAAGCGTAATTACAAAGATTAATTTGTTCATTGCGTTCTAACAAAAAGCAAAACGGACACAAGTGATGAAAAGAACAAAAGGAGAGTGAGCAAGTAAAAGCAGAACTGGGACTGGAAAGACAGAGCAGAGTGATAAATGGCGTGTCCTTTATATAGGACGAGGTGTCTGCAACTTTTCAGCAGCCCCAGAAAGCAAACTTTGTGCCTGATATTATTCTGGGTCAGGCAGCCTCAGGGGGAGACAAGAAGCAGAGCAGGCCTGGCCTTTCATTGGCCGCCCAGCACACCGGTCCTGTCCCTCCTGTGTCGTCTCCATCAGCTCGGGGTGGGATCTGAAACATTTGCCAGCTTGATGTTTCTTCAGAGCAGAGCACACGCAGCTTATGTGTCAGCACAGACACAAAATATAAGGAGTCCTACAAGTGGAGCAGAGTATTTTTGTGTTTGAGCTGCATAAGGAACAGTAACACCCCACAGTGCTGTAAAATGTGAAGTTCACCCGCCATCTAGAGGACGTGAGGAGAATAAATCAGACTACATTCATAAATGCATGCTTTTGAAACTTTGTTTTAAAGTGAAACGTAAATAAATCTCATTAATCATTCAGTTCAGTACAAAGTTCTTAACCTCTAATATTTCTGTTTCAAGTCGACAATCCTGTACAGGTGAAGACTCTTGACACTCGCACTGACATTGCACTAGTCAGATTTATTTATAGAGCACATTTAAAACAGTTTCTGTTTTAAATGTGCTCTATAAATAAATCTGACTTGACTTGACTTGACTTGTCATAACACTTTAAAATAATGTCCATGTTTGTAAATCAGAATCTAAAATTAAGCGCAGTAGCTACATTTTTGGTCCTTGTGATGATATACATCAATTTCTGTTCATGCTCTTTAATATCAATGCAAAGTGGGCAAAATAAGATGGATTTGCAGGAGCTGTTCCAAGACAGCGAAACAAAAAGCCTTTCTGCACATTTTTAATTATTCTTTGATCAGTCTGTGTTTCCATGTATTCCTTATGGAGAGGCTTTGAAATTAAGGCATAAATCTTATTCAAACTAATCAAGGTCTGGGCATTTTAAAGAAAGATTCAGGTGTTGCTGTTTGGTTTTTCATCCTCCGTGTAATCAGCAGTAAACTAAATGTGGTTTAATTTGTGTTTTTGTTTATTTATTTTTTTAAATAAATTCCACTTGTACAAATATTAAGGTATAAAACAAGTTTCATATTAAAGATGTGATAATGATCCAGTATTATTCCATTGAACCTCAGGGGAATGTTGCTGATGAGCCACTTGGTGAAATACCGGTCACATTGAAGTCATGTTCCCTGCTGGCAGGGATCTGGGCCAACATCTCAGCATTGCACCTGCTGCAGCAGCGGGGCGTGGAAAATGGAGGTCGACAAAGTAGGAAATAGTGTCCTCTTTCAAAGAACACAATGTCTTTGTCTCTTCAGCTGTGCTGAGCAGGTTACAGCATGCAGGCATTGCAGAGGACGGGCTGTTTCCTGTCTTTCAAGTTTGGTGTCTCAGTCCGTCTTTTTTTAGAGACAGGGGTTTGTAAAGGAGGCTGCACAAAGGTTGATCCTATAAGTTTGTAGCTTCCTCCATTGCATTTACCCACCTGTGCAGGAATACAGTTTAAGAACAGGAAATACAACCACATGATGTGCACTTTTCCTAAGAATCATTTGCATTTATCTGAGTTTTATGGCTTGATTCTGAATTTCAGTCTCTTTGTGAATAAAACATTTGAAACTTCACATTAGTTGTGCTCTCGCTTCAGATGTAACACACCTGCCCATCAATAAAAACCCTAACGCTTTAAGTTAACTACAAGAAATGCATCCTCACTCCTGTAACTTTCTGAATGTCACAGCTTCTAGTTCTCTTAAAGGGACAGTCTGGTCATTTTTGAAGCGATGTTTTGTCAAATTTGTATCGGTTGGTAGTATCTTATCATCTTATCAGCTGTGACATCAATCATGGGCTGCTATGTTTTAAAAACCTTAAAAATAATTAAAAAAAGCCCATGTTTGACTGATGATTGGCACATGAACTAATCATTAGCCAAGCCTACATGAAAACTGTTGCCATTTTCTCCTAAAACCATGCTCTTTGGCTGATGTTTTGGCTGATAATGTACAAATTATTAATTTGAAAAATAGACACAAAAAAAAAAGATATTTTTGCTTGAAGTGCGCCATTCTGAACCCGAAATGCTAAAACTAGCTGCTGCTGCTGCTTTACACTTGATAATAGAACTCTACCAAAAAAAAAAAGAAAAAATTTTCAATGTGAATTTGATGCCAATGTAAAAAAATTTAAAACAGCATTTACTTTACATAACCATTATGATGTTTTTGAGATTTCAGTTGTTTTAAGATAATAATCCACCTTGGTCCTTGTTGAACTAGCCGTTAGCTCATCCATCTGATCATAATTAAATCCTATATTCTCCAAACTCAGGTCATTCAAAGAGCTGCCTACAACAGGTAAGACATTGTAATCACACTCCCTTTTCAAAATATCGGAGCTATGACTTTAATGTTTATCATTTGCTCTCAGTGGAGCATTGTTCTCACCTCTGGGCTGTGAAGTTATCTTCAGCTTTAAAGGAGTAATACAAAGTGTTTTGGTGGTAAAGCTGAAAGACATTGTCCGCCTCGTCGCCCCCCTGCTTGTCAGATAGCTTCACAGTGAAACCCAGAAGAGGCAAACTTTCTGATGCTACTTTCTCCTGTAGGAAAAAAAAAATCAGGGAAACACCTAATGTTATATTTATGAATAAATTAGTTATTTTTATTAAACTAACGGCTACATTTGCAGCAGATGCATTTTTGCTGTCTTGTGCACACAAGCATCAAAAGCTCTTCAGGTTAAAGGGGATCGCATGTTTCCCCTCACCTCTTGGGCTCGGTAGGTGTAAAGCACCTTGTCTTTTAGAAGGAACCACAGCCTCTTCCAGTTCTTTTTGCTCTTCTTGCTTCGCTGTAGAGTGCCGCTGATGGAGCCTTCTTCTGGCACGGTTACCTGCACGTCAAGAGCAATTTTTAAATGCCAAGACATAAACCAGCTGTTGCATTTTACACAATCCTTGTATTGAATTTACCTGAGTGAAGGAGGCTGTGCCTTTGCGATGTCGCCAAATATTGGGAGGATGGATGTTTTGAAATACAGTGGAGAACGGACGGCTGGAGCGGGTCACCCGAGGGCTGCTGTTTCCTGAGAGCACAGATACATCTCCTCCTGCAATGACAAACGACTTCCTTTTACACCAAAACAAAGATAGATATGGAGGAATAACTGATGGTACACCCTATGGGAATGATTTGTTCCCATGAGGCAAGTTCCTTATACTGATGTTAACTTCCTATCGGCACAAGAAAAAACATGTTGTTGTTTTCTTTTTCAGACTCTTTGTCTGAAGTTGGTGCCAGAATCAAAATGTGACCCTTGTTGTCTCCTACTGCTGGTGTTACAGACTAATTTTAACACAAACAACAAAACAGAACAAATTGTTTAATCCAACAATGCTTTTTTTTTTAATTGACAGAATAAATTAGTCCATTACTTGTAATTTCGTGTAAAAAAAAAAAACAATTTAATTTTGGAACTTGGCTACAAAAACAACCATCGTACTCCTCAACTATGTGCACAACAGTGTCAATAGACAAGATTAAAGATGAGTTTTTAATTGATCAAAGCCGTCTTTTTACCTCTCTTTTTCAGCTCGTTGTAACAGTGATCACATACTTTGACCATGCGGTCTTTCATGTACTTCAGTGGATACTTGTTTCTGCAGCAGCTTCGACAAACAATCTGTGTCAAACAGCAAAATGGAAACAAACACATTAAACACAGGATATAATCTGGTAAAAAAAAAAAATAAGCATGATTTTCTGCATATAGTAGTCCCTCGTTTATCGCAGGGATCTGTACCCTTGATAAATGAAAAACCACGAAGTAGGAATAATAATACAAGTAGTAAGTAGTAACAAAATCCATGCTTAATAATCCAGGTATACAATCCAAGAATTTTTTGACTGATGAAGACTTCTGGATGGAAGGTGAAACGTTTCAGCACACACAAAAAATAAACTGTCCAGATGACCTGACTGAAAATTGTTGGATTGTATACCTGGATTATTGAGCATGGACTTTGTTGGTTTTGAACCACTTTGACATGACTGTCGACGAGGAAGAGGGCCGGCACCGGAGGAGGGGGCGTGCCGAAGAGACCATCTTAGCGCCAACATAACTGATTTGTTCCACTTTGGAGTAAGCTGTTTGGGGGAAGAATCAGTTTTGTGTTGTGTGTTTCCTTGACTGATGAAGCCTTCTGGATGGAAGGTGAAACGTTTCAGCACACACACAAAAAAGAAACTGTCTCGATGACCTGACTGAAAATTGTTAGTAAGTAGTAATTTATTTTATTATTTATGTATGTATATATATATATATATATATATATATATATACATACATATACATATACACATATATATATACATATAGATATATATTAAGGCGTTTTAAACAATTCCCACATTCTTGAAATATTCTAAACAATGTTTCTAAACTCTAAACGTTCTAAAAGAGCACTGAATATCATGATTTCAGCTCCCTGCTTCCTCTGCTCTCAGCCACCTGCAAGTGCTCTTTGCCACGCCCACTTCTCCGCTCTGCACGAGAACAGCTGATCAGCTGCAGGAGGAAGCTTATCCTGTAGTGTGGGCTGCACAAAAGTGCAGGAGGTGCTAAATAATTTAAAATAATTTATTTTAAATAAAAATTCCATGCCAATCGTGCGGCTCATTCATCAATCAGTCAATTGTGTGTCATGTCCAATCTTATTTTGAAAAACCGCGATAGAGCGAGTCTGCGATAAACAAACCGCAAAGTAGCGATGGACTACTGTACAATCAGATATTCACCTCAAAATATTTTTTCCCTAAAATTTTGGTCAAGCTGAGACATCTAGGAGGATCAGTGCTGAGTATTTCAGAGGACTTTGGTTTCTTTGTGTGTGACTTACTCGTCCACAGCTGTGGCAGTGGTGTCTGCGAAGAGTGAGGCTGAAATCTGCAGTGCAGTTCATGCACATCACGGCTTGTGAGACAGGAACAAGTGTGGGCGCTTTTTCTCCCAGGGACAGACCAAGACGATCTCTGGCCTGGGAAACACACACAAACACACACACACATCCGGTGATTTATCATGCTGGGAAGCTTGATGACCAGACGCTGCACCATCACTCTCATTCTGGCAGGTGCAGATAAGCATGGCTGAAATAAAGACATAAGTGAGGACGCAGAGATATGAGGCAGGATTTACTCACCTCTCCTGAGCAGCTTCTGAGAGCCGCCGAGCCTCTTGTGTGTTCAGTCACGGTGCGGTTCAGGGTGTAAAACCAGTCCTCTCTTTCAAGGAAAGAACTGCAAACAGTGCACAGAAACTCACTTAACGGGACTGATCTAAATGTCAGCAACATCAGATACCAAAAACATTTTATGTGCATGCAAGCATCATAAAGTTTTGGGGTTTGATGGTAAATGCGATATTTTTGTCATTTTTCTTGTGTACAGTGTGACCCACCTGGCAGACAAAATGATGGAGATGTCAGTTTCTTCTATCTTTAGTGCATGTTGGACATTTTGTATATTGGGTTTACTGACCTGGGCAATTAATCACAAACATCACAAATATTAGGCAGACATAAACAGTGGAAGAAAAAACAAAAAGTTATTTCGGATGGGGAAAATCTTGACCGGTTTAATCTGATCTTTTAATGACTTTGAAAAAAAACTTGAGTTGGTAAAAGTTCACATCAATTCTTTATGGTTTTGAAAGAAAAACATTGCTAAAAGTCAAAGTGATTACAATATTTGGTGACTTGATGATGAGCTGACCTTTAACCCTGTCAGAGGTAACGTGTTCTTCAGTCTGTATTTCCCGTCCTGCTGAGGGTAGGTGTAGAGCAGCACGTCGTTCATCTGACAAAACACAAAACACTCAGAATATCTGCAGAACTGTCAAATCTTGAGAGGCTGCAAATGTGGTGAAATGTTAAAAATAAAGATACAGTAGATGTATTAGTCAGTGATCTGCTCAGATTATTCATGCAGTGCTGCAACTCTCCTGTAGGTGTAACTATAGTCTAATAGAAAGATTTTTTTGAAGTCTAAAAATATTTCCTTTTTTTTTTTTTTCTAAAAATGATAGTGAAAACATGTTTAAGGTTAAAACAGCTCTATGACTGAATCATAAAGTTATTCACACCTCATGGCCACTTGCTGCACTTAAACATTTTTGTTATACAGGTTCATAGTTTTCCATTAATGAAAAATTAAAGACAAAAATTGATATAACTCATACCTGACATACTTTAGGTAAAGTATTTAATTCTCATGTAACCTTTTTGGGTTGACTTTATTAATTTAAACCCATTATCTTGGATTTATTAATTTATTGCATTACATTTAATTTTTGCCACTACATCATTTGCTGTCTGTCTCTGGGGTTTTATTACTTTTTAATAAGGAACTGTCCACAAACTTGTTTTACTATTCATAATAAGTGATGAAACAAAGTCATTGTCTGAGTGAATATGTTGACAGCACTGACAATTGTAATGTTGTGACTGGGATTAGAGGAAATAAGATTCGCAAGACTTTTTTTTTAGATTTTGAGTATTACATGTTTTAAAGCACTGCAGAATAAACAGGTGCAACGCATCCATTGTGCCTTTTGAATTTGAATGTTTATAATAGTTTGTGGCTCTTTTTTAATAAATTAATCATGTGGTTTTGACGGAACAGTGACTGGTGGTGAAGATTGTCTTCAACAGTTATTGAGCATCCATCCATCCATTATCCAACAATTTTCAGTCAGGTCATCCAGACAGTTTCTTTTTTTGCTGAAACATTTCACCTTCCATCCAGAAGGCTTCATCAGTCAAGGAAACACACAACACAAAACTGATTCTTCCCCCAAACAGCTTACTCCAAAGTGGAACAAACCAGTTATGCTGGTGCTAAGATGGTGAGACCTGACTGAAAATTGTTGGATTGTATACCTGGATTGTTGAGCATGGACCTTTTTGATCCATCCATTATCTTTATCCGCTTCTTCCTTTTTTGGGTCGTGGCAGTCACTGGTACCCATATCCAGCTATCACTGTGCAAGAGGCAGGGGACACCCTGGACAGGTCCCTAGTCCATCACAACCATTCACTCTCTCACTCACACCTAGGGACAATTTACAGTTACCAGTCAGCCTAACATGCATGTTTTTGATCTGTGGGAGGAAACTGGAGTACCCGGAGGAGATCCGCACATGCACGGAGAGAACATGCAAACTCCACCAGGTAAAGCCCCCGGCCAGTATTTGACCAGCGAACTTCTCACTGAGAGGGAACAGCTCTACCAACTGAGCCACTGTGCCGCCCTGCTGAGCATGTTTGCAATTTAATTTCTAATTCTGATCATTCCCCTGTTTTCCATACTTTAAAATCATCTCTGTGAATTTGCATTTAGGAGGTTAAAATCCTAACAAATCAGAATTATAATATTTCTACAACATATAGTTTTAGATCTTGGGTAGCTGCCCTTCCCATGTTGTCAGCAAATGTCTGGTTCAGGATCTAAACATTCAGAAACTTCCTGTCAGGAAACTCTGCTCTTAATAGCTCAGTCTGGACACAGAAGTAAATCAGGGAGATTCCCGACTCTATTTTTCACACAAATTTAGGAAATTAAACAAGTTGTGATGAAGCAAGTTGTGTATATCTATATTAGAGTATCATATTAAAGTACATGTATGAACATTCTTCAGTCAGTAAGCAGCACTTACCAAAAACAAATGGCGGGGCTGGCGACTCTTCCTGCTGACCTTCATCAGGGTGCCCTCTTTCACAAAAACCTGACAGTAAATTCAAAAGAAATACACATAAGATCATCTTGTGCTGACAAATCAGGTCCATCTGCAGTCATCGGGCTTATTTTAGTCCAGCCTGACTGCTTAAAGGGCATGGAGGGGTGGTGGGGGGGCAGACAGGCTGGGCTGGCGAAGCTCAGACAGAAACAATGCTGTTATCAGACACGTACCCTGCCAGGATGAAGCAGGTCACGCTGGCCACGCACACTGTACGCTATGTTGATCAGACGCAACAGGTTCTCCTGAGAAATGCAGACAAAACAAGAGAGAAGGTGAAAGAAGTGTGAGGCTGAAATAAGGCAGACAAGATAGGAGTGTGATAATGTTTGGCACAGTCTACAGATGTTATCACCTGAATCCAAACGAAAAACAACATATCACCAAGCTAGAAGGCCTTTGCCTGGCATTAGATTAAATGTATGATTGGCCTCTGCAAGAAGTTACAAAATGTTTGAATCATTCAGAACAGCACGACGTGAAGCTAAATGCTAACAAGCTCATGAAGACACTAAGAGCAAATTACAGCTGAGCTTGATCAAAAATAACATTGGATTTTTTCCATCATAAACTTAAATAGATTTAGATTTTAGGAAAGCAATAATTCTTGGTCATGAGTTAACAATAGATGGGAGCAATATTTATATAATCAGGGCAAATTCATTAAAATAAATGGCAATAATTTGATTCAGGCTTTTGCAGTTCTCTGCTGTGTACTTCTTAGAAAAGTAACTTCTGTTTAACTCTTAATGGTTGAAACCAAAATGCTTGTGAAAGACTGAGGAGGTTATCAACTTTATTACAGAGAAACAAACAAACAAAAAAAAAAACCTTGGAGACGGCTGAACATGGATGGAAGATGTTGACTGAAAGCCTGAAAAACACATTTTTTTCTATCTAAATAATCTCCATTATTCATAAAATGTGTGCATCATCTACTTTCATCCATGTAGTTACCCAGGTTTTTCTTCTAGTATTTAGTTTGGTTGTTTTTGTTTGGTTGGTTGGTTTTTAGAGGGTTTATGCAAAGTTAAACAAACTTTAACTACTTAAAAAGGAAATTTCAGACCTTATGGAGTGTAGTTCTGAGGAAAGCTTATAAACTATTAATATTTTATCTTGTATAGATAGACCTTTGAATTGCCTCAGTTTGAAGAAGCTATAGCTAGTCACAGCAAAACCAAGACCAAAGTGGATCTGTGTTGTCTTAAAACCAACTCCAGTCTCAAGAACATTGCAGCAGTTTTTACAAACACATGAATATGAACCTTACTGTTGTCAGTTTCATTAAAAAGTAATTTCCGCAGAAGAAATGTGACATAAGGTTGCACTGGAAGTGCTACATCTAGCTGCTGCTGCTGATTTTTGCACTTATAATCACAAAATCTATGATGGCAGTGTGATTTATAAAAAAGCGTTTGTATAAGCCGATATGAAACTTTAAGACGGCAGCATTTTGTTTTGTTCTTGGCCTCAGTCAGACATCAGCTTGTCACTCTGGTCTAAATTAAACTCTTTTCCTCCAAACTGAGGTTGTTCAGAGTTATCTACAACATGTAAAACATTCATTGTTCATAACCTCTCAACATAACCACACTCGTTACAGTACTTTATTCCAGGAGTCCAAAGGGGCTGCAGTAGCTCAGTGGTTAAGTGCTACAACCTCATAATCCTGGGGCTGCTTGTTCAAGCCCAGACTGCTTCAGGAAGTGCATCCGGAGTAAAAACAATTGCTAAATCTTTCATGTGAGTTCACTTCCTGTGGCAACCTCTGCAGAAGGGAGCAGCTGAAAAAAACCTTTACACAAGTAGTAGTTGTCTGTTCAGAACAAATAATTACTCGCACAATAATTCTGGATTTGAGCAAATCTTATTGTAATTATTTACATTTTACACTTACCCCGTGTTTTAAGCTGTCATTGACCTGATCTGCAATGTCAGACACGACAGCTACAGCAGCTGAATGACACAAACACACACAAGGATCAGAAGGCTGACAGCAGACACAACAAATATTCACATTTGAGGAGAAGTTTCTTCGTCTCCGTGTGCACGATAAACTGAGTAAGCTGTCTGCCAGCGTCTCCGTGTTTAGTCTGAGGTGATTCTCTTGTCAGAGATGCTTTTTGAGATAGTGCTGCTGCAGCCTGCCTTCTCATGATGAACATTACAGTCTTCAGACAGAGAAAAGGGGCAGGAATGACTGTCTGTGGGCTCCAACAACTCAAAAAAACAGACTAAATGGGCTCTCTCATGGCCTTTTCTTCATGCCAAATGCACACAAACAAAGACACAGAGGCTAGAAAAGCTCTCTTGGTAGTAAGAACGAGCATGAACTGAACAGCAGCTGTTTGTTCTTGTTATTACACGTTTACTGCACCTTGGGTGTCTTCATACTCCTTGGAATCAGGAGAGAGGTTGTTCAGATAATCTGAGGAAAGATGAGGGTGGAAATCATCTTTAGAGAGTAAAACACAGACTATATTTCAGGAAATCTCCTGTTTGTACGTAAATAAATCTCGTCTTACACTTTTCACTCACCAGTGAGAATCATGCGATACTGAGCCACGCGCACGATGACGTGCAGGAGCTGCTGTTTGAAGGAAACTCTGTCCCCACCTGGGCTTTTCTCCTGACAAAATAAACACATCAAGCGAGCACAATTTCATTATTGTTAACCTTTCGTGTCATTTTTATTATCCATCCATTTTCTTTACCCGCTTATTCCATTTTGGGTCACGGGGGTCGCTGGTGCCCATGTCCAGCAATCACTGTGCGAGGGGCGGGGTACACCCTGGACGGGTCGCAAGTCCATCACAGGGCCACATAGAGACGAACGAGACAAACAACCATTCACTCTCTCACTCACACCTAGGGACAATTTAGAGTTACCAATCAGCCTAACATGCATGTTTTTGGACTGTGGGAAGAAAACCGGAGTACCCGGAGAAAACCCACGCATGCACGGAGAGAACATGCAAACTCCACCCAGAAAGGCCCCTGGACCGGGGTTTGAACCAGGGACCTGCTCGCTGAGAGGCAGCAGCTCTACCAGTTGCGCCACCGTGCTGCCCGTCATTTTTATTATTCATATTAAATTAAACTGGAAAATTTGCTCAGTTGATTAGAACATGATTTAAAAAACGGTGGCTAAAATGAACTAAATGACAAACAAATGACATAAGAAAACTCTCATTTTGAGCAGAAGCAACAAAATTATTTTAAGTACTAAAATAGCATTGATTGAAGAAATGTATGTGTCCGCCAACAAGTTTTAACCAAAGATTTTGTGCAATCTTCTAGTACTCTAAGTATGTGCTGGGGAGGACTCTCAGCTACTTCCACGCCTAATTTTAGGTTAATATCTGAAGAAATGACCGAGGTAGAGACGTTCTTGTGCTTGTTAAAGTTGGCAAGCTCTATCAGCCATTTTGAATTGGAGTTGATTAAAAGTTAATGGGCTGTAGCTGTACACCCATGATTATTTTCCAAGAAACATTAAAGTTTTGTAAAAATCCATCCAGTTGTTCATGCCATATTTTGCTAACAGACAGAAAAATGAACACACACAAACTCCTGCATGATCGCCTGCCTTTCACAGCTGGGGATGATAATTAAACACTATAGCTAACTAAAGGGTTCAAATACAACAGCTATACTGACAATTTTTATTTTCTATATACTGTAACTCTTTTTACACAGCAAATACTGGGTTAAAATGTTAAAGATGTATACACATTTTAGGTGATACGCCAACAAGATGAAAAAATGGCTTTGGCATTTGGCATTTTGGTGGCAAAACAGCAGGTTGTCCGGTCTTAGTATGGGGGAAAAAATAAAAATAAAAATAAACATTCAGTCAGCAGCCTCCTGTTTAAAGGACAAACAAAACAACAACAATAACAACAAAAAAACACCACTGGCATTAATAAAGAGTTTAGGGGAAACATGGGACTTTATCAACACGAGTGCTCCTAAATCTGACAGAAAACTGCAAAGCTCTGCAAAGACTCCTCGCCACCTCCTTCCCTCAGTGGTCGATAAAATGTAGGCAAAACCTTAAAAACTCCTGTGCTCATAAATGAGAGACATTTAGACAGGCCCAGTGGACATTCATGTACAAACCAGCTCTACAATAAGGGCTTTACTGGGAGTGTTGCTTTGACTGATGATTAAAGTTATTAACTCCACTGGTTCCACAGAGGTAACACTTCTTGAGAAAAATTAAGGTGCAGTCCTTAAAAAATTTTTTTTTTTTTTCAAAATCATTACTGTATCTCTGGATTTGGTGCACGTTTAATCTAACAATGTTCATGGATTATAGATTACATCATTTATAACAGACCTAAAGGGCTTGTCTTTTATGCAGGCTGTAAATCCAAAGAATAATCTCATAAACCACAAAGTCCTCTACCTTTATCTGCTGTAGGTGAGGTAGAGAAGGAGACATGTCCTGCTGTTATTCAAAGCTCCTGACATGAACCAGTCTTTCCAAAAAAAAAAACAACATTTAACTGAATTAATAAAACATACTTTTTACATTTTTGGCATTAAAACAAAATCTTTCTGGGCTACAGTGCTTTTATGAAAGAACCCAAGCAAAGAGAAAGGAAAAATAAGTTGGTTAAAACTTTGCAATAACTATTGGAATCAATTGTTTCTGTCTGTTAGCAAAATATCTCATAAAATACAAGGTGGATTTTAATGAAACTTTCAGACAGTAATCATTGGATGAACATCTCCCACTTATTATGGTTGAAGTTGACCTAAGTTAAAATGGCCACCACAGCTGATCAACCTTAGCTAATACGCACAGCTACAATTCAGCTAATTTTGCAATCATTAAGCTAATTTTGCAGAGGTAGTGGCAAATAGTCATTTATATTCTTAAGCAATAACTCATCTTACAAGTTCTCGCATTACAAGATTTGGCTTAATGTCATTTATGAGGTTTGACCAAAACTTTTTTTCATTCAACCTTTATTTATGCAGGTTAGTCTCATTGCGTCATGAGGACTCATTTACAAGAGAGACCTGTTTTAGACAAACCACAGATAAGGTACACACAACAATAAACAGCCATAAAATGCACATAAAAGCAGTGATATAAAACTAAATAAAATCAAGCTACATTATGAAACGGGGTAAAATACTAAAAACAGGAACATGTCTGCATTGAGTTTTGTATTGAACTTAACAATTGTTTAAAATTCCTTAGGTAGATAAAAGTGGACAGCTTCAGATCTTTTTGAAAGGTGTTCCATGTTATAGGAGCGGAGTAAGAGAAGACCCTTTTCGCTGAGTTCAGTTTGCACTGAGGGAACGCTGCAGGTAGTGATGTCTTGAGAGTGCACGCTGTAACTGCACTGACAATGTGACAAGTAGGAGGAGATATATGAAGACAGCAGAACAAGGAGTGATTTAAAGATGAAAATTTACCAGTGTGAGAGCTGCGTGAAGTTAATGTTGACCAACTGACTGAAGAGTACAGAGTTCAGTGATGAGTAGTTACAACCAGTTATGAATCTTAGCATGCCATGGTGGACAGCATCCAACATCTGCAAGGTGCTGGCAGGAGCAGTCACACAAATAATGTCATCATAGTCAATGGTCAGAAGGAAAGCAGCAGCTACAAGGCATTTCCTGGCATTCAGAGTTAAGAAGGATCTATTTGTGAAAAAAAAATCCAACTTTAATTTCAGTTTCTTTATCAAGTTTTTGACATGAGGCTTAAAAGAGAGATGTGCATCAACCAAGATTCCCAAGTATTTGTAAGAATCCACAAACTCAATAGGAATACCATTTGTAGACAACATAGGAGGAAGGACTGGTGGTACCAACTTTCTGTTTGAAAACAACATCCCTTTGGTTTTACCAGTATTTAGCACCAGTTTGAGATGGAACAAGTCCGACTGGATGATGTCGAATGCAGACTGTAAAAGCTGGAAAACCTTAGCATCTATTCTAGCATGACAATAAACAACTGTATCATAGGCATAGAAATGCAAGGACGTGTCAGGAATGTTCTGATCTACGTTACTTATGTAGATTTTAAAGAGAGTGTGTCCTAAGACTGAGCCTTGAGGTACACCATTATGGACAGTTAAATTACTAGAAGAAGTACTATTGTGTTAAACACATTGCTTTCAGCCTGAGAGATAATATGATCTCTGTCTCATCAAAAGCTGATTTTTGCTTAAAACTCCAGCATGAAAGGAGGTGGGTGATATGCATTCCTTCAAATAATGATAGGCCTTTAATTGTAAGAGAACACAGCTGTTTGTTTTGTATTTAATCAAATGAAAAATAGGAAAATAAAGAAAGAAAGCAGATAAGTTCTCACCTCAAACTTTTGAACAATGGCTGCAAAGGCAGGTGAAGTCCGGCAGCTGTCCTCCAGTAAACTTATGCTCCGGTCGAAGTGGCCGATGTAAGTGGTGAAGACCAAGAACTCTGCTTTCCTCGTTAGGAAGATGTCAGCAATTTTTTGGCCGTCCTCCCTTAAAAACAGAGATGATGAGAGAGTGCACCAGTTTGTTGTTGCATTTCTGTTTCTGCTTCAATCTGTGTTGGGCTAAACAATATTGCTTCACGTCTCACCAGTGTCTGACTCGACTCTCCAGCTCTGTGAGGATTTTGCGGTGCAGA
Source organism: Nematolebias whitei (assembly GCF_014905685.2). Taxonomy (NCBI): domain Eukaryota; kingdom Metazoa; phylum Chordata; class Actinopteri; order Cyprinodontiformes; family Rivulidae; genus Nematolebias; species Nematolebias whitei. The sequence continues at coordinate 41,470,305 of NC_056504.1, forward strand.
CTGTAAACATCAGGCAGCTCATTGAGAATCTCTCTGAGTCTCTCGTCATCCAACACAGGCTGCCCATCGTCCCCCACTGCAGTCCCCACTGCTTCCCGAAAGTCCTGATACACAGACGAGTGTGGAGATTTTGAGTTGATCTCACAGTCTAAATTATAATCTAACAGTCACACCTTACAGCTTTCTGACACTTCGTTCTCCTGCCATTTCCTGGAGACTAACTGACACCTTACTGATACTAATGCCTCCTTCTACAGGTGTGCAGTGGAGAGCATCTTGTGCTCCAGCATCAACATGTGTGGCATGGAGACTGCACAGCTGCAGAAAGAAAAGCTTTGCAGAGACTGGTGAAGGCTGCACAGAAGACTGTTGGAGTCAGTCTCCCCACCATCACAGACATTTACACCTCCAGATGCAGGAAGAGGGCCACCTGCATCATGAAGGACCCCACTCACCCAGCACACATACTTTTTGCCCCACTTCCTTAAGGCAGAAGGTTGTGGAGTATTAAGTGTAGAACCACTAGACTGAGGAACAGCTTCTACCCTGAGCCTGTTAGACTCATGAATCCCTAACCAGAAAAATCACTGTAATGCCACTTTAACTGGTGATATGTGACTTATCTGTGCTGCTGATTTTCCATGCCGCTGATCTCATGCTGCTGATTATCTTATGCTACTGATTATCTGATGCTACTGTATTCATTCATACCTATCTGCTCACCCCAGACTCATGTTCAGGCTGCTGCTGTTACACCATATTGTTTTACATTATTAGTGTTTAGTGTATATCTGATAACTTTTAGTGTACCGTTTGGCATTTGTTTAGAGTATATCTTAGATCTTTGTATACTGTTTCTTTATATACTTTATATTTCGCTATTTTTGGGTGTAACTGGGACCCTAAGTACATAATTTTGTTCTACCACATGCACCACATGACATGAGCTGGTAATGACACTAAAATTGGCTTGAACTTGAATTATATCAGACAGCAGGGATTACATGAAGTGCAAAAAAAAAAAACCCAAAAAACATATTTTCTAGGGCTTAAACTTTAGTATTTAAATTGCCAGATTATTCCCAACGCGACAGAAAAAATTAAGGAGCAGGATATGCTCCTTCTGCATTTCCTATGCTGAGGAACCGCTGGGCAAGATGTTTCACTTTAAACTTCATCAGTGAATGAAATAACTTAGTGTAAAAATTCAAACTGTGGTGCTTATAATGTGTGCATGTGTGGTGGGTTGTAAACTGAAAGAGAAATAAGCTAGACTTGAGCTAAAAACAAATTTAAAAAAAGAAGAAAGAATGCACAAACTGAAAAACCTGATGTGTAAAACGTCTCAACATGCTAACAAGCAGGTTCAGTGAGGATAAAATAATTATATCCCTATGAGATTTTTAAGTAAGAACAGTCTGATGAGACAAATAACAATAATAGTGACAAGTAAAGAACCTTGAATCTTTGAATGAGTAACAAGCATCTACCATCTTTATGCCATAATTTGTTGACCACAAAGGAAGCTCTGTTGTACAGACAGAGGTGCATCCTTCGATGTGTTAGCTTCTAAAACCACATTATGCACTTGAAGCTGTCGTCTCCTGTGTGACACAGTCAGTTTCTCATTATGGCTGTGGAGGACTTTTCTGCTCTGCCTATTTTCTCAGAATAACAGGCATTATGTTGAGATCCAACCTTTGGCTTCAACAGCTTCATCCTCTGATGTTTCAGCTGTCTGGCTGTAGGTGTAAAGCTGTGACTGGGATCATGACACAATTTGGTCTAAGCTTCAGCTGTTGGGCAGACAGCATTACAGTGGACTCTGGAGCACTTTTGATGGACAGAAGAACTTAAAAAAAAAAAGCTGCTCCAATTCTGTGGCTAAAACAGAAGCCTGAATCATCACCCTTCCACCACCATGCTTCACAGTTGGAATAAGGTGTTTGTGTTAATATGCTGTTTGTTTTTGTCAAATGTGATGCTGTTCATTAAGGCCAAACATTCACTTTCTCATCTGTCCAACATTATTCAAGAAGTCAAGTTGTTTTTCAGTCAAGTGTAATGCCAGAACACTTTGTAAACAAGCCAAACTTGTTTTCTCTTTTACTACATTACTGTCATGAACTGTAACATTTACCAATAGTTTCATAGTTTGAGATGTAGCTTATTATTTATTTATTTATTTATTAACCCATACTTTACTCACCTTCTGCAGCAGTTTGAGCCCCTTCACATGTCTGAGGGCAGAAAAAATATATAATTAGAGCTGATATGAAGGCATGGTTATTTTTGTATAGCCTGTAATTGAATGTTGACGTATTACAAATTTATACTTACAGTCTCTCAGTATCCACCAGCTCTTTCACAATGTAAAAGGCTCTGGATCGACCGTCGGGCTGTAAATAATCACAATGTTCACTGATAAATTTCTCAGCTTTGGAAGAAACTTCAGTATTTTGGCCCCAGTTCAACAAATAAACGGGTTCTCGTCTTCACGGCGTCTCTAACCATCAGTTAAAATCTAAATGATGAAGACAATCTGGCAGCAGCGCATTAACCCCCATTAACCTGCTTCTTCCTGAATACATCTGTCTAGCTCTGCCATCAACAACATCTTGGATATTCTACTACAGGTAGGAAAACAAACTGACAGCACATGTAAAATTTAAAGCAAACGTGCTGTAATCAAACTAAATGTGACCCATTAAGGTAAATAAGTGTGGGCATAGTGTATATTATACAGAATAATTAATATTTTATTGCAGAAATGTCTGATGGACACAACCTTTTCACGTTCAGTAATTATTTTCCATCAGTCAAAGTCAGCAAGCAGGAGAGCCAACCTGTCTGTCATAGTTGATGTCTAATGCACCATCTTCCTCATCTGAAGTGCGTCCTTGGTCTTCCTCGCACATCGTCTCTCGAACATCGACAACGTGACCAATCTGTGGAGCAGCAGCTACAGTACACACCTTATAGGCTTCTGTGTAGGCACTGCATGAAGGGAAAGAGCCACATCACAAACAGAAGATGCACACTGACAATTACTTTATCAGACACTGCTAGTATTGTTTATATACATGTCTCCATCCAGCTCCAAAAATGATAACTGTATAACCATTACACAATAAAAGCTGGTGTAACGTTTACTGAGGAGTATAAAGAAGCACATGCTTAAGTTTAAATAGCAGTTTGAGAATTATTTTTGTGTGCTTTATCTTTTAATATTTCTAAATCTATATCATATGTCCATGTTTTATGGATTTTATTTACTTTTTAAATATATTTGTCATTAATCAAAGTTCATCTTACATCAGCCCAAAGACAGGAAACAAGAGGGAACTTTTTCAATATGACTTTAAAGATGTTTAAAAACCTCAAGAAAAGTTAAACCATTATCATAATAAGTCGACTGTGTTTAATCTGTACCGAAAAGCAGAAGTTTTTTTATTTTTATTTTATTTTTCGTGTTTTTCGTAAGCTGAAAAACAGCTTGTTGCAGTGCATTTCACTACAAAATCTACATACTAAATACTGAAATAAATACTGAATACTGAAATAACTTAATCAAAATATTCAGAAGTCAGTTCTAATCATCTTATAACATATTTTGAGAGGTTCTCCTTGAGTTAGCATTTTTCCATGGTGTACTTCCTTCACTTGGTATATTTCCATTTCCAACAAGTATACAGCTTATTTTTTGTTTATATATATATATATATATATATATATATATATATATGTATATGTATATAAAAGCTGTGATTTGTTCCAAAACCTTCACTTATGTGAAAGTAAATCAGACAAATTTCATTTAACCATCAAAACCTTCTTTACAGTCCTTCATGTTCATTGAATTATCACTATAATAAACATATTCAGTGTTGAGGAAAAATGTGAATAAATAAAAGATTGCAGATCTGGAGCAATAAAGTGGTCTCCCAAGGCCTCCGGTGACAACTGTACCCACCAAGGGAAACATGGTGGTGTTTTATACTACAGGAATTCTTCTGCAGGGAAACTAAATGAATATGCTAATGTCTGCAGCTGAGTGGAGAACGTAAGCCATGCAAATAAAAACATGTTCCTAACTTCCACTTAGACCTCCAAATGAATATCTGCCTTGTTGCAATCCAAAAATCACTGGATTTAACCCCACTGAGATGCAAATTAACAACATACAAACAACATATGGATGCTCTGCGTCGTAAACATTACAGCTGCATGGCCCATTGCTGCTTATTGGAACAAACTAGAATGAGACATGGGGGGTTCCAGAAACATAGGACTTCAGATTCTATATTGGGCCTTTATATCACTCCCATAGACAGTGCTGCTGACACTCCTAGTTCGACTGCACTGCTGTAAGAAAAGCTCAAGGCAAAAGCTGCAGAGATAAATTACAAGAGGAGATAAAAAAAATAATCCTACTTGTCCTCGGGTTAAGTTTCTGGTGAATGAATGGATGGGACAGGGTGCCAATGATCTCCTAACTATTTGCTAATACAGTTTCTTCAGGCTATTGTTAAATTAACCACTTCATCTACTCTCATGCTTGTCCAGATAGCGTGGCACTCTTATTGCTATGATTGTAAAAACTCAAAAAATAGACAACAGTATCATGCGATTTGGAAAAGATGTAAAATCTTGGCTTGTGCTCAAGTAACACATTATTACAGACAAATGCAACCCAAGAAGACTAATTAAACACAAATAGTTATCATGTTCTCATTCATCATATTTACAATGCAAACTGAAAATAATGTGAACTTGTGATACCAAACTTCATCTGGGCACTTCCATTTTATGTTTCCTGTTGTTACAGTTCTGATTTAAACAAAAGTTTAAAGGAATTCTGAACCACTCCTCCCCAGAATATTTATAAAATTCATCAATAAATCCTGAAAATACTTGATTGAGCAAACCTCTACAAAGATCGAGTAAAATAAAGACCTCTTTGTTCGACCAATTTGTTCTACATAAATATTTCACCATACTTTGGAAATTCACTTAGCATTCATTTTTAGACCCTGGAAATTAAAATCATAAAACATGTTTTAAATAGTAGTACAAAAAGCCTATTATAGGCTGTCAGTTTTAATGTCTTAAGAACTTTTGGGGGTTTACATGAAAGTAAATAAGATATTTTAATTAAGTCTGTTAATTTGGGGCAGTTGGCTGTGGCAGCCATCATGTATTGGGCTGATTTCAAAAGTAATCAGTTGTAAATATACATTCAATTGTAAATTTCTGCAAGTTTTATTAAAATATCTGCAGTAGTTCATGAGATAGTTTGGTAACAGAGACACTAACACACACAGACACAGGCAAAAACATTTTGTCCACCTTTGCCTTTTGTTGCAGGTGATAATTAAACAGTGAGCACATTCTGACTGGTTCACGCCACTGAATGGCTGATATTAATTCATAAGCATATTCCAGTATCTTGTTTTATTCTGTTTGTTTGTTGACCTGATGGGATATATAAAAATTGATTAATGTCAAGCCAAATTTTGCCATCCTTTTCACTCAAGTCAATACTTTTGTGCACCATTCTGTGCTATTTTTCCTGCACATGAACCAAAGAACCCATGAAGAGGCGAGCGCTGCAGAGAGCATCTGCTGACTACAGAACACGCTGAGATCGTATCTCTGCCTGTTGTTCCAGAGTGGCTGGAGAAGAGCAATGACTCTAAAATGCTCTATTTTTCATCTTGAGGGGTCTGTATGATATGGGTAAAGCAAGCAGGAATGCAGAGGGAGTGTGTGTGTGTGTGTGGGGGGGGGGGGGGGGGTTTCACGTCAACACATCATATCCGATCAAACCAACAAACAATACCAAAGCAGGAACACAAGAGGCTCCACAGTCACAACCTGCGAGACGTCTTGTGCACCACAGAGACGATCGATGAATGAACCCAGCCTGTTTTGACTCAGAAGTGAAGAGACCCCCCCCTGCACCAGCATTTCCTCTTCCACCAAACATGCCCCAACAGCACAGAGACACACACAGTGAATCCCACTGCAAGGCAACAGGCAGCCTCCTGTCAGCTGCTGATCATCACAACATCAGGAGATGACAAATCTTTTTTCTTCAGGGAGACTGTTAAGCACATGCAGTGGCCAAGACGTCATAAAAAGGCTTGTGCTCATTATAAAAGGCGACTAGAATCAATAAGCCGATGTCCAACAACATCAAGTTACGCAAATACACACATGTAACGACGCATTAGTGATACTAGCTGTGTGGCTCCTCTGTTTCTTTTGACAAATATTCCAAGAACAAAAAACATAATGCTATTAATTTTTCATCACATTGATTAATCTCTATCATTTTTATACACATGAAACAGATGGAAATAGATTATTTTTAAGCTGATACCATCATCAAATTAATTTATTTTTGTTTGTTTTAACAATGGATCTGTTGCACTTCGTGTTTGATGCTGCCTATCAAATCTTTGGCAAATTATTCAAATTAATAAAGTTACTGTGGAAAGCATCAAAATAACTGACTAAGAACATCTATGCAGTGTCTATAAAAAGTATTCACCCCCTTGGATGTTTTACCCTTCAAGTGCTATTATAAACCGGTCATGGTCAATTTAAGTTGGTCTATTAGGCGTAAGAAATGTCAAAAATTTGTCATCGTTGTCCAAATGACGTTGAATTTCTACAGAGTAAAACCAACTGAACAAAAATTTGTAAAAACATTCACCCCCTTTAAAGTGATTGTCCTAATTGAACTCAGCAAAAGGACAGTTGAAAAGTACATCAGGGGATTAATACAGAAAGATTTCCAAAGTTTTGAACATCTCCAGGAGTTCTGTTACATTAATCTGTTCTGTTACCAAAAGAAACCGATTAGGCAGCCTTCATCAAAGTATTATAAATAAAAATGATCACACAGGAAACATGACATCCTATAAGGTGTCTGTTCTGCATCAATATTGCTCCTAATCTTTTCATTTTTCATCATAAATGTATAAACTTGAAGCAATAACCCAGAGTTAATACAATACATTGTGTAATTCAATATGGTATGATATGATACAAGATGATTTTGTACAATATAATATACATTACTGTCCCATTAGGGCAGCTTATTTTAGATTTAGTGTTGTCCCAATAGTTCCATTAACAAAAAAAACTATAAATCCATTAAAAAAACAACAACTATTAAAACAATCTAATATAAGAAAGTTATTCCACAAAATGCATATTGTAAAATTATAATTTTAAAAGAATGATCCAGCATTACTTAAAGGAATGTATATTGCTTGCTGCCTTTTATGTCAGAGTTTTAAAATAAAATAATCTTACGTTGAGACAAGATGGAGTCATGACTACTTTACGTTGTGTTTGTGCTCTGACTATGTGTTGGGACTGACTCAACTTCAACCGCATAAAATTTAAAGTCAATATTTGTCAAATGTACAGTTATAGATATTTTGTGTTTGGCTTTCTTGAATTGGATCATTAAATTATTACTTTGAGTTTTTCATTAAAATCCATTAATGATTCATGAAGAATTTTGCTAACAATTTAAAACAAATGAACACATGCACACACACATACAAACCTGCATGCCTGTCTTTCATTGTTCTGCTTTGCAGTAAAAATACATAAATATATATGTAAAGGTGTAATTGTTTAAATACATACCTTTCTGTTTCCTCAGTTAACTGATTTTTCTTGTCAAACCCAGGGAGGCTGCTCATGTCCACATAACCGTCTGTCTCGTTGGCAGAAGACGCAACCCGACTGGAACAGTTGAAGAAGTCTGTAAACTGTGGCTGAGGCACAGGCCTCCGCTGTGGCACCTGAACATTCTCATAGTCTGAGCTGATGGGAGGAACGTTCTCATAATCTGAGGTATCTGTGTTGGGGACAGAGATGGAGCGTGGCTTGGTCAGAGGAAGAGCAGCAAAAGAGATACGTGAGCGGTCCTCAAATGACTCCACCCGGACAACGCTGCGATTAAGGAAGGCCACGGAGTTCCCTCTTCTTCTGCTTTCATTGTACAACAGGAGGGTGGAAGCTGGCTCGGGTGAAATATGAAGCTTGCTAACTGACCATGAGTTTAGTTGTGGCGAGCTACCGACGCTCTGTCTGTCTAAATCCAGCCGTCTGCCTGGTGAGCAGAAGCTGGACTCAGCTGAGGACTTTGAAGAGGGTGGCTTGCCTTCTACCACTTGCTTGTGTTCTGATTTCCATCCAAACTTAAGCATCAGGAAGCGCTTTATAGAGGACTTCTTTTTCCTGTTTTTCTCTGCCAAGTCTGCCCCAGTGAGTAGTGAGGGGGAACTTTTTGTAATAGGCTTCTTGGTGATGTAGGATAGCTCAAAAGGAGGAGGAATATCCACCAGAGATGTAGGTGTGGACAGAGCACTGGACGACAGAGGAGAGCACCTAGAGAAGCTTTCAGATGAGAACATGGCATCTTTATGTCTCTGGAGTCCATCCCTGTAGATACACAGTGAAGTGTCCTGGCCCTCCATGGAGAGGGAGCGGGGGTATAGAGACAAATACTGTGGTTTAGAGTAGCTCCTGTGTCGCGGTGAGCTCAACATTGGGCTGCTGCTTAACGTAGGCTGTCCAAGTCCACTCAGATAGGTTTTCTGTAAAAACTGCACTCCCTTACTCTCCACAGCATTGGTAATCCGGTGTGACAGAGAGTGTGATCGAATCCCGACAGGCTTGCCATCGAAGTGAAAGACATTCCCAACACGTGAAGCTTTCCCTGGCTCGTCATAGACATGATCCTCACTGATGTCATGCTCTGTATCGGTGGTCTCATCCAGAAATGGCACAATGCAACCCTCAAGGTCATCCTGGTCTCTGAAGACATCAGAGTCATTTGGGGACAGCAGCTGACCCTCAGAGAGAGACGACGTCAAGGCGGTGTTGGTTGGCACTGTGATCGTTACCTGTTTGAAACTTGACTCGCTGTCCAAATGGTTCAACACATCCTCCAGTTCATAAACCTCGTCTTTGTCAGTTTGAATAGACAGTCTTTTCTGACTCGTCCTCATTTTGTTTTCATAACTGTCATTACATCCATATTCATCAATGCTACCAAAGTCTAAGCTGTCCTCTATTTGTTCATTTTCTACTGTTTCTTCATATTTCCCAGTCAAAACTGAGAGCGTACTCTCCAGCCTCAGATCGCTGTTTATAATGTCCTCTGAACAGATGTAAAGAGGCTCATGAGCTCGATCCACCTCCAATGCTAAATGTCTCCTTGTTGTATACTGTTTCTGATTATCAGGGATGGTGTTATAAAAACAAATGTCCCGCCAACCCTCTCCTCTTCCATTTTTTTTATTATCTTCTCTTTCTGTTAAAAAAACACATTTTGCATCAGTGTCCATTGAAGTTCCTTTGACAAGGATCCCCAGCTCATCTAAAGAAGACTCTGAAAAGTCGTCTGCCGTACTTCCATCTTCCTTCTTCGCTTTTTGATTGGCAGCAAAATACCACCGAGCTTCCTCATCAGTGCTATTAACAGAAATGTCTCCTCCTGAGAGGCCTTCTGCGTCGGCCAGCGCCTCGCCGGCACCACAACCCTCAGCATCCATGTCCTCCGTCACATCCGTGTCAATTATCTCTTCGGAATCAGCTGTGAGTCTGTCATCGCTAACCCAGAGAGTTTTTTTCAGAGAGTCAGCTTCCTCCGTCAAGGTACTGTCAGTTAATCTCCAGTCCTCATCCATTTTCTGAACAGCATCTTGGTCTTCTTCCTCCTCTGTCACCCATCTTTCCAGTGACCCCTTTGATAACATCTTTAAATCAGTGTTTGGCGACTCCAGGGTGTAGCCGTTTAATTGTTTCTCTCCGGGCAATGCGGTAATAACTCCATTGTTTAGGCCATTTTGTATCTCACATCGTCCATCAACCCCACCATTTAAAGTCACCACACTGCCATTACTGAACCCTCCCTGGTTGTCATTTAGCAGCAGTGTGACTTTGGGTTTTGGGGCTACAGAGGGTTTGGGACCCCTGGCTGCAGACAGGAGAGGGGAAGGCAACTTCTGGCTGGCGTGACAAACAAATCTTGGCTTTGGAGCAACTGATGGCTGGGTGCAGTCTAAAGGAACAACAGGAAAGGGAAACTGTAAGATTATGTGCTTTAAAATAGCTTACAGGGTCATTTGTGTGGCGTTCCTGTGACCTACATCTGTTCAAACACTTACAGAAAATAAACCTTAAATAGTGTGAGCCCAAGTCTTTGGTTGATATTATCAAAATTCCAGTTTGAGGAATTTTTGCACAGTGCGTACTCCACAACTAATTTTAGGTAGGAAACTGGTACCAAACACCCAGATAAACAAAATGTTGGGAGCCTATTAAACAGGCCAAAAAGACTAATTAGGTTCAAAGCAAAGAGAGAGTTTTCCTATAATTTGCCCACGTAATGGCTCAAGTGTGGATGCTGAAGCTGGACCGAGTCAGAATCTTGGCTAAATTCAAGCCAACACATTTTGTTCATAGTTGGTGTGAATGTGGGCACAATTCTCATGTCTGAACCCTTAAAGACACAAACCTGACCAAACTGGGCAACTCATCAGGGCCAACTGGATTTTATTTTAATTTAGGCTGCCAGGACACAGACATATGTTCCCATGGGCTGATCTAAGTCTGTAAAAATTTAGAGACTTAAAATACGACAAAGGTCTGATAATGAGTAATGCACGCTTCAATACAGTTCAAAAAGGAACACAAAGAAGTCTGAGGGATTTCCCTGACTCACTTCCTGCCATTCAAACGAGAGAGACCCCTGTTAGGATGCCTTTAAGTGCTATGAGAATACAATGAGATAAAAAACAGACAACTAAATGTGCAGTTCATACCATTAACACTAATTTAACCAAATCACTAAACAATATGAGCCCAGCAGTAATTTATGACAATATTAAACACAGAACTTACATGATAAAAGCTTAGTCCAAATGTTTTGATGGAAACTGTGTTTGGATTTCTATATTATTTAGTTTAAACTTTCAATGTTGCCCACAAAAACAGGAAAACATTGTGGACACTTTGATTATGAATTGTCCTCCAGGGATGTCAAAGAATAAGAAGGCAAAAATAAATAAAAATAAAACAAGATATGGTAAAGAGAAAACTATCCTGGCTATATGAAAAAAACTATATAAGCAACATGAACTGTTAATCCTCACCTGTGTTCATTTTGGCGACGCTGCCACCTCCAGCATCCCGTCCGCAAAACGCAGCTGTGTTCCACGACACTTTGGGCATAAAAATAAGTTAGAAAAATTTAAATAAAAATCAGATCCTGGCAGCAAAACTCTGCTGTACTTCCGCTCCAAACAAAGAAGGGACTGAGACTGAGCCGTGTCTGAGCCGAGAGCAGCTCAGCCGAGCGCCAGAGACGCACAGAGCGCGCAGGACGCGCCTGGAAACCAAATGCAGAGATTGGACCGAACGCGCGCGCGCGCACACGCACTAAAAACACCGGCATCCGTCGGCAGCTGCTGCAGGTCCAGGCAAGAGCAGAAGACACGCACATCCTCCTGCGAGCCACAACCAAGGATTAGTCAGATGTGTGGTGCAGATGAGTTAAAGCTCCGTGATAATCCTGTTCGTAAAATGAGCGAGAATCCACATCACAGCAAATGAAACGACCAATTAAATTCAAATGTGACTGGGAAAAAAAAAAAAAGAAAAAATGAATTCATCATGTTTTTGTGTTCACGTGTGGAAAAATTGTATGCGCACATGTTAAAAAGTGATTTCATTCACATTATTTCAAGTAGTATTTTTGTTTCAAATCCACATGGAGACATGCTCAAAATAATATTAATTACTCAAGTCTGTCTGTTAGCCAAATATCTCAAGAACCACCCGATAGATTTGAATGAAATTCTCAGAAAGTAATTGTAGATTAACTCCTGGAATCAACCTGATTCAAACTAGTCACCAGGTAATCAACCTTAGGCAACACAAAAATAGAAACAGCCAATTTTATAAGAAGCTAAAATTAGGTGTGTTTGTAGACAGTGATCCCCACCCCATACCCAAGTTTTTATTTTTATGTTGAGGTTTATTTTAATTTTGCATGTTCACACTAAATTCAAATTTCAAATTTCAAAATTCAAATTCACTAAACACTAAATTCAAATTTTGCTTTTTGTTCTATAAAACTGACGAAATTAGAAAAATGGACAGCCCCACCATATAGTATTACTACTGTATAAATAGTTTTCCAATGTGTTAGTTAAGCAGATTATAAAAACCAAATTGAGCCCGGATGTTGATGTTTTAGTTATGAAGAGAACAAAAGATACAATTACAGATCCAAGCTGGTTGTGATCAGTTTTATTATTATCCTAATTGAAGTAAATATTTTTGAAGTCTGGAATATCTGCATTGATAAACCAGCCTTGCTTCTCTGCACACCCATCTGTCTGTTTGATTTGATCCACAACAGCCTTCTTTTTTTATTATAACAAAACAGGAAAGTGCTCCCCCCCTGTTTCCTGCTCAACCCAGCTTCACATCCTTAGCAGCTCGTGGACACCAGTTAACCCCTCCTGGTGCATTCACTGGGACTGGCAGGTGGTGAAGCAAAGGAGGCTATTTTTATATGAGTTATAGTCAGCTGGTCATAAGATTTATTGCACTGAACACGTGTGTAGCAGTGTACCACAGCAGTAAACGAGCCCCATAATTAATAATAATAACCATAATAATACTAATAATAACAAGGGCGTGACTGTCTGTGGCTGATCAGTGCAGCAGGAGGAGAGGCGTTGCATGAAGCTCTTTCATATTTGTTGACATTTGTTTATAGTCTGATCTCACCTTTATAAAAAGGTCTCCTTTTATATGATAAAATAAAAAAATAGATTTGATCCCAGAGTAACAAAAGACAACAAGTGTTTGTGTCCATAATATTTCTGATGTCCTTTAAGGCACTTCCTGTTTGATGCTCCAACTTCACAGTTTCATCATTTTGTATTTTCACTGTCAACAGTAAAGTCATACAATATTAGTTTTCACATCTATAAAATTAAAAGCTGAGCATCACTCAATGCCCTTCCTGCCAGAGTTTTAGACAAAGATCATGTCGAGGAATGACAGAGTTGTACCAGTTTTAACCAAACCTTGAAAATAACACAATCTCATATTGTAAGATGTCACTCTCAGAGTATGACTCACCTTTCAGCAGTAGGTGAATATGACATTGTTGAATTCCAGTGGTTGAGGATACCATTTGATTGATTCGGACACTCTGAGAAAAAAAAAAAGTAAATACTGCTCCTCTGAAGCTTTACTGATGACTAAGCAGAGGCTTTCCCTTTCAATACCACATAGTGATGAATGCACCACACTTAAAGGTCAAAAGTCAATCCCCTTCCACATCAGGCAATCAGTTTGTAGCTACTGCCACGATTGTCAGTCTTTGATGGTCTTACTGGTAATGGTAAAAAATAAACTTCAACACTTAAAAAAGAAACATAAACTTTAGTGCTGATTTTCACTAAAAGCAACATCCACTCATTAAAAAAACATTATGCAGCTGCACCTCTGGCCTAGTTTTGTTGGTTCCGTTTTTGTGTTTTCATCTTGAGTCAATAAAGGGGAGGAAGATTAATTGTGTTGTGCAGCACCGTGCTGCAAAAGACAGATCGGATATGAAAATGTGTTTTAGGATGAGCAGCCATCCTCTCACATACACTCAATCAAAATGCCTGAAGGATAATGTTTGTGTTTAAGATCAAACCAACAAAACACTGCTTTTAAGTACTTTATATGTTCTGCTGTTCATCTGAGGTACTTTATAATGTGACTATACTGTGTGTTTTAAAAGATAGTTCAGATATTTTCAAGTGGGGATTTTTGGAAAGCTTATGAACAGTTAACATCTTATCTGTTGTGGATAGTTCTTTCCAGATAAAAGATGTCTAGATGACCTGACTGAACATTGTTGGATTTTTTTTTTACCTGGATTATTGAGCATGAACTTTGGTGTTTTGAACCACTTTTGCATGACTGTCTCAGAGGAGTTGACTAGGGCTGGCCCTGGAGGAGAGGGCGGGCCCCAGAGGCCATCTTAGCACCAGCAAACTGTTTTTTTCCACTATGAGGTATGCTGTTTGTGGGAACCTGTTTTGTTTAGTGGTTTCTTGGGCTGAGGAAGTTCTTCGGATGAAGGACGAAATGTCTCAGCAAAACAAGAAACCGTCCAGATGACCTGACTGAGCATTGTTGTATGTTATACCTGGATTGTTGAGCATGAACTTTGGTGTCATTTTATACATTTTTATGTTGCCATAAAATTTATATTGTATGGTATATTGACAGAAATATTATAATTATTCACGCAGGGAGTACACAAACTGCACAAAAATGTTAAGACTAGCTGTTGCTGCAAATGTGTAAAATTGTTAAAAGCGTAAAGTTTTTGTGACGGAGGAAAAGGAACAGAGAGATCTGGACTCTTTCAAGAGAACAACACCGAGCTACTGGTTCAGATATGTGGGCGACACCTGTATCAATATCCATGGAATAGAAGTAGAAGCGTTCACAAGACACATCAATTCTGTGGACAACAACATCAGGTATACCGGAGAGGAGGCCAACAACAACAAGCTGCCTTTTCTGGACTGTTTGGTGAACATGGAAAGAGAAGATTGAAGTTTGCACCTATTCAGATCAGAACCTTCTGTTTGACTCTCACTTCCCACTGAAACACAAACTTTCTGCCATTAAAACTTTACACCATTAGACTGAACCTGTCCCCACAAAAACAGAAGGAACAGAACCACAACAAAGAAGCTCTCCAAACCTGTAGATATTTTAACTGGACATTTGTCAAATCAGCAAACAAATCCCCCAAAAAATGCTGCAGCACACAAAAGAGAGAAGAGCAAACGCAGAAACATTGTCATTCCATATGTTGCTGGAATATCTGAGAAAGTCAGAAGTATTTTCTCGAAACACAACTCCCCAGTACATTTTAAAGCCAACAGGACCCTCAGACAGAGGCTGGTCCGTCTCAAAGACAGAACCCCCAAACTGAGCGGGGTGGTGTCAGTGCAGTGAGGAATGTTCAGACCTCTGTATTGGAGAAACTACACCTCCACAAACGCATGGCTCATCACTGGAGAGCAGCTCTTCAGGAGAAGACTCAGCGGCCCACCTACACCTCAAGCATAAGGGACACTCTTCTAAGGACCAAAACGTTCATATTTTGGACAGAGAAGACAGATGTTTGAGAGGGATGTGAAGGAAGCCATTGACATCAAATGAGGAAAAAATAAACTTTAAATAGACAAAGAGGTCTCAGATTTCAACTGTCAAGAACATTCAATGCAGCTTTAGGCCTAATTCCAAGTCAGCTTCACCCCAGCCTCAGACCTTCATGCATGTGACCAAAACATCTCTCTCGTGAGCCAGACAAAAACGAAACCTTACGAGCCTCCATTGTGAAGGGCGAGTAGTTCCAGTCTAATCTACATGTGAATCTACACAACCAGGCCTGCAGTTAAGATAAGATAAGATAGAACTTTATTGATCCCGCAGGAAATTGTTGTGCCAGAGCTTCTGCACAAAGGAACACACACAAGGAATCACACAAGATGTAATTCAGGGCTATTCAACAAAACTGCTCAGGGGGCCGTAGTTTCTGAAAGCCAATAGCTCGAGGGCCGGACATCCAGTGATTAAAATCATCAACCAAAGTTTATAATGACCTTTTAAATTTGTTTGTTATTGCATTGAATCATAAATGCAATAAACAGAACCCAAACCCAGAACCAAA
>NC_056504.1:41486497-41533107 GCF_014905685.2 Nematolebias whitei
TTATGAAGTGGGCCAGATTGAAGTCACCCGTCGGCCTGAAGTGGCCCGGGGGCCATCAGTTGAATAGCCCTGACGTAATTGCTTTAATTTATAAAGTTATATAAAGTTGTAACTCCACACACTCCAGACATGTTTGATGTTTGAATTGATAAAGCCTCACGTAGTCAGATTCAGAATATAAATCCTGTTGTTGTTGGGTTGTTTTTTGTTTGTTTGTTTTTACCTTTTTTTGGATTAAACACTACAGGGAAAAAAATAGTAAGGCCTCATTTTTGCTACAGTTTATGACTACCTCGGAACTGTTGCCTGATATTTGTTTGTTTGTTTATTTGTTTTTGTTTGTCAAAAGACACCCCCAACAATGCATGGCAATCCAACACATTTCCAGGTAAGAAATCAAGAGCACGTTTTGTAAAGTCTGACCCTGAAGTCCCTCTCTGCTCGTGGGTCTCCTGTTTGCGTCAGGCGAGGAAAGAGCGTGTCTCTCCTGCTCGGAGGTGAAACAATAAGGCTGAGACTTAAAAAAGGAACTCCATCTCGATATAGTCCTTCCTGCGACTGTTTTCTAGTCTTTCAGCAAAACTGGAACACAGAGGGTGTAGTCACTGATTTTTAAGGATAACTCGGGTTATCGTCAGCCTAGGCCTCATTGTCCTGCTGTTTTACATCATCAGCCATTCAGAGAGAGGAAAAATGCCACTTTTTTCACTTTACATTTATAGAAAACTGGAAATTCAGAAAGATTGTTTACTTGTTTTGTCTGGTTTAACTGTGTTATCCTTTTAGATTGTCCTTTAAAGTACTGAAGTTTTTTATACTTCATTATATTGATTCTTTATACATATGCTTGTTTTTTTTTTCTTCAAAATCACATATTTTACTTTGACTGACAACCCCTGAAGGCTAAACATGTTCATTTTCTACAAATACTCATACACAGACGACAGTACCTGGGAAACTGTTTTCATTGTTTAGTCTTTGAACAAGCAAAAGCTGTCAGCCTGTTCAACCAACTGGGTGCAGGAAAACACTCGAGTGTCGTGGAAGTCCAAATTTAGTTTCCCTTCACATCATGATGAGGAATAAAACACAGCTGGAAGGTTGTTTTTGTTCTTCTGTGAGAATGTTTGCACAAAAGTATACAAGACGTGTATTATAGGAAATACACAGTAAAGCTGTGAAGTAAAGTTACATTCTTCTTTTGTTATTTGAGGGCATTTTTTTCTAGTTTTACGTGCTGCACACATAAGTTAACTTTCAAGAGAACCAGTAATACTATGAAATTTAGTGACAGTGTATATAAGTGTATGTTAGTGTGTATAAATATGTACTCAGCTAATAACAAATGTTTTACTTTTTGTTTATTCAATAAGCAAAACTACACAATACACATTTGATTTGTTGTTTCCTGGTCAGCACAGCTGGTGCGGAGAAAGCTATTTGAATATTAATTGAAAATATATAAGACATCCATCATGTTACTGTCATGGGAAAATAAGTGTAATGACCTTATTTACTTGAGTATGGAAGTAACATGGCACTAAAACCACAGAGGATTGTCCTGAACTAAACCTGTGTGATGGCGATGCATGTTTACTTTCAGTAGTATCTCAAAGTTTTTATGTCATGTTGCTTTTTTTGTGTGTGCTGTTTTTTTTTTTTTTTTTGCAGCCTCATGCTGTGTCCTGTGCGAGATATAATATATTTTTTTACCTCCTCTTCCCCTGTGTTCCCCTTTTTCTAGTCTAACAAACACGGAAGCGCCTCTCAGTGAGGCTGCAGCCTCAGACACCCCGTCTACCCTGTCTGTTGTTTTATTGTATGTTTGTTTGTGTTTCTTCGGATGGGCAGTACTGAAATGGAATTTCGTTGCGCTTCTGTGCAATTACAATAAAGTTGATTCTGATTCTGACGTGTGTTCAATTGGTGGTGGTGAGGGGGTGGTGCAAAAAGAAGCTTCAACTTTTCATTTAATAGTTAGATGTTAATTGTTAGATTCAAAAAAGTTCAAGACAAAACATTACCATACCATACCATTTTATTTATAGAGCACTTAAAACAGCGACAAGGCCAACCAAAGTGCTGTACAGACAGAAAAACACACAAAGCAAAATACAAAATGAGGTAAATCAGAATATAGACATAAAAAACGATGCAGATAATAAATATGACGATTAACCAGTGTGGAGCATACGGGTTCAAAACTAAATTCTAAATCACTAAATCACTAAGTTCAAAATTAAATGTTTTATGTTTGTTTAATACAGGGGTGTCAAACCCACTTACAACAGGGGGCCAAAAGTAAACCCTTTTTCAAACTAAGGGCCGGTTTCAGAATCTACATCATCTCAAGTTAGATCCCCAACATCTTTTCTTGGTTGCAGGTTCCTCAATAAGATTTTGATTGGTCTCATTTGACGTTCTCTGTTGCACTTTTGACATCATAATCAAAGATTACTGAAAAAAATTAAGTGATAAAAGTATTTTATGATTAAAATAACATCTTGGGGGCCAGATAAGATGTCAACAAGGGCCACATTTGGCCCCCGGGCTTTGAGTTTGACACATATGGTTTAATAGTTAAACGTTAGAATAAACTATAGGATGGGTAAATTACAAAGCAGAATGCTTCAACAGTTTTGATGATTTATGGAAAATGTTTTTGTTGTAAAGTTAGCATGCTTCTTGTCATTAATAGAAAATAACCAGAGCCACATTAGTGGCACATAGTCACACTGATTAAAGTGTGTAATTACATAGTTGTCATTTTATAGCCAACAAAACAACATAAACAAGTGTCACAAAAGTTTTGGAGGAGTCAGTGATTGGCACTGTCAAAGCTTTTATGATTTTATATTAACCATGAGGGTTAAGTATCTTTTTTTTCAGTGGCAGGTCGTGTGGAGGTAGGCTCAAGGTGGTATTTGCTAGACAGGAAATATGATAGAGGTGATATTGAGAATGTTAAATGGACTGTACTTATGTAGCGTCTTTCTATCTTATCAATATACTCAAAGCGTTTTACACTACAATCTGTGCCCTCATTTACCCATTCATACATCACTCTACTTTAACAGAGACTAATCAGTGCTTTATCTTCATACAGCGATGGGACACGCAGCGGAGGCAATGAGGGGTTCAGTGTCTTGCCCAGGGACACTTCAGCATGTGACAATGTTTCGATGATTATATTTATGTTTGATTTCTCTTGCTTACTTGATTCTGTTTCATTTTCAGGTTCAGGTATCTGTAGGAGTGAGTTAGTGGAGCGATGGCGAGCGGGTCAGGCACGTAAGTGGTTTGGCGAGCATTTCCTTCATGAGGTTTACCAGCTTGTGCAAATTTCAGATCGAGACAGTTTGAGTGACGGTAAGAACAAACATCTATTTGCCATAAAAAGTCAAAGAATGTTGCTTCGTGTATATTGTGAAATGGCTGCTTGTTTTAATTCAGAAGTTTACTTTAAGTTAGCAAACTGCCTTTTAAGTTTTATTAATAATGGAGTGAAAAGCAGGCAGCTTTTTAGCAACAACATTAATCTTCCACTAAAGGACACATTTAGATGCAAGCGTCCCCTTAACAGGCCTTGGATCTAACAATCAATACTGGCCACAGGATACTGGCAAGAGTGAGAATGACAACTCCCAAGAAACACGGTTTCCTTTTTTTTTTTTACAACATCTAATTTAAACACAGTCGCTCACTGTCAGTAGTTTAACTTTACAACACTGAGCACATTGTGAAGTTTCACTTATTCATCTTATAATTAAAACAAGAAGACCTTCACATAAAATCAGAAAATGTTATAGTGTTGTTCTGTTTTTTTTTTTCTCAGATGTGATGGATTTGTGAGGTGTCCAGGGTGAACCCTTCTTCTACACAGTGACTGATGGGTGTGGACACCAGTGTCCATCACAGCCCAGAAAGGAAGAAGCAGGTAAAGATAATGCATGGATGGATGGATGGATGGATGGATGGATGGATGGATGGATGGATGGAGTTAATAGTGGCCTCGACACTTTGAAGTACCGTATTATCTCACTACAGATTCGATAAGCTCATCCAGAGAGCTGTCTCAGACCTGGGAGTGGAGCTGCAGTCTCCAGCAGGTGTCTGAGCAGAGGATGCTGAGGAAACTTCTCCAGATCCTGAACAACATGTCACACCCCCTGCATGCCACACTGGACTCTTACCGCAGCACTTTCAACCCATCGAGGTGCTCCACAGAACACCAGGAAGTGCTTCCTCCCTGTGGCTATCAAACTTTTCAACTCCTCCCCCTTTTTACACAGAACAATAAAATGAATCCTGCACTACAATAAACTCTTTATTGTTTCTGTCTGCACCTGACCTGTTTTACACCTTAATTGTTGGTATTTTTACAACTTTCTGTTATTTTTATTTATTGTGTGATTCCTTGTGCACGTTCCTTTGTATTGAAACCATAGCACAACAATTTCCTGTGGGATCAATAAAGTTCTTATCTTTATCTTATATCTTGCATTACATTGTAAACACCATTCTCAAAACATTTGCACGGTTTGCATTGCCTAACGTGTCTCACAGGACTATGCTCTCATGTTGCCAATGTTTGAAGAAGTTCAGAATAATTTGTGAGATACATTTTCTGGAAAAACAGTCACATTAGTTGTGGCGGATGTCTGGTAGCCGTCTTGAACCCTTCCCAGTTTCCATACTTCTGGAGGACTGGTGCTGTACTTTATTTTAATTATTGCATGGATTAAATTTTGGATTAAATTTTAACGTAAATTTGAGCAAACCCAAAATTTCAGTAAACTGACTGCAGGTGTGAACATTTTTCCTGCTATCATTTATCAATAAAAAAAAAGCATAAAACTGGCTTGCAAGCCCACTTTGACATTAGACTTTAAGCCCCACCTGTAGATTTATGACGGTGAACCACTTTTAACACATCTCAGACTCAATATTCATCATGAGAAAGTTAGAAAACATGTGTATTCATAAATGATTAGCTGAATTCAAATGAACAATTGTTCATAAAAATGCTGCATCTATTGCTTGTTTGAAAAAGTATAATATAGACTAGTTTAGAGGCACATATCAAACTTGTTTGCTGCACCTTTTACATGCAGGTTCAAGGAAAGCAAGAATTGAGTGGACTGCCAATGAGTTCCCAGTCCCCTTTCACCCTTTTCACTCCTTTTTTACCCCTTTTCACATCAGTAAAATTTATGAGACCATTACGAGTGTGGCTGCAGTGTCAACATTGGCCAGCTAATATCTTTATCCAGCACTGTGAGGAAGAGGGGCGGTGGGGTCTGTCAGGCAGCACACATGCTGCTCAGGAGACAAACTGCCCTGTGAGTTTGCAGCTCAATTGAGCACACACTGAACACTCTCTAGCATCTCAAACACATTAGCTTGCCTCTTTAAGGCAGCAACTTCAATAATTATCCAGACTGAAATGTCTTTCTTGCTTTGAAAACTAAATGTTCACAGCAGGAGGAAGTAAAACAGTGGAAGTAAGCTCATGGATCACACAGTCATGAAATACATTCTGTGATCTACTGTCCTGAGGCAGAGGGCTTATAAAGTTGCTTGTTAAATTCAGCTTTCAAAAATAAGTCTGGCATTTAATCTGTTTTGGTCCACAAAACCCACAAAATACTTTAAAGCACAAAGACATTCTCGCAGTGCTCTTTTGTTGCCCAGATTCAAGTGAAAATATGAATATCTTTGGATTGTCATAATAACACATTATATGCCTTAGATTCCTTAAATAGAGAACTTTACTAATTGGCTTTTATGTATGTGAATGTTTCTGTAAAGTGCCCTGAGACAACTTTGTTGTGATTTGGCACTATAGAAATAAACTGAATTGAAATTGAAGTGAATTATGTATGAACAATTTTTTTCCATAAAACTGCTACATCTTGATATTCAATTCAATTCAAAAACACTTTATTAATCCCAAAGGACAATTAAATGTTGTAACTCATTATTCCCGTTTCAATAAAAAATGTTATAGATACTGATGGCTGTAGGCAGGAAGGATCTCTTGTAAAGGTTCATCCCACAGCGGAGCCAAAAAAACTGGCAACAGATTCCATCCGATCCACCCACCAGACTCGGCTGGCCTCTCGGTTCCCCCAGGCTGCAGGTCCGCCCGAATGCTGGGCTGAACACTTCCTAGAGTGATGGCCACTCCTCCCAGCAGTCTGTCGAGCTCATGGTCACTTCGGATAGCTGGCTGGCTTCCAGGATCTCGGTGGTCAGGCACTCGAGCACAGCCGGCAGGGAGACGGGAATGCATCTACGGCGCCTCCTTTTCAACTCATTTGAGATTTGGGGCTGTAGCTGAAATATTATTTGAGCTTTTGAGATGTTAATCAGCTGATCCCACTTGTAAAAACCACCTTGTTGTTATGGTTACACATCATAACAAATGTCCAAAACTAAAAAGGTTTTAGTAAAATCCTTACAGCTGCACAGCATCCGATAAACCTACAATCCTCACAAGCCTTCATAAAATGATTGTCTTTGTTGTGAGTTTTTAACCATACAGTAGTTGAGCATCATTTTCAACTTTCATGCATCATTTTGTCCTGTAGGTTCTTTGCTCATTTAGTTAATCTCTCTCCTCCTCTTCTCTGAAGCGCCCCGAGGCAGAGGAGTCCTTCCTAATGAGGCGGGTCACATTTAAGGGTTTTTCGTGGTAACGGAAAGTTTCCCATTCAGGAGTTTCAACCTCGTTAGATGGAGATTCAAATGCAAAATGTGCAACATTCAGGATTTTGTAATGGTGCGTTGGAACTTTTGGTTTGGTTTTTATTTCAAGGACAATTTTGTTACAATATTTAGTTTTACTGATGTAAAGTATAGAATATTGTTGTATTCATGTTTCATAAAAAAGCAGTATAACACAGATGTGCCACCAAGATCTGGCTGGGGGGCCCTGGTCCTCTCTTAGAACTTGTTCCCCTTAGTGCCACCCTGAGTCTTGCAGTGTATCTTAATGAGACGCTCAGAAAGTAATCGTTAATGCACATCTACAACTGTTCAGGTTTTTAAACCCTAACTTAGTTTAAGATGGCAGCCACAGCTAATCAACATTACCAAACACAAAAGTGATTATATAACTAAAAAAAATTACATGTATTGAGCTAAAAATGGGTGTAGTGGTAGCGGAGTCATTCCCAACACATTCTCCTAAGTGCTAACAGTATATGCAAGATCTTTGTTTAAAGCATTAGCATGAGAGGCAGCAGATGTGGATCCTTTCAATTTTCATTCAACCTTTATTTATACAGTTTAGTCTCACTGAGTCACGAGGACTCGTTTTCAAGAGAGAAAGAATGTGATTTGCAATCATAAAGATGTACTGAAGAGAGGACAAGCTTTATTATGTTGAATAGTGACTGTTGTGTAATAAAAATTCTCAAATTGTTTATAAATGACAAGAACACAATAAAACTTTTGAAATTATATTATGTTCTTTTTGTTGTTTTGGTGCCACTCCAAATTGATCTGTGGCTCCCTTTTTGAAATTATTTTGGTGACGCACCTGATATATATATATATATATATATATATATATATATATACTTTTTTTCCCATCTTTCGGCTGCTCCCTTCTTCAGGGTTGCCACAGCGAACTAAGACTTGGCAATTATTTTTATGCCAGATGCCGTTCCTGACACAACCACAGACCACCGAGCTACCACAGCCCTCTGCGTGGAGCAGAGAGCTGCTAGTTAGGGAACCCAGGGGAGCAGATGATGGGGTTAAGGGCCTTGCTCAAGGGCCCAGAGTGGGGCAAATGAGGGTGGAGGCAGGTGTGGGTGCTTCACCTATCCCACCCACATTTTGATGTTGTCAGTACCAGGAGTTGAACAAAGGTGACGCACCTGATATAATTAAATCACATCAACTTTATTGTCACTCTTCTACATACATACACATAAAAAAAGTCATTCTATTAAAACCACAGCATAAAAATAAACATATTTACAATAGTTGAGGATTATAGCATCAAAAAGAAAACTCCAGACAATTACTAAAACTGATCAACTTCACGTGATCCCAAGTCCAGTCTGAGCAATTTGAGGTCAACAGAGAGAGAAATAATTATTTACACCATTAATTTAGCTGCCCTCAGTTGAAAGTGGAATTGCCACCAAACCCTATTATTACAAACTCCACGGGCGTTTGTCCATCTTTCTCAGATCCATCTGCTGCTGAGTCGACACTGCAGCAGGCCTCCCATCAAGCCCACCGGCACCAGCCTGTGTTTAACATGTGGCTGTTTAACACAAGCGCAGCAGGGGCGACATTATGGCCTTGTGACAAGAGGAGCTCAATGGCCGTGGCAACATTAGCTCTTAATATCCTCAGCAACTCATTACAGGCTCGCCGTGGGGTGATGCTGACCGAAGAACCTGTGGCTCCATCTGAAGTGCATCCTCTCACAGTGTGGAGGTGGTGAAACATGCCGATGCAAGTCTGTTCACTGATGTGCCATTAAATAATCTTACAGCAGCAAAACAGTGCTTGGCTTAAGCACTTTGGGATTTTGAGGCAATAATAATGTCCGCCTTGTGGACAAACTGTACCCTTTTAAAATGTTGTCATAGCTATCTTTTGTGCACTATTGTACAAGGTTTACACAAATTCTGTGTTTTACATTTCTTTTTTTTTTTTTTTATGGTTTTCAAATTAGAGCTATTTAAAGGGGTGACTTTTGACCATGATTGACCTTGACCTTCGACCCACCACCTTGAAATCTATAGAAAAATCGTTGACCAATGAGATGTCCAGCTGAGATGTTAGACATTTCTATGTTAAACAGTTATCAAATTATAGCAACATTAAAAAGGGTGACCTTTGACCCTATGACCCTAAAATCAATTAGCATCATTGCTGACCCATGAGGTGTCCAGTTGTGAAGTTTGACACTCCTATGTTAAGCAGTTGCTCAGACAAATGATTTTCCACGGACTGCTGGACAGCATGTTAGCAGTGGTGGCCATGTTGAATTTTTATTTCCCTATGTTGAGGATCAGTCTTGACTACTGGCACACCAGACTTTAGCCTATTTATCTAAAAATAAATGAGTTGAAGCTGAAAGAGCCATAAAATATCACAAAAATCTGACATTAGTGGAAAAGTAGCTGAAAACTGAATCAAAATGCTCCAATTTGCAGAAATAAGTTAAAATGAGTCAAAAACAGCTAAAATGAGTGCAAAACAAGCTGAAAAAAAGAACAAAATGCTGAAATGAGCAGACAGTGCTGCTGAAGCTGCATCAGAACCATTCTTGAACAGTAAGAATGGATTATTTTCACTGCCAAAAATAGCTGAACAAGCCTAAAAAGGCCAAACAGAAGCTGAAAGTGTAGGAACCTGTAAAGAGTTAAATATAATTAACATTTTCTTGAATTTCTAGAATTCAGTTTTAGAATTGCGACGCTCATTGTGGCTGCATGTTGGAGTAGCTGTTACTTTCATTCTGGGATATTGCTTTTGAAAACTTTATTTCCTCTTTTTTCTGGATGTAAATGGCATTTTTTTGGACAATTACTTCCTTTGGTATTGGATGCTGTGCAGCTGGAAGGATTTTTACTGAAACCTTTGTTATGAAGCACAACCATGACAACAAGGTGGTTTTTTTAACAACCGGGAGCAGCTGATTAACATCTCAAAGCTCAAATATTACCTCAAAACAGCCTCAAATCCCAAATGAGTTGTAAAGGAGGCACCATGGATGCATCTCCGTCTACCTGGCGGAGGTGCTCAAGTGCCTGTCTGCTAAGATCCTTGGAGCTGGCAGAAAACTTGGCTCATGACAACAAGAAGACCAGGATCATCCCCCGACACCTGCAGCTAGCTGTCTGCAAAGATGAGGAGCTCAACAAGCTGTCATCGCTCAGGGAGGAGTTCTGCCCAACATTCAGGTGGTCCTGCTGCCCACGAGGACTGAGAGGCCCATTGGGTCTGGGTGGACCGATCGGCATCTGCAGCCAGTTTCTTCAGATCTGCTGCAGGACAGACTGCTGCAGGAGATCCTTCCTGCCCACAGCCATCAGCACCTGTAATAACTCTTAATGAAACCTGGATGATGAGCTACAACAATATTAAATTTCCCTTTGGGATTAATAAAGTATTTTGAATTAAATTTAATTGAAATGCACACCCAGAAGCACACACAGAGTCACAAACGATAGTTGGATGTTGCTGAGCAGAACATTTTGTCACTTCAGAAAATGCAGGAGAGAAAAAACAAACATTTCACTAAACCTAAACTCTGATTTTACATGAACAGTTCAAGATATCAAAAAGTTAAATAATTTGTTGATAGTAGTATATTTTATGAATTGTTTAGAAGTTGAATGGACTTGATAAATTTTGTTGAAAATGCTGCATATTTCATAAAGTTTAAAAGACATCAAAACCAAAATCATAGAACTCATGTCCTGAACGAGCTGAACGTTCTGGCACCTACAGTAAATTGTAGAAATCACTTAAAAACTGCAGGAGGAGATTGTTGCCAAAAATGTACAGAAGACACTTGGAAAATATAAATAAATAAAAGCAGGACTTCAAAAGTGTGGATGATGAACAGCATGCACACAATAAAGAGAAACAGGAAAACAATAACTGCAACAGGTAAGATGCTAATTGTTTATAATCCTACTTCAAAAGACCGAAACCGTTGCTTTACGATTGTCTCCGATAACAAAAATGTGGTAAAATCTATAGACAAAGATTTAAATATAGTTTTTGCAAAGAGGGTTTAAATAGCAACAGATAAAACTAAATTTTCAGGACTGTATGTTTTTAAGGTATTTGTTGAATTGTGGCTCGTGACAACTTGTAGTCAAGGTGACTGATGATCATTTCTGTGTAAAATCTCCTCTTTTGTCTTATCAATATGGACATTTTATTTTACAACCACATATGTTGTTAACACGGGATCATAAAAAGTCCTCAACATCTAAAATTCTTGTGTCTGTAGACTGTTTATACCTCTGTAGTTGGGATCTGAGAAAGCAGTGCAGGTTTGGTTTCACGCAGACCTTCATCCAGTCCAGTGAGCTGGTAGTTGGAGCATCTACCCAGGGACTGACGATTTATGAGTTTGATTCTTTCACCAGTTTACAAATTCAGTCCCCAGCAGTGTCATTGACATTGTGTGACATAAAACTGCCTGAAGGATTAAAAGCCTCTTTTAGAGGGCTGTGGTTTGAGCTTGAAGTGTTTCTTTCTAACTGGAGTTACACCAGTTAACCACCGAGCTGAATCTGGAAGGCTTCTTTATTTCTGCTGAGAAGCAGTAAGTTACAGTTCACAAATAAAAGTTTTCTTTGGTTATTCCTCTTAAGTATAAACTTGGTCCTTTAAACGTCTCAATCAATAGTTTTCCTGAGAGTTATCGAACGGCCTTTTATGTTTCTCCTTACAAAATGAATTTCGGCCACACTTAAGGAGACAAGAAATTAAGCTTTCATCATCTAATCCGGTTTGCCTGAATGATTTGATTACAGACTTTGTGAGGAGAAAGGACACAGAGGTCTCAATGTGCTCTCCTGGACAAAACATGAATGTCTTAATGATTTCTTTATTGGATAAATTATAAAAGGTTTTTCTTTGCACAGGCCGGAAAAAAATATTGGGATTAGTACAAAATCAAATCCAGGGGAGATTTAGCCAACATATAAAGTTTACAAGACCTCTGCACGATCTGAACCTCTTTATCCTTTGAATAAATCCCTCTGAGCATGGATATTTTCTTACCATGTTGAAAGTTTAATTTTGTTGGTACAAGACACCCGTCGCAGCTCATTGACCTGTCCGTTCTGTTTGCCTTTTATATAACTGCATTACCAAGAGGCCAGACCTGAGGCCAGACCTGCCCCTTCCAGCTCAGATCAGAAACACACTCACTACCTGTGTGCTCAGACGGAGGATCATTACGTCCCACATGCTCAGCCTGTAAAGCTTCCTCTTCTGTGGCAAATTAAAAACCTGGAAACTGGCACCAGTGTTTTTAATTAATGACAAGAAAAGGTTTTAATTTAAAAATGAGTACAGATAATGAATTAACATTTGATGTGAATCAGTTGGGAATGTGTGTTTTTGCCGTTCCGTGAGATTTTATGGCTCTTTGTGTGTAACCAACAAAGTCTTTGTGGTAACCTTTTTGTGTACAATTTTGTTCCTGTATTAACACTGACACTTGACATTTATAATCTGTCAGGGACCTAAAAAAAAAAAAGTTGGATCTCTTTCCAAAGCCGTGTACTGCGGTGTTGATTCTGACACGGTGACTCCTTGATGAAACAGAACTAAAGGTTTGCTGTTTAACAGAGTTAAATGAGATTGTGTGAGTTTTGTCAGCTGTAAAACAGCCTGCTCAGCATCTAAAAGTTTACATTCACTTTCTCTGGAGTCTGGACACATGGTTTTTCTGAATACAGTAGCCCCTCATGTATTGCAGGGGATAGGTTCCAGACCCCCGCAATAAGTGAAAATCCACGAAATAGAGACATTATATTTTAGTATTTATATTAAGGCGTTAAAAACTCTTCCCACACTCTTGCAATGTTCTAAACTCTTAAACCTATGTCATTTTAACAACATAAGTACCGTACTGTACATGTAGTTAATACATTTTACTCAAGAGACCTGCAGAAAAGCAGCAGCTCTCGGTTTCGGTCTGACTCGATTCAGTTTCTGCAGACCTACCCTGCAGAAACAAACCCCGCAATCAATGTTCTAAACTCTTAAACCTACTAATTTTAACAACATACTTATATGTAGCTACTAAATTTTACTTACCAGCACGTCCCTGCTCAAAGGTTCTTGTAGGCCGGTTGAAAAAGTTGAAAAAAGTCCCGGTGGGCTCCAGATGGAACGCTGGACCTTCGGCGGCGGGCATCCTGCCCAGAAGTCCTCATGGGCTGTCTACCAGATCTCAAGATTCACTGATGGGTCTGGTTCTGCACTGGTTCGTTGGGTTCCGTGTAGCTCTCTGGGCACCAAAATCACTGTAATAAGCGCCAAACTTTTCCCGATCGGATCAAAACTTTCCCTCCAGTATTTCAGCAGAAGGAAATGAAACTTCAGGGCAGGGCCCTGTCTGCTTCTGGGAAATGTAGTCATTATGAGCGAGAATACAGTGTAGGCTTACTGAGAGAAAACTACAAAATGGTGGCACCTGTCTGGAGTATTTTATTTTTTGTTAACTTTATACTGTATTGTATCCAGTACTGTCACAATCACATGAGTAATATTAAAGTTGACAATCATGTGTCCTGTACAATTTATTTTTTCTCGTGTTCAATCTTACTTTGAAAAACTGCGATAAAGCGAGTCCACGAAAGTTGAACCGCAAAGTAGCGAGGGACTACTGTACAACAAAAAGAGCAAAACTCTCCTCACTGACTAGACAATCATGGAAATCTCTGTTACATCAGAGTCTAAAGTTGGTATAAATACTTCAAACTATATATTTTTTCTAAAATTAACTGTATTAGTGATCTTAGGTGGGAGGCTACACCTGTCTCACCTAAGATCACTAAATAATGTATTGGGCAGCACGGTGGCTTAGTGGGCAGCACTGTTGCATTACAGCAAGTAGTTCCTGGGTTTGAACCTGCAGTTTTTCTATGTGAAGTTTTAATGTTCTTCTGGTGTTTGCTTGTGTTTAGCAGTCTGGTTTCCACCCACAGTCCAAAACACCTGTATGCTAGGCTGCCTTCAGGCCCAGGCCTCCCTTGCAAGAAATATGTGATGAGATATGCCTGGCTAAAAATAGATCAATAAAAAATTATAAAAGCACCCTGGACAATACAGTCTTACAATAGTTTGATATAAACTTCACATAAAACATGTTAAAAGTTTATAGGATGAGGTAATGGGGTTACTTTACAGCCAACTTATATTATGTTGTAGACATTATTTAATTTCAATTAAATAATGTGCTTATTAAGTAAAAATATCCAACTACAGTAGTTCAAGGACTACTACTACGGTCATGTACAAATTCAATTCAGTTTGTTTATATAGGGCCAAGTCATATCAGAAGTCATCTCAGGGCACTGAACAGAAATATTCATAGCCATAAAAATCAGTTAATGACATTATTTATCTGAGGAGCCAGCCTGTATTCTAGCCATGCTTTTTTTGTGTTCTTTTTATGTCAATAAACAAAACAAAAACCCATATATAGTTAAAACAAAGAACATTAACTGATGACTTCTGTATAGACTTGAGAAAAACCTTAGCAGGTTAGCTTGCAAATCTGAATAGCCCCCTCTAGTGGTTAGTTTAAAAATGAAACAACACAATAATCCATAATGCATTTTTGGATATTTATTAAATGTTGTTCCATAAAGCTCAAACTTTGTTTCTATTGTTGCTAAAGAAATATTAACAGTCGCTAAAGAAATGTTTACAGTCACAATGAAGCCATCAGGTAGACTTCCTGTAGAAGGAAAGCATTTCATCTAAACTCTGAGGAGCGCCTTCAGACGGCTGCTGAGTCTGACTTTGATCTGCAGGCGGGGGTGGAAACGGTGGCGGATACTGGTACAGGTACTGTGGGGGAAATGGAGGAAGGACGTGTGGTGGACCTGCAAACTGAAAAGGAGGCAGAGGAGGAAACAGTGGATAAAAGGGAGGAGGAGGGGTATACTGGGGGTTTAAAGGGGGAACTGAACATGAGGAGGTCTCTGCAGGTGGGGGCTGTGAAGGCTGTGAGGATGTTGGAGGAACAGACGGAGACTGAGACTGTGGTTCAGCCTCGCTCTCTGCGGTTCCTTCTGGAAACTTTGCAGGTTTGAAGGACGTGCTGGATTTATTCTCCTGATTCTTCGTCTTTGCTGGTTTCCATCTTTTCTCGCCAGTGTATGTAGAGGGAGGGGCAAATTCTGAGTCTCGCTCATCCCGACGACGAGTTTTCCACTCACTGAACATATACTCTGAAAAAAAAAAAACATCCAGAGGAAGCATTAATGATGATTTTAGACAAGCTCCAGGAGCACAAGACTGAAATACAACCCTAACCTTTAGTTTTATCATCCGCATTAAGGAAACTTTAATTTAATCCACGTCCTGTTTATTTATAGTTTCATGGCATGTGTTGAATAACTTTAAAATGTGAAAAAAGTTTTAATAAAAGTGGACATGTTTTTACCTGCTATTATTCTGCAAAATTCAGGAGTTCAGTGCAGCTGACGGTAGCAACATTCAGTGAACTATTCAGATTTACATGTGAAAATTACATCACATACGTTACTGATTAACTCAATTTTTATCAATCAAGGCGTTCACTTACACATATCTTGATTGTATTCAAAATCTGAGTTTCATTAAGACACCATCTAGCATCCTGGTAACTAAAATCACAATCTAATGTACCTTTAAGATATATTTTTAGTCTTCAGAGATTATCTTTTAACCCTTATAATTTACTTTAAAACAGACTATTTCACTTTTCTTGTTGTCATAGCACAAGGAAATCCCTACATATATTATTTGAAAGCATTGTGAAGCTTGAGGATTCCCCTGTTTTAAAGATATAAGATCTTTCAGAAGACAGTTCCATGAAATGGCTGCACTCTTGTGTTGATGCTCCTTCTGGCAGTTCATAAGTCTCGGATGGAGCAGCTCCCTTCCTGTTCTCAAATGAGCTTTCAGAATACAGCAAGCGGTGCAGAATCAAAAGAGGCGCGGAGAAAACCTCAGCTGCTCCGACGTGCCGCTCCACATATTATAACTGGGACATCTTTATTGTAACATTACAAAGACATGGAGAGTTTGGTGACATGGTGTTAATGTTAAATGTGAAGTTGCAGCATTGTATCCTCTGCGCGTACAGCAAAGAAAATGCGGGTGTCGGAATCACCCGTTTGTCATTGTTGAATGCAAGAGTTACCAAAAACAACTTGTTTGAGAAAGCAAGGAAACAAAGAAAGTTCAAATCCAAAAGGAGCCCGGCTTTGATGTTTTGAATTTGAAATCCTGAGGCTGGGTGGTCGCTGAAAGCGTACGTCCGCACTTCGTCACATTGTTCTAACCAGTTGGAGCAGCAAAGCTGGCCCACCTTTTCACATGGCCACAGTTACAGGTTTGTTACTGCCTGGCTCTGAGTTAGAGGCGCTACAGAGGTAGGTTTTTTTTCAGTTCCCCCTCTCCACAACTTCTGAATGGACCGAAGTGGGGAGACGACATGTCTGTCCTGGACTGAATGAGCCTCATGGGTGGAATTCTCGATGCCATCACTCCAGACCAATAAAAATCCAGTTTTGAGCGGGCACTCTTAACTTGCGTTACCAGGTGATAAATCGTCAATATTCAACAAACTACATATCATTTTGAAGCTTTTTAGAAAAGAGACTTTGAAAATAATATTAATATTGAAAAATTCCTCATTGTGACTCATTTTGACAGAACGTGTCACATTTGCAGAGTTGAATTATAATACACACCTTAAATAATGACTTACCTTTGCCCCTGTCCCACTCTCTGATGTGAGGCACTCCTGGTTTGGTATCTCTCCTCTCCTGAATTTCCACTTCTACCCTTTTAAGAATGCTAGCCTCTGGTGGCACATCTGGTTGAGGGATGGGTCCAATTGTGTCACCCTCCTCATCCTCTCCTGAAACAAAACAAAAAAGCACAAATCTTTCAGCTCACTACACCGTATCATCCAATCAGACTTTCAACACAAACACTTTCTATTTTGTTGGAGAAAACAGTTACAGATTGAAGCAGCAGCTAAAATGAAGTCAGTGTGGATGCTAACCTTGATTCTCCTCCTCTTTCTCCTCTTCCTCATTGCCATCCAGTTTTGCCGTCTTCATCTTCCTCTGCCTTACTTTGGCAAGTCGGGCCTTAAGGATGGACTGTCTCTTCTCCTTGAGTCGTTCTCTTTTAGTCCGCTGGTCTGTAGTCTGAAGAAAAGAACAGATGTCAAAGAGAACGAGGCATTAAACCTCAAACTCAAGATTAATTTGATTTAATGGTTCTCATAAATACTTGATAACGTTGATAGCGCAGATAACACTTCTAAAGAAATTTAGGTACAGTTTAAATGATGGTGAATCTAAAAAGTTTAGCTCAAAATATTAATGCAGATCTTTGAAATCTGCTTCCAAAACATAAAGAGGAATTAAAAACTTGAATTTTAATGTTTTGCATTTCTGCTACTCGGTTATAAGAACGAGCCATGCCAGCATAAATTTAGGACATTGTTGGTTATGATGCAGCAGCTCCTTCTGTCAATATCACTTACTGTACCAGTTACACAGACATGTTTTGACAACTTCTATTTGTGTCGTCCTTCATGACATCTAATTAAAGCTGCTGCTGCTACTTCTACTATTATTATCATAGTCAACGCTGCCTGTTTGTTAAAAGACTGGATGGATTTTAAAGAACTGTCAGGAAGTAATATTTGGATAAACATATGCACATGAAAAACTCTGGAGTCAATGCAGTTCAAGGCTTCCACAACTAATCTACCTTTACAAACACAAAAATGGCTCTAACTCAGTCAGTTTAATAACAAATGAACTTAAATTTGCTGTGGTTGTAGCTTAGAGTCATTCACAAAACACACGATGAGTGACTTCTTGCTTAACATCGTTCTGACGTTTGACCAAAACGGCCACGAGTGCGTTCCTTCTCACAAAAGATTATCTCAGTTTAAAACTTTGGCATTAAAGGTGATAGGTGACATTCCTTCTCGGAATACTAGGCTTGTAATTTGTCTGTTCTTAATGTCATCCTAGTCTGATAATTGTTTTTCGCTGCCATTTAATAATGAACAACACACCTGGTCTCTGAGCATGTCCAGAGTTTCTCTCTGCTTCCTGCGTTGCTCTTGATCCTGAGAGAAGGCGTAGTAGCCCACACCAAGGTCTCGAGCCTCTGAGATTGGAAGGGGGGGGGAGGTTTTGTTTAGGAAAAAAATAAGAAACAAAGCTTCAAAAAGTATTTGAAAAAGAGTTTTGATCCGATGCTAACCTTGTGCTCTAATATCCTCATAATGAATTGGTCCAACGGGCTTCTTCATCGCTTCTTCTTCCTCCCTCTCCCACTCCTGCCTCTGCAGCTCTCGACGCATGTCCTCAGACAGTAAGGTCTTCTGAGACATGACCATTCTATACAAAGCATCATAACTATGCATTATTTTTGTTAAAGAAATTATTCAGAAGCAGAAAGAAACAACAACTTCTAAACCAAGTCTCACACATCTATAACTATTACACAAGATCGCAGATTATTCTGCAGCTGCATCATGCAGTGTTTACTCTAACTGTACGTTTGTTCTTTCTTTGTGATCATGTGCAACATAAAATAAAGTTTAAAATAATAACTCAAAGTGAACACATTACACCATCACAACACGATCATTAAATTGACAGATCTCCATTAAATCACACCCGTTTTCTTAGATTATTTCCAGGTACAAACTGGTCTGCTACACACAGTGTAAACTGTTCTAAAATCTCTAAATCTTTATTTTAATTGAAGTCTTCAGTTTGATGAATAATTAACGAGTGCATTGTATTAATATAAAACCATGAAGAAGTTTCTTCTTTAACACCAAAATACATCCAAATATCTATTATTTATTGATTTATTTACCCCTTTCCTTTAAGCTCTTGGTCCATTGTCTGAAAACTGGGCAAGTCTTTCTTCATGCATCTTCGAGATCGTCCCAAAGCATCCACGTAATCAACCCTACAGGGAAACAACAAAGATGATTACAAGCGTTACCAATTATTTGGAAGGCTTGCATTTTCAAAGTGACAGAAACTTGGAAGATGTCGCAGTTAAAGTTACGATGTTCGCACTTAATACAAGAAACAAATCTATGACATTACCATTCCTCATCTGGGTTTTGAGGAGGGGGGACTGGTGACAAACGGTCTCTTTCCTCTTCATCTTTCACCTCCTTCAGTGGTTGAGTTCCTCTTCTTTTGTCAATAATCTTCTGGGTGAAGTCAACCAGGTACAGGGCCTCCGTCTCTTCGTCTAACGAATAACAAAACACGTATAAAACAAAGCAGCTATGTTTGGTATAAAATATTAGGCGGCTCACAAACCTGGAAATTCTCCTTTTGTCATCTGCTCATAGAGCCTGGCCTTTTCCTCCAGCTTGTGTCTGTTTTGGAGCAGAAAGTGATGAAAGGTCAAGGACCTGTTTGCCTTACACATGAATTTAACTTAAAGCTGAACTCACCTGGAAGCATCGAGGCTGATCTTCTCCTCTGACAGCTGCTCTGCATCTTTCTCAGCTCTTGCTGAAACTCCAGCGTTTTGTTTACTCCAGATGTTTGGTTTCTGAATTAAAGAGAAGCGAGTGAGAAGTCGTTCTGCGTCATTTTCCAACAGTTTCACCCGTCGCATATGAACTCAAGCTCACCTTGTTGGTAGATTTAGCTTTGAGTCGATCATCGGCAGTTTCTTGACCAAGTTTTTCCCGTTTGAACTGTTCCTGCTTTCTGTACAGTTCAGCCTTCAGGTCGACTAACTGGAAGAAACAGATCGTTAAAGATAATCTTTGTACGAAAATGTTAGCGTACGAGGGAGTTTTAGCTAGCAAACGTTAGTTAACTTTAATCCTTTAGTCGCACGTTCACTCAGGATTATAAATCAACAGTTGCTGAATCTTTCCGTCGAGTAACTTACCGATGATGCAGCAACATCCAAAGATTTCTTTTTATCCATGTTTGCTGTTTATTTTTCACAACAGTCCTAATGTCGCCGTTGTGCTAGCATGTTAGCCGTCTGACTTCTTCGCTGATTTGACTCCAATCGGAAAGATGGCGCGTTACCGCCCCCTGCCGACAGGTCTGCGAACTGCAGCGACGTCTTCTACATCTTGGAAGGCAGGCGCAGTTGGTAGAGCTATTTCCTCAGTGAGAAGGTCGCCGGTTCAAATCCCGGCCGGAGGCCATTCTTGGTGGAGTTTGCATGTTCTCTCCATACATAAATAATATAATAATAAATAAAATGATGCTATTATTATGTAAAGTAGGTGGCATGGTGTGCAGTTAGAGCTGTTGCCTCTCAGCAAGGTCTGGATTGAATCCCAGCTGGGTGGGGGGCTTTCTGGGTGTAGTTTGCATGTTCTTTCCATGTATGCGTTGGTTTTCTCCAGGTACTCAGGTTTCCTCCTACAGACCTAAAACATGCATGTTAGGCTGATTGGTAACTAAATTGTACCTAGGTGAGCGAGTGAATGATCGTTTGTGTCCCTGTGATGGACTGGAGACCTGTCCAGGGTGTGCCCTGCCTCTGGCTCAGTGACTGCTGGACCCAGTGACCCCCGCAACCCAAAAAGGAAGAAGTGGGTAAAAGATAATGATGGACGGACCCTGAAGGAGTTGTTACAATTCATTTGAGAAAAGATCACCAATCATCCAATAGGAAAGATTTTATTACTATTTAACTTTTCATCAAGTTAGTTTCTACAATCAGTCTGAAAAATAAAAATACTTGGAAATATCTTCAGAAAAAATTAAAACGGCACACAAATGCTATAAATGAGAAAATTAATTTTATTGATCATATTTTCATTTTTTCTGTACCATAAATGTGGTTATCAATTATTTCTCAAAGCTGTTTCTAACATACAAAACAAATAAGGTATATTTATTCTGAAATTATGCTTCTTTTACTGATGAGCCTGAGAAAAGATTTAACAGTTTGAATATTTTTGCAACTGCGGTAAAAAAAAAAAAACTGATCTGACTGAAAACTACCAGCAAAACAAGGTTGTGAAACACACTTTCCAAATAGGTCACAGTTCTGATGTTCATGCATGTTAGTGGTAAACATTGTAGCTCTAACCTACTTTTTTCAAAAGCATTAAACAAGGTTTTATTAGTAACACGGTGAAATGAAAAATGTCTATTTTAACACACATTGACACATTTACTAACACTCAGAGAACCATCAGCCAGAAAATGTCACATGACTAATAAGTCTCCAAATAAAAAGCACTTAAGCCAAATGTGTGGGATGAAGGTGGAACTGAAGCAACTTAATGGACCAAACTCCCAGGTACTGGATCTTCACGTTTTTACTCATGGTAAGCTCCACACGCGTTAGCGTCTTTGCACATCATTTCTGCAGTGCTCGTGTTCAAGTAATTCAACTGAACAAGGCTGAAGAAGAAACAAGCGCAATTCAAGACTTTTAATACATCAAACCAAACGACTCTGCCCAGCAGACAAACAAGAGGAACATCTAGAACAAATCTGCAAGAACAATGATTTAAAACGTAACAGTCATGCAGCATCTCAAATGAGATACTTTCATGGAGGGATTGTTTTTAAACCCTTTCATTGTTTGTAAGATTATTTGTGAGTATTAAGTTATTAAAATGATACTCCTCTTCAGCCTCTTACATTTGTGCACAGAGTTTAAACATCTAAAATCAAAGGATGCAGGCAACTTTAGTCACAAAACCCTTACAGCCTGACTCTTTTATTTTTGTTTTCTTGTGTCGTGGCTGCAGATCATATGCCGTACAGCTGGGTGGTGTTGTTTCGAATGGTGTTGAGGACTGTGGCCTCGTCCTCCCCCTTCAGCCAACTCAGCTCGTGCAGAGTATGGATACCCATCCCAGGGTGGGAAAACCTGCAGACATCTTTACCAACCTGTTAAAAGTTAAGAGAATCACAGAGATGGAAATCTTTTTTGTGATTTATAATATGAATCCAAAGTGTTCGATAAAACTTTACTTATGATATGTCTATTATATCACTGATGCCCATCAGCTATCAGAAACGGAAAACGGTTCTCATTTAGCCGATCCGTAACTCATTCACACACGAGCGGCAAAAACGCTTTGACTGTCCAAAAACAATAAGGTCCAAACTTTTACTGGGATACAAATGAACTTCCCAGATGAAATTTCTGAGCAGCAGAGACAGTCTCAGAATGAAAAACAAGCTACTTTAAATGACTGCAGTTCATGTGTGAAGTTAGTGTTGGTTTTGCAGCTTACTTTTATCATGGAATTTGCACAATGAAAAAAAAGTGCAACACATATTTCATCATGTTGTGCCATCTTGGCTGTTATATCACAAATACAATTCAAAATGGGCAAAGAGTACCAGAACCAATAGATTCCTTTCTTTGGGTTCCAGTTTGACAAATTATTCCTAAAGTTGTCTGAGACAAAGCACCAGCCCATTTTGAAAAAATAAAAATTGTTTAACAAGATATACAGCTGTGCAAAAAGGCAACAAATTAAAAATAAATTAAAAAAAAATTATCAAAACCATCTTGCCTTGTAGATATGGTCGTCTCGTGTACACCAAAGTTTAAGGGAGACATGTAAAGGTAAATTAAAAATCTAGAACATATTTATTCTTTTCACTAACCTCTTAAAAACTGATAATACTTGTGTATAAAAAATAACTTAAAAGGTACTGTACTGATTGTACATTATCTTACTAAATGTACGTACATTCAATGTACTGAATGTAATGATTCAAAACTGTATTTTGGTGATTTCCTGAGTCTGAGGTTAAACATGCTGTACCTGTCTGGGCAGGAAATATGGTGCATCCGTTTCCAAGACGATACGGTTGAGAGGAATCTGCCGAACGGCATTTCGGGCTTCGGTGGCGCTGTTGTAGGTGATCAGGGCTGTGAAGCCCACGTACAAGTTGGGGAATTCTGTCAGGAAGGGCTCAATCACTGCATAGCTGTTGGTGAAACAGTGCCTGGAAAACACAAACGTATTCAAGAAATTTCATAACAATGCACATGTGATGATGCATAAATACAAACAGAGCAGGTCCTAAAAACCATAAAAACTAAGTTCTGACTGCTCAAAACAAACTGCTTTTAAGATGCTCTGATTAACTTGAAGCATTTAGTGATAAAGTGTTATTAAACTATTAAGTTTTATACCAGTTTGTTGTAATGGTGTCAGACTGAGGCGTCTAAACATGGCAGAAGTTCAAAGTTCCTCGTGTTTTTATTAGATAACGATCCTTTTGGACCATCAGGCCCAGTACAAGTTTTGAATCAGTGACTGAGATCACTCAGTTGAAATGTAACAAATGAGGGCAGAAAGAAATTTTAAAGGTTTTAAGTAAAAATTAAAAAAAAAAAAAAAGGTTCAAAGTAGCACAGTCAAAAAAATGGTAAAGAAAAGATTTTAAGCAAAAAAAATTAGTGAGAGACAACAAGGTAAGCTACAATGGAAACAAAAATTAAGATGACAGACATCTTCTCATTTTTCCTTCCAATCTCTCCAAACCAAGCAACACGTTTAATAAGTACACAGCCATAGAAAGTTGAAATAAACAAATAAAAAAAGACAAATAAATCATGATTTCGTCCAGCCTTTCAGGGTATTAACAACAGACACACTAAAGACAAAGATCTTTTGATTTCCCCTTATTAATAGTATTGACAGAGCAATGTTGTGTATGCTGTTCAGTGTCAGGAGGGCTGTGATCAGTCTTACATCGGGGAAACTAAACAGCCACTGGTCAAAAAGATGGCCCAGCACAAAAGAGCAACATCATCAGGCCAGAACTCTGTGGTCTACACTCATCAGGCCAGCAGTCACTCTTTCACGGATGAAGATGTTCACATCCTGGATAGAGAGGAACGATGGTTTGAGAGAGGAGTAAAGGAGGCCATCTTTGTGAAGAGAACCCCTCCATCTTTAAACAGGGGAGGGTCTCAGAGTTCAACTTCCACCCTTACAATGTTGTTATTGCTAGCATCACTCAGCCCCTTGTGAATAGTAAACAGCCATCGGGGCTCTAACGATCTATTAAGTCTGTTTTCTTGCAGCTCCTCAGACTGAAGAAGTCTTTTGGATAAAAAACGAAACATTTAAACAAAGAAGAACTCGTCCAGATGACCCGACTTAACTTTGTTAGATTGTTGAATTATTGTAACACTCAAAGAAAATGCAAGAGCTAACAATTCAGAAGCAAAAGGGGAAATCTAAATAATGACTAGTAAAAAAGTAAGTCGATAAAAGTGTAACAGGGAAAAGTTGTCACAGTGATTTGCCCACACAGACACACCTGTGGATTTTATAATCTCTGGGAACACACTTCTTCATGATGGCCAGCAGGTCATCGTCTGCGTCCCTGCAGTGGATCACCAGAGGCTTCTGCATGGCTACGGCCAAACGCAGCTGGCGTTCAAACACCTTCACCCAGAAAAACAGAGGTGATAAACAAAACATCATGTGAAATATTAGTAAAACCACTTAATGATGAAGTCTAATTTTGTTCAGGAAACAAAGTGTTGAGGTAACGGAGCATAAAAGTTACAGCTTACTTTTTTTTGTCTCGCGGTGTT
Organism: Nematolebias whitei; assembly: GCF_014905685.2. NCBI lineage: Eukaryota > Metazoa > Chordata > Actinopteri > Cyprinodontiformes > Rivulidae > Nematolebias > Nematolebias whitei. Next base: position 41,510,837 of record NC_056504.1, read on the forward strand.
GGTCGAGTTTTTATGAGAGTAATCCAATCCCATTTCACCAAATGCCACAGCTTTTGGATGCCTCATTGCCATCAGTATATTGTGCTCCTGAACACTTGAGTAATCTTTGGCAAAATGAGGGTGGCAGCCAAATGCCCCCCATACCATTTCTTCCGCCAGCAAACCCTCCCACAGGCTTTCCTTCACCATGATCTCAGGGTTGCAGAAATCTGTAATGCAGCCCTGAAACTCTGGACTAAAAGTGGACCTGTAAACTTGACGGAAGTGGCTGAATGTCCCTCTGAAGCCAAGTTTTCCATACAGCATGTCCAAATGGCAGTGTGTATCAATGAACTCAGCCTGACTGTTCCTGTGGGGGTAAGTGGTCCACAAAGGTTCAGCCCCCAAGGACAATCTTTTCACAGAGTTGCAACTGGAGAATGGGGAGCGAGAAGGGAAACGCGTGGAAGAGCCACCTTCACTTTGCCTGCGTGACGAAGCAGCGTTTAAAGAACGGCCTGATTCTCTTACATTTGACAGCAGAGGCAGAGCAAACGGGTCCAGTAAATTTGTCTTAAAGGACGAGTGATCATGAGTCTCAGCTCTGAAAGAGTTGAAAGAGTCGGTGTTTGGTGGGTTGGGCTGTTTGAATGAGATACAAATGGTTTTCTGCGATGGTGAGAACTCTGTTCCATCGTCCGCCGCAACTGCATGGACTGTCTCAGTTTCTTCATTAGTGGACATAAAAACAGAGGACGACGCCATAGTTTCCTGTGAAGTCTGGTATTGCAGGTTGTTCTGGTGAGTTGAGAAACCAAACAAAGGATCTGGAATATACTCCAAAGGGACAGAAGAGTTGAAGTCGTCCACTTGTAAATCATTTTGGGGGGGAAATAATGTGTCTTCAGAGGTGGTCTCCACAAAGACTGGGCCCTGAATAAAAGAAAAGACAAAGATAGGTCTCCTTGGGCCTTTTTTTCCTCGAAGTTAGATTTTAGCGCCAACATTATAATGTTTTAAAATGTAAGGTTTCTGGGTTTGTTAGTCTTTTTTTCAAGCTGTACAGAAAAACGAATCAAAACCTAGAAAAATTAAAACACTTAAAAACCATTAGTTTTTAACTGAAGCGAAGCTCCTTAGTCTCAAAGAGTTGCCTCAAGAGGAAAATAAATTGTTTTATGAAATTGTTATTTAAAAAAAACCTTTTTGAATGGCAGACTTACCCTTCCATTTGATTTTGATTCTGAAATGTCATCCTGCAATTGTGTTTTCAAAATCACTCGACTGGGAGAAATGTTGTCCTCTTTGAAAGCAACAGCATCCTCAGACTTGTTGAGGCTGCTTGACAAGTAGCTTCTACCCACAGGTTTTCTGAGAGGAGACTCTGGACTGGGTGCTTCAGTTTGAACAGAGGGTAGAGAGCTACTCTCAGTGACACCGCTCCGTGTTGCTTTGGTATTGCCAAGGGCTGCAATTAACGCCTTCCTGCAGATAGCCCTTGATCCCTCCTCAGGTGTCCTCTGTTTCTTTTTCATGATGAAAGAGTGAGATGAAGTTGTTGATGCTTGCTGACTCTCAGGGGTCTCCGGCTGCGTAGGCGACTTGTTAGCAGACGTATCCTGTGCCACAAGCAGACAAATCAGAAATATATATTTAATTATCTTACACCAAAACAACTGAATGATGGTTAAAAGATGTGTATGCAATGAAAATAAAAACTTACCGTTGATGTTTTGAAAATATTTGAGTTTGTCCAGGAAAGTTTCCTCTGCTTGGCTTTGCCTGCCGAAGGTCCACTTTCATAGAGAACCTCTGCTTTTCTCTTTGGGGTGTCTAGACTCAGTGATCCAAGAAGCTTTGATCCCGGAGAGTCACTGAGGGGAAAGGTGCTCCGCAACTGTTCACCGTCTGGTGTTTTGCATGGAGAAGATGTGACTGAACCAACTTTGCGCTCCTGAGCACGAGCCAATGGGGTGAGGGCAGTCTGCAACCAGTTAAACTTAACCTTCTTTCCATTGCTGTCCATGTCTGGTCCAAGACAAATATTGGAAAAAAATAAGAAGATATGTGTGCAGCTGGGAAGTAGCAGATAACTTCTGAAAGAAGTATTAAAAAAATAGAAAAATGTGCAGCATTCTGTTTTTGGTGCACTGGTTCAAAACAAATTTTTTATATTTGGGGTGCGATGAGTTCAGAATTTTTCATAATGCCCAACAGTAATCAACATAAACAAAACATTTTATTAGATTTTTAACTAACTTGTATGAAATACATGATCATAGGTTTTACCTCAAAAGCATATTATGTTTATTACATTGACATATTTGGTCCGTTTGGTTTGTAAAGTTAATAAAATACAAACATGCACAAGAAAGTAGGATAGAACCCACAGCAATAAAAGTGTAAAATTATCAGAAAGATGGGACAAGTAAAATTACTGACATCTAGAAGAAAACAAGGCATACAAGTGTCTCCTATAAAACTGCAATCAAAACAAAATTATTATTTTCATTTACGTTTTCAAGTAGTTTGCTTTTGAGACAAATGTTATGACATAAAAATATGTTTTACAGAGACTGAACTCTATTTAGCATTACCAGCCCAATTAACCAAATTTTCTCAGTGTTTATAATATTTGGAGTCATAAATAAGTTTAATTTGTAATGTACCTAAACTTTAGCTAATTGAAAAATGGTTAACTTGCGTAAATACGTTTGTAGCACCGTGTCTGACCGTAAAATGCAGTAAATGCCGTTTAAAAACAAAAAAATTATTTGACTCAGCTAAAGTTGTCTGGTCCTTTTGACAGACCCCCCACCCCCACCCAAATAAATGAATTGTTGAAATGATTTGTCTTTATTCCAAAATACTTCCGTCAGTCTGAGGAGCTGCAACAAACTCAGTCTTATAAATAACACAGAAAACTCCACAACAGTATACAGTGGATCAACCAGTTTGCTGGTGACAGCCAAAACTAGCTGTTCACATGATAAAAGGTGGACCATCGGTCTAACGATCGTTAGTGCCCTGATGACCGCTTGCTATTTACAGAGAGCTGAGTGATACTAGCAATAACATCATTGTAAGAACAAAGTTGATGACCTGACTGAAAAATATTGGATTGTATACCTGGATTATTGAGCATGGACTTTGTTGTTTTCAACCAGTTTGACACGACTGTCAACAAAAAAGAGGGCCGGCAATGGCGGAGGGGGCGTGACAAAGAGACCATCTTAGCACCAACGTAACAGGTTTGTTCCACTTTGGAGTAAGCTGTTGGGGGAAGAATCAGTTTTGTTGTGCGTTTCCTTGACTGACGAAGCCTTCCGGATCGAAGGTGAAACCTTTCAGCACAAAAAAAGAAACTGTCCAGATGACCTGACTGAACAATGTTGGAGCATTGTAAGAAGGTGACGAATATGGAGGCCTCTGTCCCGGTTTAACAGTGGATGAGTTCTCTTCACAAAGATGGCTTCCTTCACTCCTCTTTGAAAGTTTGAGTTTCCTCTCTATCAGTGTTGCCAAATCTGCGACTTTAGGCTTGTTTTTTCCTAAAGTCGCTTGCAAATCTTGTGAGTCGCAGGTTGCGTTTTTGAACGCATTTGGGATCAACTTTCTTTCCAAGTGAAACTAGTTGGTTATCTCCCAACTCCGCACAATGAAGCAAAAGACGAGTGGTAGTAGGTAGTTTGTCCCTTCCACGCCACCGTTTTCTGTTTATAGCTCCCACAGCCGCCCAAGTTGGGGAGGCGACAGGCCACACCCAAACAAACTCATACTGTGGACGACCACTAGGGGGCTCCACTCACACACAGATGGCAGTATGTTTTGTTTTTAAAAATATGTAGAAAAAAATTTTAGATTTTTGGCATAAAGTTATGATATTTAAAGTGTTTAGCATAATTTAGCCATTGTTTATGTGTAATGTCATAATAAATGTATGTTTATATTGTTTAAAAATGGCCTCTGTTTTACAAAATGTGGTGGGTTGCCAGTTGGGCTTTTTTTTGGGCCTGTTTTCATAGAGATGGTTGCTTGTTTCTATCGCGAGATCTGGCGACACTGCTCTGTCAAGGATGTACATGTCTTTATCCCTGAAAAAGTGAGTGCTGGCCTGCAGATGAGTGTAAACTGCTGAGTACTGGCCTGATGATGTTGCTCTTCTGTGCTGGGCCATCTTTATGGCCAGTCACTGTTTAGCTTCCCCGATGTAAGACTGATCACAGCCCTCCTGGCAATACAATATTACTCTGTGCTGGGGGACTGGATCTTTGGGATGAACCAGTCTTTGCCGCAATGTATTTTGAGGTTTCAAAGCCACTGGGATGTCATGTTTATAAAATAAATGTCTCAGTTTCTCTGAAACTCCCACAACGTATGGCATGTCCACTGGTCTGGGTCCGTGTTCCTTCTTTTCACATGATGGCTGACTGGAGTCCTGTTTGGATTTCCTATCTGCTTTCAGGAAGGCCCAGTTAGGATATCCACATTGCTCTAGGTCTGGGCCAGAGACGTCAAACTTGCTTACAGCTCAAACCATTTGATGGGAGCTAAAATTAAAAACTTGGTGGTAGAGCTCTCAGTGAGCAGGTTACCTCGGTTCAAATCCCGGTCCGGGGGCATTTCTGGGTGGAGTTTGCATGTTCTCTTTGTGCATGCATGGGTTTTCTCTGTGTACTCCGGATTCCTCCCAGAGACCAAAAACATGCATGTTAGACTGACTGGTAACTCTAAATTGACCCTAGGTGTGAGTGAGAGAGTGAATAGTTGTTTGTCTTGTTTGTCTCTATGTGTCCCTGTGATGGACTGGAGACCTGTCCAGGGTGTACCCCATCTCTCGCACAGCGATAGCAGGACAAGTTCATTTCAATTCAACAATTATTTATACAGGTTAGTCTCATTGAGCCTTGAGGACTCATTTACAAGAAAGACCTGTTTTTAAACAAAGAATGATGCCAACAGTAGACGGCAATGAACAGTAGCCAATCTCAAAAGAAGGCATATAAATTTAAAGAAAAATGGAAGAAAATGATGATATAAAATACTAAAAACAGGAACATGTCTGCAATGGTGTTTGCCATGAACTTTGCTGTTGTTATTTATTATTTAATTATTACCATTTATTTAATCAGGCAAATCCCATTGAGATCACAGATCTCTTTTGCAAGGGAGGCCTGAAGGCAGCCTAACATGCATGTTTTTGATCTGTGGGAGGAAATCGGAGTACCTGGAGAAAACCCACGCAAGCCCGAGAAGAACATGCAAACTCCACACAGAAAGATCCCAGGTCCAACCGGGGATTGAACCCAGGACCTTCTTGCTGTGAGGCAACAGTGCTAACTACTGAACCGTTGTGCTGTATTTGAAGCCACTAAGAGAAGGTCAAGGTCGAGAGCTTCAGATCTTTTTGCAAAGTGTTCCAGGATACAGGAGCGAAGTAGGAGAAGGCCCTTTTGCCTAGTTCAGTCCGCACTGAGGGAACCTCCATGACCCAAAAAGGAAGAAGTGGGTAAAGATAATGAATGAATGAATTCATTCATTCAACCTTTATTTATACTGGTTAATCCCATTGAGCCTCGGGACTCGTTTACAAGAGACCTGAATTTTTAGCAAAGAGTGATGACAACAGTGGACAACGACGACAACAATAGACAATCATAAAAGATGCGTACAATTTTTTTTAATGAATGGATGGATGGATGGATGGCTGGATTGATTGAAAAACAAAGACAATTTCAATAAATACATTAACTTAAGGCAGAAACTGGCATTTTCTTGGTTGCAGCTTAATATGACATTCTCTTTGGCTCTAAAAAAAGTTAAGTCTGGTCCTCTGGACATTCAAAAAAACAAAACAAAAAAATAAATAAATACATTTTTTTTAAATGTAGAAACGTTTCGTCTCTCATCCGAGAGACTTCCTCAGTCTGAGGTGCTGTATTCAGCTCAGTCTTATAAATAGAACCTTCTCAGAGTGGATCAACCAGTTTGCTGCTGACAACCAAAACCAGCTGCTCACATGATCAAGAAGGACCATCAGCCTAACAAAGGATCATTAGCACACTGATGGCTGTTTACTATTCACAGGGGGTTGAGTGATACTAGCAATCACAGCATTGTAAGAGGGGGACAGTTGAACACAGAGGCCTCCACCCCTGTTTAATGATCGACGGTTCCTTTTCACAAAGATGGCCTCCTTTACTCCTCTCTCAAACCATCGTTCCTCTCTGTCCAGGATGTGAACATCTTCATCCCTGACAGAGTGACCGCTGGCCTGGAGATGAGTGTAGACCGCAGAATCCTGGCCTGATGATGTTGATCTTCTGTGCTGGGCCATCCTTTTGGCCAGTGGCTGTTTAGTTTCCCCGATGTAAGACTGATCACAGCCCTCCTGACACTGAACAGCATACACAATATTACTCTGTTTGTGCCGGAAGGACTGGATCTTTGGGATGAACCAGTCTTTGCCGTAATGTATTTTGGGGTTTAAAAGCCACTGGGACGTTGCGTTTAGAAAATAAACGTCTCAGTTTCTCTGAAACTCCCCCAACATACGGAATGACCACTGGTCTGGGTTCTCTTTTGCTCTTTCCACATCAAAATCAAAGATTACTGAAAAATTCAAACCAATTCTTCCGGGCTTCAGAGATGACCAACTGTCAGAGGAAGTTCACACTTGTGAGGTTTGTAAGCAAAATGAGAGGCAATAGAAAATATTTTACATTTAAAATATCATTTTTGGGGCTAGTTGAGATGTTAACAAGGGCCAGGTTTGGCTCTTGAGTTTGACTGTGGGCCTGCCTTGTGTAGGATTTCTTCTTCTGCCTGGCTCCTGAATTAGTAGAGACGCTGTCCGCTCTGTGGTGCAGTCCCGATGACTCCCAAATTGTGCTCCAGAGGGTGATGGGAGTCAAAATGCAAATACTGGTCTGTGTGGGTGGGTTTGCGTTACACTTCAGTTTGCAAATGTCCTCCATCAGAACCTGAGACCTCACAGTCCAAGAAAGCTAACCTGCCATCTTTTACATCTTCTTGTGTGAACTTTATATATTTATCCATAGAGTTGATGTGATCAGTGAAATGTTGAGACTTTCTGAAATTTAATTTTAACCCAGGTGTCATCAACACCTGGGTTAAGTCACCTTACTTTGACTCGCTTTACATGAGTCAAATCAATTTCACATTCAAAACACTGGCAACTTTATTTTTTACTTTTTAATATTTAGGAATCCTATACTTAATGTTTGATATGCATTTTAACATATGTATTGTGATCAAATTAGCAATATAATACAAAAAGTGAATGAAATACAGATGAATACAGTTCAATTTAGCAATTAGCTGCTGCTAGCTAACAATACTTTTAAACATTACTTAATGTGCAACGCGGCAAAAACCCTTTAAAGCCATACTATGGCTTTACTCTAAATACTAACATATATTTGTAAAGTGACAAAACTAGCGAGCGGCACTGCAACATTTATGTACATAAATCCAATAATGACGGGTTTAGTTACCTGCTTTTCTTCTGAATAAATGACTGAACCCGCGGAAGGTCAACAGACGTTGCCTCTTTCAACACAGCAACTTAAACAATATTAAGAGAAGTTACCTAACTAAATAAAGTCTCTAAACGTCTATCTCTAAAGTTTTCTGCTTAAAAGTTTTCTTTTGAACAAACAAACCCTAGATGGCGGCAGTTTGAAACCAAACTTTAACCTGAAAGAAGCGTAAGATCTCGCGAGAATTGCCTTCAAATCTCGTCATGGCGCGTAGATTAAATAAATGGAAGCACGTGGTTTAGGGCGGTGGTGCCTTTCAGAACAGCAACTTTGTATTAATGAATACAAAGTCTTAACATTATTTATCATGAGCAACTGCGAGGTCCAGTCCACCATTAGTTAATAAAGGTAGAAGATACCCAGGATAAAGTACTTTGTTTTCACGGTGCTGTAGATGAAACTTCAGCATTGTCTAACATTGTATTACACCCAGTAATAACATTTCAAAATGGTAAAATGAAGATATGCCAATATTCTCTACAGATGGATTTTTTTTATTTTGGTCTGACTGAACATAAGAATGGAACCCCTTTAAAATCATTAATCCTGTAATCATCCACGTTATATTGTGATTCAATTTAAGCATCACCTGTTTGGGATTAAAACATACAACCTTGGACTGTTTTAAGTTAGATAAAGTAATGATTTTATAGACTTACAGTAATCCAATATTAATAGGTGGTCTAAAAAAGCAATAATTTGCTTTTAAACCCATTTATTTTATTGGGTAAGTCCCCTAGAAGGGCTACCACTGTTCCCAAATTTGCTTCTCCATACAGAAATCAGATACTTGGTTAGATAAATGTGTTTAAAATATTTGTTTATTAAAGAAAAAAATATATATATAGAAAGGTTGTAAGCTCAATCATCCAGCAGATAACAAAAAATGTTAAATTGTGTCAGCTAGACCAGTTTCTTTGAGAGAGAAACGTTTCATCTTCCATCCAGAAGACTTCATCAGTCTGCGGCCAAGCAACACGTATTACAAATTAAGTTTTATTTCTAAATTATGACAGCTACCTGCACGATACTCAAATATGTATATAGTATACTTCTGTTATTTAAATGTAAATATTTGTCACTAATGAAATATTATTTTATGAATTAAGTTTTTTCTTTATAATTTACAAACTTAAAACTCAAAAGTATTATTTAGTATTTCTAACAATGTTAAGTTTTTGTCTGTTTTGCTACATGTTATATAGACTTTTGTCAAGAGACTAATATTGTTTAACAATAGAAAAATAGGTTAACTTAAAATAAAACCACTCAAGGTTTTATTATTTATAAAACACAATTTAGAAACGGAGAAATTTTGATTTAGAATTGATTGTCGTTTCTTTACTTCAGTTATGGTTAAAAATGTATGTTTGGAAAAATGACTGCAGCAAACTCATAGAAAATATGTTTAATTCAATGCACACTGCGAGAGCTTTTGATGCTTCTTAAAGAAAGCACAGAAGCATACCTCAGTTCCCCTGCTGTCAGTACTCAGAACAGAAAGCTTAAAACAAAACCTAATTAAAAGAAGACAAGGCACATTTACTTATCAATTCAGCTTTTAATGAAATTCCATACGTTTAAATATATTTTTAATTGTTTCAAGAAAGAATAAATAAAACCATATATTCAAGGACAAGAAGAATGTGTGTGCAAAGGACAAAAAAAAGTCACATTTGTCTTGTAATGGTATAAAGAACTCAGAAAATAAGGGAGATGACATCATTATGAGTGATGCCAAACGTTTTGAAGATCAGTAATACTCGTAGAAAAAAACTTTAGACATTTTCTAGCTGTTCACAAACCAACATAGAACAATGCAGCTTCTAAAAAGGGTTTTAATAATTTCGATATACGATTAAAATAAATTCACTATTCACAAAACTGAAGTGTCAAAGCATAAATTTGAGCAACATTTAAAAATGACAAAGCATTAAAAATGTTAGGTCATGGTAAACTTTATGTCAATCCCAGATCGGTTATAAGCTTCATCCTTTGCATAGAAGCAACATTCTTACATTCTCTTTCTTTATAGCACAAGATATGTGCTCTGTTGTAGCATATATTTATAGAGAAATAAAAGCTGAGATACGATTCCTGCTAGATTTTTCTGGTTAGCTCAGACGTATAAACTTAGTTTGATTTAGAGGTTTGTTATTTAGCAATAAAAGAGATTTAGGGCACAGATATGTGTGAAAAGGTTGCAGCGAGCTGTTAAAAATTGTTCTGGGGCTGCGACCGCAGCCTGGATCCATGTCTACACATTGAGCTCTTCACTGAACACATTCCTGTACCGTGGTACGCTCTGAGGCAAAATAATATGGATGCACTTGGTTTAAATGCTAACAGTGATTTAGAGGGAACTTTCTTAGTGTTTCGGAAAGAATAGGGTCATTTGCTGTAGTTACAGAAAGAGGAAGTAACAGAATCATTATGTTCAGCCTACTTTCATGTTTTTCATACACTGAGGCAGACAATGTCAAATTAAGGCCTCATTTTACTTCTTATTAATATACAAACACATGCACATAACATTTTTTCTAATAACTTACCAAAGCTGAATAAAACTAACTTTTACATACCTCCTGCTTTCATCAAAACACCTGGAAGAGATGAGAAATAACATGGAATCCACAGGAGGAAACATCTGATGATAGAAAGACACAAATTTTGTACCCGGTAAATATTTTATCGGTCTCTGTGATCATCCTTTTCCAAATCTCACCATAGTTTTACTTTTACCTCAGTGATCTGTCTGGAGGTGAGGGAACATGAATCGTCTTACTGGTAAAAGAACACAGATGATTACTGCTGCAAAACGAATCAGCGTGCATGTGTGACACCAACAAAGGCTCTCACTGATCAGGGATGGACGGCTTTCTCCTCAAACAACCCGAGTCCTCATGTTTTTATTTTTCCTCCTATGTTCCTGATAATACAGCCCTCCGCTCGTTTCGTCTCAGACACTCAAAGATGTGTTTGTTGCTCAGTTGCCTAGCAACAAGTCTGGTAGTGGTGCTCCGGCTGCACAAACTGGAGACAGCTATAATTTCAGGAAATGACAAGACACCTTAATGGGGCATCCTTTAGTAGTCTGTGAGCTTGTACAGCACCTTCTGTTTGCATTAATTCAGAGGTCATTCAGCAGATACAAAGATCTGTTATATGATAATGCATGTGACTTTTTTTAAGCTATTTTATTTAGACATGCTGCTTTGAATGATAAAATGTAGCACCGTCATGCCTGATTTTACATTAAAAAACAAGAGAACAACAAATTTTAAAAGTATGTTGAACAAATAATCATATATTGTAATTAATAGTAATTATTTATTTATTTGTTTGCTTAAAGAGCAATTAGCATGTTATTTTAATATTTTGAAGGTTTAGTAGTTACATTTGAACTTAAGCAATACAAATATTCCTTAAGACATAAGTAAAATAATGCATTACAAATACATCTTGCATTACCATCACAATAAATTGTGCAAGTACTTCAGATAGAGCAGAAATGTGTAAATTAGTATGTGGGTAACAGCAAAACATAAGTAAATAAATGTATAAAGCGGGCAACAACAAAAGCTTCAGCTCTTTGGTCACAGTGCTTCACAGCCTCTTTAGAAAAGTTTATTTTTATGTCCCCCAGTTAGAAATTAGAAGACATAGTAAAATTCTCAACAAAATCTTCTATTTATTTTGGTTAATTTAAATGTCAACTTAACACATAGCACTCTAAATATGCTGTATTTTAATGTAAAAATATAAATCTTTACATTTGAAAGTTTTTCTATCGGCCTTGTGACCTTAAATTAGACATAAACTCTTAGTAAGAGTTTAAAACGTCTTTTTCTTTCTTGTAAGAAAGACATTTGCTTAAGCTGATGACTGAATATAACAATCTGGCAGCAAGTCAAAGTGACTCTTTTTTACAGATAATGAACAACAGTGACAAAGAGAAGTATCTCCTGTTTGTATTATTTTACAAGTTTTACAAGAGCTTGTAAAATAATTCATTCAACCTTTATTTCCACAGGTGACTCAATGAGACTCACCTGTACAAATAAAGGTTGAATGAATTATTTTACAAGTTCTTTTATGTCTGCTGTTTGTGAGTAATAAATACAGTCTGATGAACATCCATCCAGCTTCACGCTTCATTCCTCCTGGCCTCGGAACCGCAGCAGACACTGCTCAACTCGCTGGTTCATGCGTCGGAGATCTTTCAAACAGCTGGGCTGATCTTCAAGCTCCTCGTGGAGCGTATGAACAATTTCCAGCTTTCTGTAGTCTTCAGGTCGAACCAGTCGTCGAACGACGTGGAGAGCTCGAATCTTAAGACTGTCAACTGCGTAAAGTAAAACAAAAGTTTCTAAGAACTTCTGGAAATACAGTTTTATAAAAATGCAGGGAATTTTTTTTAGAAACATTATATTATTCTCACAGATTACACTCATTTTGTGTTGCTGTGTTTTTATAAAACTTTATTTATTTTACTTGTACAGTACTTTGACAATGTGTTCAACTTACAAAGTTTAAAAATTAATTTAATGAACCAACACTTACATTGCATTTCACAATGTACATTTTTTGGAAGTATTGATGGACCCTCCCCTGTAGATCTAGGTTCCTTGACCAATACAGCAAATTGACAGTGAGGAATTTAGGGGCTGAACTAGATCCTGAACTTACATTAGACAGTCAGATTAGGTCAGTTATTAAAATAAGCTTTTATCATTTGAGACAGCTAACCAAGATAAAACCCATCATTCCGAAAATAAACTTTGAGACAGTAATTATGTTTTTGTTACCACACGGCTGGATTAACGCACATTATCTGGGGGGTTAGCGGGTCCTCCATTGCCTGACTGCAAAGGGTCTATATACTGCTGCAGCGAGGCTTTTAACTGGCACACGGACTGTATTTATTTTTCGTTGTATAAGTCGCTATTTTTGCATAATTTACATGCCCTGCGACTTACAGGCTGAAGCGATATATTTATGGATTTTTTCCCATATTTATAAACAATTTTTTGGCAGAGATATGACAGCTTTCATTCATTCTGACAAAAAAAAAGAAGACCAGTACCACTTTCAGCCACTTGATGGCAGCAGAGTAGTAATAGATATGGCATGCTGTTGTGTTATGCAATAGGTAAACGTGGCTCTAATGACAAATTCAGAAAAGTTCAAGAAAAAAAACCCAACTGGACTGAGACACAACTTTGCTATGATTTTGAGCAAACAAATAATTGTTTAGGCGTTTATCTTTTTAAATTTTGTACAGCAACTTGACACGTGCTCACGTTTACTTCCACACATCGGGTTTTGAAGAACGGCTGATTTGACCCTCAAAGTGCATTTATTAAGCAAACGTTAGATTGATACACACATTTAATATAATTTCGAGCAAACAATTGTTTCAAATGTTAATCTTGTTAAATTCTTGTTAAAGTCCTCCTGTGCACACTCCCGCGGCCACTATTTGGCAGCCCATCGTTTTTTGGCACAACACCGGCACACATTTCCGGGTTGTCAGCGGTGACACGTAACAAAGGCAACGCATCAGCGGTGACGCATAACACATGCGACGTATACGGCAAAGCGACACATTTATGGATTTTTCCACTTTATTAGACAAATATGGACTGATGCGACTTATAGGGCGGTGCAACATGTACAGCGGAAATACGGTACATATGAGTACATCCCTCCCATGTTATTCTCACTCCTCTGGCTGCCTGTGCAATTTAAAATCCATTGTAAAATTATTTTATTTGTTTTTAAATGTTTGAATGGCCTTGCCCCACCCTACCTCGCTCAAATGCTGTATCCCTACAGAACCCTCTCGCTCACTCAGATCAGCTGACCAGCTGCTCCAGAGCATCCCTAAAAACCACTCGACCTCAGGGGGGTTGAGCTTTTGCTGCATCACCTTCTAAACTGTGGAACGAGATGCCCCTCCATCTCAGACTTTGTTTTATTGTTTTTATTGTTTGATCAGATCTTATGCATTTTACCATTTTTCATGACCTGGTTTTATTCCACTTGTGTTTTTAAGTGTATTTATGGCTTGAGTCGTGTTTTAATGTGATTCTGTGCAGCACTTTGGTCTGCTGTGGCGCGTAAAGTGCTGTACAAATAAAGTTGGAATGGACTGCGCAATTTTGTGATGCTTGGAACACGGTGACTGAACACAGTAGGCTCTCGATGTTTCATAATGTGGTAGAAAACAAAAGGTCTAATTTAAAAGCCAAATGAATCTGGATGGTGAAGCGACACTGGTTTAAAATAAAGATTTAATTTTACTTATTTTAATTTCCTTCTATTCAATGCACTCTGATCAACAACAGTTTGACAGTCACTAATACAAACACTAATGTTTGTACACAAATGCACACCATTAAGTAAGTTGACTCATCTTACCTGGTAAAGTGATATTAACCAAAACACCACGTGCATCAGCTGGTTTAGGAACAAACAGCTCTTTGTTGTTCACCCTCAAAAGCTCATCTGTTGCTGCATCTCTGAACATCCAAGGGTGACCTGGGAGAAAACAAAACGAAGATATACATTAAAATCTGACATTACAAAGGACACTTTGCTTCAATAAAAGCAAAATATAAATACATAAAAATTGCATAGATATAAAAACACAGTTATTATATCAAATACTTTCTAAACCTATATTGTTTTTTAATAACCCTCTCCTTCCAAACTCCCTGGTTTACATTCAGATTGTCAGAAGCATATTTAATTAAAAGTTACTTGCACACATCTAAATTCACTTTCTCTAAAACATGAAACTTGTTCTCAGGGGTTTGTGTTTGAGGTGGTTTCTCACCTACGAAGGTGTTTATTCTTCGTCCTGTTCTTGGCTGCAACTCGTCGTAGAGTTGAGGCCTCCCGCGGTAATCTATCCATATTGGCCGCACAACGCGAGTGCTTTGGTTACAAAACGTGGCATAAACCCGAATCTGACTGTTCAGAGAACGAACCAGCGGAAGAGACTCCTCTTCTTCTTGAGGCATCGGCGCTTACGAGAAGTCTTTAGTGCTAAAAGGTTAGCTCAGCGGCTAACTGGCTAGCGAACCAGCTAACTAATCTGTGTTGCCAGTTGTCAACAACAACAACAAGAACTCATCAAACTAATACCGCTGCATCAATATATCCGTCTGACGAGTAGATTCCTTTAAAACACGATATACGTATTCAATTAGCTAACTTTTTTAAATCTTTTAAATCTACATTCAAGCTTCCGGGTTCCGGTAGACTCGCACTGTGATTGGTCTATACATTTATGACGTAACATCGGGTTCAAAAGGTACGTGCTGTACGTGAAGAAAAACAGCACCAAAAGTTTTCAAATCTCTAATAAATAGAACATTTTTTATTCGAAATCTCTAAAACAAATAATTAATTGTCAATAATAATCTATAGGCTCTTTTGCCATGTATATTTTATGTAGCCTACATCCTTTAACATGTCGTTTTCCAGTTTTTAGGAAACCTGAACAGCTGTTCATTCATCCATCCATCCATCCATTTTCTTTACCCGTTTGTTCCATTTTGGGTCACAGGGGTCGCTGGTGCCCATGTCCAGCAATCACTGTGCGAGGGGCGGGGGACACCCTGGACGGGTCGCAGGTCCATCGCAGGGCCACTGGCAAACAGCTGAACCATTCACTCTCTCACTCACACCTAGGGACAATTTAGAGTTACCAGTCAGCCTAACATGCATGTTTTTGGTCTGTGGGAGGAAACTGGAGTACCCGGAGAAAACCCACGCATGCACGGAGAGAACATGCAAACTCCACCCAGAAAGGCCCCTGGACTGGGGTTTGAACCAAGGACCTGCTCGCTGAGCGGCAGCAGCTCTACCAGTTGCGCCACCTTGCCCGCTGTTCATTCATTCAACCTTTATTTATACAGGTTAGTCTCGCTGAGTCTCAAGGATTACAAGAGAGACCTGTTTTAAACAAAGAACACAGATGACAACAGTAGACAATCATAAAAAAGCACATAAAATGGAAAAGAAATGGAAGAAATTCATATAAAAAAAAAACGCAACAAAAAGAGCTGCTAAAATACTAAAAACAGGAACATGTCTGCATTGTTGTTGTTTTTTTTTTGCCATAAACTTAGCAGTTGTTTGAAGCCACTCAGAGAGGTCAAGGTCTAGAGCAGGGGTCTGCAACCTTTACGATCAAAAGAGCCATTTTTACGCCTTTGTTCACGACATTAAACATGTCCGAAGCCGCAACAACTGTGATTATCAACTGGTGGCCCGTGGGCCACTTTAGGTTTGCTGGAGATAACCTGGAAACAGTAATACATGCATTCATTACATCTAGGCTTGATTACTGCAATTTGCTCCTGTTTGGTATCGGTCAGACCTCCATTGCACGACTACAACTGGTCCAGAATTCAGCAACCCGATTTTTAACCAGTACAGGCAAAAGAGAGCACATTACACCAGTTTTGGCCTCACTGCACTGGTTACTGGTTCACTTTCGAATCCAGTTCAAAATACTCATGTATGTCTACAAATCACTGAACAGTGTCCCCCCCCCCCATCTCTCTGATCTGCTACAACCGTATGTCCCACCACGTTCCCTGAGGTCAGCGGACCAGTTGCTCCTCACAGTTCCAGGAACTCGTCTTAAGCGCAGAGGTGACAGGGCCTTCTCTGTAGCAGGACCAAGACTTTGGAACGAGTTACCTCTGCTTGTCAGACAGGCCCCCTCCCTCTCGGTTTTCAAGTCCCGTTTAAAAACTCACTACTATTCAATAGCTTTCAACACAAGGTGATCTGTGTTTTGATCCTGTATGCTCCACACTGGTTTGTCGTCATTATCTGCATCTTTTTTTTTTTTTGTCTATATTCTGATTTACCTCATTTTGTATTTTGCTTTGTGTGTTACCTGTTGTTTTGTCTGTACAGCACTTTGGTTGGCTTTGTAGCTGTTTTAAGTGCGTTATAAATAAAGTGGTATGGTATGGAGGGGGCTTTTGTGGCCAGTAGGGGTGACATTATAAAGCTAAACATATCTAATGATTGTTAAGATTAAAAGACCAGATTCTTGTAAAGAAGTGGGAAAAAAATCAGTTTTTACCATGTTTTGTTCAAATAAAAAAAAAATCTATAATCTATGCTGACAGTTCTTCATATGAAGAAATAAAAGCATCAAGTTAAAATTTTACTCCTTTTACTCGCTCCAGTGTTCACATATTTGCAAAAGAAATGACAGGAAAATTGTTTGAACTAATCTTTTTTTGTTGTTTGTATAATAAAATTCAGTTTTATGTCAGTTTTGGTTAAAGCTTGAAAGTGCCGCTGCACCAAAGAGCTGCATGTGGCTCCAGAGCCGCAGATTGCAGACCCCTGGTCTAGAGCTTCAGATCTTTTTGCAAGGTGTTCCAGGATACAGGAGCGGAGAGAAGGACCTAGTTCAGTCTGCACTGTACGTTTCAGAAACATGCAAAAGCCCAGGTTTATTATCAAATGTTAAGAGAATTGTGGCATACAAAAGAATAATGTGCAAAAGTAGTTAAAGTAATACAGTTGATGAAGCTTAGGTATTATTGGTTAAATTATTGCATCACACTAATATACAAAAAGTTGCATACTCAAATTTAGATATGCAACTTTGTGTTTGAAACTGGATTGAAGCTTTAGTTCACCTTAATGAACACAACAGAACAATATGTGAGATGGTTGATGCAACAAGAAAGAAGAATATTTGTGTTATAATTCTTTTTGGTTTATTGACCTCTCCTGTTGGCTTTTTTAACATTTATTTATTTATTTAAAAAAATATATATCTTTTTTACTCAGGATCAAACTCATTTTGCTTTCAACATCTGAAATGTATCAGGGACTTCAGAAGGTGCAACTCTTTATTGTGTTCACTGTTCATAAACTTCAGAACTTCAAATAAATGCATGTATGTAATATTTCTTTCCACAAACATGACAACTCAAAAGGCCTTCTTAAAACTAAATTGAAGTATTTTCAGCTTAGATAATTCGTAGATATTTAATTCTTTAATTTAATGACCAGATTCAGTCCTGTTTTATAAAATAATGAACACAATAAAAAGGAATTTAAGAAAAAAAAAATCCGAGGTTTTCACCATGATCACCTAAAATATGTTTATTCAGCCGTGATGAGCTATAGGTTTTTAATGTCAGTATTCTGAAGCTCGTGGATTCATTAAGCATGTGAGAAAGTAATCAGATTACTTAGCACCGCCTACCTTCAGCCCAGATAAAAAGTGGGGGGCGCAGCAGAAGAATCAGAACCAGAGAACTGCAGGTGACGCACATCAGAGCTCCTCGTTCACTGAAGCATCTGAAAAATAGTGAGGTAGAAAGTTTGGAGTTTAAAATGTCTTACTTTGATTTGCAGCGAGCCAAACATTTCGTGTTTTAGATATAACTGGCAACACAAGTTTTTTTTTTCTTTGCGACAAATGCTGCGTTGCAAAAGGATTTAGACTTTTAATGCTCTCACTCGAGTTTATTTATTTGTATTTATTTTTTGCCAACAAATCTCAACTCTGAGTGATGCAGCAGCTGAACGTCAGTGACTTAGTGGATGCGGAGGATGTGCCCAGAGACCAGAGTCTGGCCCGGGTGGAGATCGCGCTGCTCGGCGTCATCTTCGTGACAGCCGCCGTGCTCAACACCGCCCTGCTGCGAGTCCTCTGGAGGCAGCGGAAACAAATGTCCAGGATGCGCGTCTTCGTGTTCCACCTGTGCGTGGCGGACCTGGTGGTGGCTTTTTTCCAAGTGTGCCCACAGCTCATGTGGGACATCACGGACAGATTCGTCGGACCCGACTTGGTGTGCCGCCTCGTGAAGTATCTGCAGGTTCTGGGCATGTTCTCGTCCACCTACATGATCGTGGTGATGACGGTGGACAGGTACCAGGCGGTCTGCAAACCGATGGTGACGTTCCAGCGGACGCGTACGAGACTGAACCTCCCTGTGTGCGTGGCGTGGGGAGTCTCCCTGCTGGGCAGCCTGCCGCAGGCTTTCATTTTCTCTAAGGTGGAGGTCGCACCCGGCGTGTTTGACTGCTGGGCTGACTTCATAAAGCCGTGGGGGCTGCAGGCTTACGTCACCTGGACCACGCTGGTCATCTTCATCCTGCCTGTCTCCACAGTGGTTGTTTGCCAAGTGCGCATCTGCAGGGCCATCCAGACCAACCTGTACAAAAAGATGCACAAGCAGGGCAGCATTGGAGTCCTGCTGCCTCCCAGAGCCAGCGAAGTGGGCATGTCCAAGGCCAGGGTAAAGACCCTGAAGATGACCGTGGTCATTGTGCTGGCTTATATCATCTGCTGGGCTCCGTTCTTCACGGTGCAGCTGTGGTCCGCCTGGGACACCTACGCGCCAAAAGAGAGTAAGTTCCTGTGCTTCTAGAGACGATGTGTGGTTACCTTTAACCTAACCATGCTGTGCCATAGAAGGTATTGCTTTTGACATGTGTTGTAATAATACAGAAGCTTAGCTTTTGACGCACAAGTAAATAGTGCACTTTTACGCACAAACTCTTTGGTGCGTAAAAGCGCACCATCGAGTTTGTGCGTAAAAGTGCACTTTTTGTTTGCTGCACTGACAACTAACTTTTAGTCTGTCTTCTCGTATTTCAGCTGCAACTTTCACCATCTTGATGTTGCTGGCCAGCCTGAACAGTTGCGCCAATCCCTGCATTTATCTTCTGTTCAGCGGTCAGTTTCCAAACAAGCTGCTGACTCTCTTGTGCCGCCGCCGGCTTTCCAACAGCAAGGACTCAATGCAGAACGAGGCGACGCTCGTCAGCACTTTGAATATGAGCTTCAAAAATGTCTCAGAGTTAAAGTGACTGTGGGGAAAGGATTGGAGATCTGTGTGTTATCTTCTAATCCTGAGCTCTTATGGAAAAGTGCAAAGAAAATCTGTTGGCGAGCTTGATCATGAGATAAATGCTGATGAAGATTTGTTTTCTTGGACTCTGATGGAAAGAGCGCGTTAGACTGTGAGTCTCAACTCAAAGCCTTTTCGGCTTCAGTAAAACAGTCTTTTTAACTGAGCGTTATATAAAATACAGCATTCCTGAATCTAAATGTAAACTGGACATGGATTTGGATCCATCATTCAAAAGAGGAAAAAAATATATATTTATTTCAGTTGTGGTTATTTTATTTTAAAAATAACAAATTATTGGAGTTGACCTCACAGAGTTGGTCAGCAGAAAGTGTTAAAACTCAGAACAACTGTATTTTCACAACAGAGAAACATTTATCATCAACATTATCTGTATTTGCATTTTTTAAAAATCAGTTCTGTTGATGTTGCCTTCAGTGAGTACTGATTCATACAGAACAAGTAAGGAATAAAGTCAAAATATACAACTCTTATTTTTGTGTTTTTCCCATGAGTACACCTGAAAATCCACACTTTATAAAATTGCATACAAGAACATAATTTTGTGCTTGAGGGGCACTTACAATGTGGCTTTTGGTGACAATATGCTTTTTAAATTGTGTTTAATCTATAAACATGGAATGTTCCCATTTATCTGTGTTAGCCAGCTTCCATCAATCATGCCACACATTTTATCTGCATACCAATAAGGATAAAGAATTTTAATGCAGACAGAGTAGCATACCAGAGGCCTACAGCATTAAAATATTTCACATGACAGCATGGATATTTATTGTCTTCTGTTGCAGATAAGTACAAGTAAAGGCCATGGATTGCTTTTTTCCAGTGTTATTTTAAAAACAAAGGAGCAAATTACACCATACTAAAGGCAGATCATTAGACTAATGAGAGAGTGGATACAGGCAGCAGCGTCGGCTAACAGAGCGATCAGTAAATGAAGATATTTTATTAGTTGTTGGCATCATCTGACTTATATCTGAGCTACAAAAACATGACTAAAAAAGGAAATATACCCCATTCATAGCAGAACAAGGCAAGAAGAGTGTGACTTTGAAGAGGAGAATAAAAATGTCTCCCAAACAATTTTCGTCTTGGGAAAAGATGCACAGGGTGAAGGTGGCTGGTGCTGATAAGATGTTATCAGAATGACTTGGCATAAACCTCTGAGAGTCTGTGACAGAGCAGGATTGGGGGCATCATCCGAAACACTGACTCAGACAATCATAAATATGTCTGACTCTGTGCTCTGAGACCACCAGAGCAGAGTATTGAAAATAGTGAATGCTGAATCTACATTTACATTTTTCTGTTTCAGTTTAATAAGTTTTTATTTTATTTTACTCTTTCTGCACACTTTGTGTTATTGTTGCCATTCAATAAAATTAAATAAATTTAAAAAGGCTCATTCATGAAATCAGTGCAAGGACTTGTGGATTTTGTAACTTATACTTTGTGAAATATTTACCTTTAAATAAAAATAATTTCCCTACTAATGAATCAGGGTTTCTTCAACTTCTTGACAATCATTGTTCGGTTTAAACTCTGCTTCAGCATGCCTATTCTGTTTTTGTCTTCCTAAGCTTGTAGTTTTTGCTATCTTTATCTTTGACACTTTTAGGTTCTAGCTAGCTTTTTGATGCTTTTAGCTTTTAGCTAGTGTTTTGCTACCTTCAGCTTTTAGTTAAAATTTAGATACTTATAGCTTTAAGTCACTTTTTTGATTATCAAAATGGCTTTGTCTTTTGTTTTAGGGCTACAAATAACTCCAAATAAAGTGAGATTGCCAGTTTAACACTCTGCCAAACTGACAAACAATCTTTAATTACATAATTCAGAATTCCAACAAGGAAAAGAATGTTACAAAGCAGAGTTAAATTGAAATAACAGCCAACTAAATCAGACATAGAAGATATTAGAAAAAAAAAAACAACTCCAAAATTCTCAAATGCAATGGGGACAATTGGGGAGATTGTACAAACTTAAAAAAACATATCTTATATATCATACATTACCTAAATACAGCTCCTCAGACTGAAGAAGTCTTTCTGATGAAAGACGAAACGTTTCTACAATTTTTTTTTGTTTTTTGAACCCGTCCAAAGGATCAGACTTAACTTTTTTAGATTTTTCTACCTGGATTATTGAGCATTCAACAGAATATCATATATTACACACAAAAAACATAGCTCAGATCTTTTAATAAAATCATTCAAGGATTCAAGGATTTTTTTTATTGTCATTCCAGCTCACATTTGCATGTTTATGGTATGAATTTCATAATCAGATCCCAGATCAAGAAGCCTATTTTTCATTCAACCTTTATTTAAACAGGTTAGTCCCAGTGAGCTACGAGGACTCCTTTACAATAGTGGATAACAACAACAACAATACACATTCACAAATGAGTCATACAAATTTAATTTAAGTGTGTTTGGGTTTTTTTTTACAATTGAAAACAAAATTATAATTGAAAGGAAAAAGAAACAGCGAAAAAACAGCTAGACTATGAGGCGGTATAGAAAACTATAAACAGGAAGATGTTTGCACTGGTTCTTGCCAGGAACTTAGCAGATGTTTAAAGCCACTTAGAGAGGTCAAGGTCGAGAGCTTCAGATCTTTTTGCAAGATATTCCAGGAAACAGGAGCGGAGTAGGAGAAGACCATTTTGCCTAGTTCAGTCCTCACTGAGGGAATACTGCAGGTAATAACGTCCTGAGAGCGCACGCTGTAGCTGCACTCACGCAGTGACATGTATTAAGAAATAAATACTATATATATATATATATATATATATATATAT
>NC_056504.1:41533207-41550532 GCF_014905685.2 Nematolebias whitei
GTGTGTGTGTGTGTGTGTGTGTGTGTGTGTGTGTGTGTGTGTGTATAAATAAATAAATAAAAAAAAATGTAAGATTATGAGGCTGAATTACATGTACGTGCAGCGCGAGTTCAGCAGTCATCAAGATGTGATACTAAAAACGTGAGAGCTCATTTAAAGAAACCCAACACAAAAATCGTGCAACTTTAATTGAACATAAATTACAGTACAGATGTTTTATTTTCAGATCCAGTGTTCTCACTCAGGTCATCTGGACACTTTCTTTTCTTCCTTTTTTTTTTTTTTTTTTTTTTTTTTTTGTTGAGAATATTGGATTTGATACCTGGATGATTGAGCACGAACTTTTTAGTTTCAGATAAGTTCCGTGTACAGTGTGTGCATTGTCTCCCCTCCACCAGCAGGTGGCGGGAATTCACCTGAACGTTGTTGCTGCTAAGAAACCACAGAAGAAGAAGAAGTGTAAACGTTTTCTTCTAAGAAACTCGGTGCGATTTCTTTTAGTCTTTTTCTGGTGTCTGAGGCGTCATTTATTTGAATGGGAGTGACATCGAATTCCTCACACAGCATTTTTTACAAAACAAATATTATTTTTCTATTTTTGCTCGGAGTTTGACTGTCGGCCTGCTTTGTTTTGTGTTTGGGGCCGCCTCTTGAAGCTCTTCCGCCCGCTTCCATGGTTGTCATCGTTCCCATCCTTTCAGCGGGGATAAGGTGAGAGGTTTTCCGAAGGACTGTCCAGTGTTGGCCTGGCATTATGGCTCGAGTGAGCTTAGAAACACGACTCAAAGTGGTGAGCCTCCGCCAGCAGGGTCTCTCCCAGGCGAAGATTTCAAAACAGACGGGCATTTCCAGAGGCGCTGTGCAAGCGCTCCTGCAGAAACACAAAAAAACGGGCCAGATCGAGGACCGTAAACGCAGCGGTCGGCCGCGGAAGCTGAGCGGAGCCGACGAGCAGCACATCACCTCCCTGCGGAGCCGGAAGATGTCCAGCAACGACATCACATCCGAGCTGGCGGTGACCCGGGGCACCCTGGTGGACCCGTCCACCGTCCGGAGGAGTCTGGCCAGAAACGGCCTCACCGGAAGACCTGCAGAGACGAAACAACAAGAATGTGACACAGACACGAAAACAGAAAAAGACAAAAACGGTGACAAATTGGAAAAGGAGCTGAGGACTGATGATGATGGTTGTGAACCAAAAACATTAGACGCGAAGGAGCCAGAGAGCCTCAAGGAGGAGTGTGAGGAGGAAACATGAAGGCTCTGGATTTGGAACAGAAACTTTTGACTCATCTGAGCAGTTTAAATACTCAGTCATGCAGAAACATACAGTCAAAACAACAATACTAGCCAAATAATCCAGCAGTGATCAAGGAGACGGTTTCTTCTTAAAGAAGCATCTCCAAAATTACAAATAAACCTTACATGATCCAAGCAGTTCTATATTAACTGGGCAGATGTTGCATTCATGTCAAACAATGCAGTCACTTAAGTCCAGATGAACCTTTTGCTGTGTTCACTGCAACAAATAAGAGCTTCTGTATTTGCTCTGAACTGAAATAAATCTCTGAAGACCAAAAATAAGTGTCCACAAAACCATTTTCAGCTATTGTTCTTGAAAGGGAACATGTATTGTAATGGAATAATGTTTATTCTTTTACTAAAACTCTTATAAAACTTTGGAATTATCCCAAATAGACCAAAAATATACACAAAGAAGTGTTTTATGTTGAATTACATTTGGAAGAAATCTGTGATGTGACGCAGTAAAACATTACATAAGATCAAATTATCTCCTCGCCTTGTGATTTACAGACCTGTTAACTGTAATTTGACAGTGATGAAAGATAATTTGTTCATGCATCACTTGAACACATGCACCCTGGTGTCAGCTCACAGAATAATGAACAGCCCACGTACTGGAACAACTAAAGTGTGTTTGTCAGCTCCTCGTTTGCCGTGGGCCAGCTGAACGGAGCTGAGATTTGTGGATTTCCACACTTCGGTGCACCTGAAAGTAAAGTTTGTTTTAGTTCAGCTGACTGAAAAGTGTAGCTCGAGAGTTGAGATGCAATCTGAGGGGTAATGCAGACCCTTATGAACGCCTCATTACACAGTAACACTCCCAATATCAGAGTTTGTTGATTTCCCCCCCTCCACCTTTTAAAGACAACTTTGAAATACAGTTCATTTGTTCTAAACACATTTTCGTAGGCCTCACATGTTTTCGTTTGTCCTGCATGTATTATTTTATTATTTTTAAGCACACACTGCACAAATATACGCCATCATAATCAGGCATGGGCTGAAAATGAGTGGAAAAAGCAGCCAAAGTCCAAAAAATAACTTTGCAAGGCCCCTGAAAACCTGGAGAGCTGCATATCAAGTCCACTTTAAAGGTTACAGGAAAGTATACTTGGAAGTAAAAAAAAAAAAAAAATATATATATATATATATTTAGTAAGATGGGTGCTTGGAACATTTTCACTGCAGTTATGTTCTCAAGTACAAGTAAACTGACAAATAGGAACCCATTCGTTGAAAAAACACTTTAGTTCTAAAAGAAAAAAAAATCAACTTTGAACAAAATTGTACAAAGCCCTGTACAAAAACACACGGTGCACCCCTAATTCAGAGAAAATTGTGACTTTGTGTAAAATGTAATGAAACAGAATGCAATGACTTGCAAACCTCATAAGCCTATGTCGCTGGTGCAATTGGTAGAGCTGTTGCCTTTGAACAAGAAGGTCACCAGATCGAATCCCAGCTGGGAACCTTTCTGGGTGGAGTTTGCATGCTCTCTCTGTGCATGCGTGGTTTTCTCCGGGTACTCCAGTTTCCTCACACAGATCAAAAACATGCATGTTAGGCTGATTGGTAACTCTAAATTGTCCCTAGGTGTGAGTGAGAGAGTGAATAGTTGTTTGTCTCGTTTGTCTCTATGTGTCCCTGTGATGGACTTGTGACCTGTTCAGGGTGTACCTGGACTTAATTTGAGCCTCTCTCACAGTGACTGCAGGATATGGGCAACAATGACCCAGAAAAGGAAGAAACAAGTAAAGATAATGTATGTACAATGAACCTACGTCCTGATGCATGCACATTTCACTGATCACATCAACTCTGTAGATAAATATATAAAGTTCACACAAGAAGATGTAAAAGATGGCAGGTTGGCTTACTTGGACTGTGAGGTCTCAGTTTCTGATGTAGGACATTTGGAAATGGATGTGTACCACACACTCACCCACACAGACCATTGTTTGTAGTTTGACTCCCATCACCCTCTGCAGCACAAGTTAGGAGTCATCAGGACTCTGTACCACAGAGCAGACAGCGTCCCCACTAACTCAGGAGCCAGGCAGAAGGAGAAATCCCACACAAGACAGGCTCTAGAGCAATGTGGATATCCTAACTGGGCCTTCCTGCAGAGACAAAACTAAAACAGGCCTCCAGTCAGCCATCAGGTGAAAAGGTGGAACCCAGACCAGTGGTCATTCTATACGTTGCAGGAGTTTCAGAGAAACTGAGATGTTCATTTTCTAAACATAACGTCCCAGTGACTTTTAAACCCCAAAATACATTACGGCAAAGACTGGTTCATCCCAAAGATCCAGTCCCTCGGCACAAACAGAGTAATGTTGTGTATGCTGTTCAGTGTCAGGAGGGCTGTGATCAGTCTTACATCGGGGAAACTAAACAGCCACTGGCCAAAAGGATGGCCCAGCACAGAAGATCAACATCATCAGGCCAGGACTCTGTGGTCTACACTCATCTCCAGGCCAGCGGTCACTCTTTCAGGGATGAAGATGTTCACATGAGGAACAATGGTTTGAGAGAGGAGTAAAGGAGGCCATCTTTGTCAAAAGAAACTGTCCATCATTAAACAGGGGTGGAGGCCTCCATGTTCAACTGTCCCCCTCTTACAGTGCTGTTATTGCTAGTATCACTCAGCCCTCTGTGACTAGCAAGCAACCATCAGGGTGCTAACAATTGGTCGTTAGGCTGATGAATGCAAGTCAAAGCTCTGTCTCGCCAAAAAAAAAAAAATAACACCATACAGAACACTACCATCTTCTCTGAGCCAAAGCTCATTTAAAATGGATTCAGTTCAAAATTTGAAATTCTTCATGAAAACCATCGTCACATGAGCCACTCTAAAAAGGAGAGGGACCATCCAGCCTGCTCTCAGTATTCCAGCCCAGTATAGCCTGCTTCTCTGATGGTATGGGTTTATAACAGTGCACAATTTGAGGGCAGCTGACACATCTGGACAGCATCAATGCAGAAAAGTATGTAGAGGTTTTGGAACATCTGTTCCCATCCAGACGTTTTTCAGGAAAGGTTATATTTCAGTAAAAGTTAAAGCACATTCTGCATCCTTTACAACAGCAACAGCTTCGTAGAGTTGAATTGGTCTGCCTGCAGCCCAGACCTTTCATCATTTGAAAACATTTGAAGCATCATGAAACAAAATATAAATCTGTCAAAGGTCCTGGCCTGTGGAACATTTAGGATCTTACATCAGACATTACCGAGACAATGTTCCCTCCAAACTTCCACAGCTGGACTCTTTAGTTCCTAAATGTTTACAGACCAGTGTTCAAAGAAGAGGGGATGAGGTGCTGGCAGACATCTTTAACACCTCACTTACCCTGGAGACAGTTCCCACCTGCCTGAAGACTGCCACCATCATCCCAGTCCCAAAAAGCTCTACAGTGACTGGTCTGAATGACTATCGGCCAGTGGCCCTCACCCCGATAGTCACTAAATGCTTCGAAAAACTGGTCATGACTCACATCAAAACAACCATCAACATCAACGAGGACCCTCATCAGTACGCATACCGTGAGAACCGATCAACAGAGGATGCAATCTCCTCTGTGGTCCACACTGCTCTCAACCACCTGGAGCAGAAAAACTCTTACGTCCGTATGCTCTTTGTGGACTTCACATCCGCCTTCAATACCATGATCCCCCAAACCCTGATGGACAAACTATCCACACTAGGACTAAGCCCCTCCATCTGCAACTGGGTACTAGACTTTTTAACAAACAGACCACAGTTAGTGAGGATCCACAACCTCTCCTCCTCCACCATAACCCTCAGCACTGGCTCTCCTCAGGGATGTGTGTTGAGCCCCCTCCTGTTTACTCTGCTCACATATGATTGTGCAGCTACCCATCCAGGCTGTCACATTGTAAAGTTTGCAGATGATACAGCGGTGGTGGGATGCATCACAAACAATGATGAGTCCAGCTACAGGCAGGAGGTGGAACACCTGGAGAGCTGGTGCAGAGAGAATAACCTTCACATCAATGTGAAGAAGACAAAGGAGATGATTGTGGACTTCAGAAGGAACAAAAACATCTACACCCCCCTGAACATAAGAGGATCTGCGGTGGAAGTGGTCTCCAGCTACAAGTACTTGGGTGTACACATGAATGACAACCTCAGCTGGAGCAACAACACCACCAGCCTGATCAAGAAAGCTCATCAGAGACTCTACTTCCTCAGACGGCTGAGGCGAGCTGGTCTGGGAAGCTCAGTCCTCACCTCCTTCTACAGGTGTGCAGTGGAGAGCATCCTGTGCTCAAGCATCAATGTGTGGCATGGAGGCTGCACAGCTGCAGAAAGAAAAGCTTTGCAGAGAGTGGTGAAGGCTGCACAGAAATCTGTCGGAATCAGTCTCCCCACCATCACAGACATCTACACCTCCAGATGCAGGAAGAGGGCCACCTGCATCATGAAGGACCCCACCCACCCAGCACACACACTTTTTGCCCCACTCCCCTCAGGAAGGAGGTTAAGGAGCATTAAGTGTAGAACCACTAGACTGAGGAACAGCTTCTACCCTGAGGCTGTTAGACTCATGAATCTCTAACTAGAATAATCACTGTGAAAAACCATATCATGTTGCTGCTGATCTGTTTCATGTTGCTGCTGATCTGTTTCAATGTTGATGTGTTCATGCGTGCACATCTGCTCACAGACTCATGTTCATGTTTGTGCTGATGTTCAATGTTTTATGTTATGAGTGCTTAGTGTATATTTAGTTGATGTTTTTCTTAGTTCATATCTTAGATGTTATTACTGTTTTTCTTATACATTTTATTGTTGGATGTAACTGGGACCTTGTGTACATAATTTCGCTCCACCACATGTACCACATGAGGTGCGAATGACAATAAAGAAACTCTGACTCTGACTCTGACTCTGATGATTCACAGATGTAAACATGGACTTGCCCCAACTTTTTAATTTAACCTTTCTTTAACCAGGTGATTGAGATTTCAAGTGAGCCCTAACCACAGAGGCACCAGTTCCAGAAACATCCATCCATCCATCCATCCATCAATCCATCCATCATCTTTAACCCGCTTCTTCCATTTTGGGTCACGGGGGTCGCCAGAGCCCATGTCCAGCCATCACTGTGCGAGGGGCGGGGTACACCCTGGACAGGTCCAAGTCCATCACAGGGACACACAGAGACAAACAAGACAAACAACCATTCACTCTCTCACTCACACCTAGGGACAATTTAGAGTCACCAATCAGCCTAACATGCATGTTTTTGGTCTGTGGGAGGAAACCGGAGCACCCGGAGAAAACTCACGCATCCAGAAACATACAGACCAGTAAAAACAATAAAAAACAAAAGTGCATAATAGAACTTTTCACAACAGCTTTTACAAATATAACATTTTTTTTCCATGAATCACTGCCACCAAATTAATTATACATTCTTTACCTAACATGGTACAATTTATATGAATAGCATTAGATGTGTTTACTACTTTTCATTGTGAATAAAATATGGGATTGTGAGGTTAGCAAGTCATTTTCATTTTACTCAACTGTTTTGTAATTGGAGTTGTAGATAATTTATCAAAAATAAATAAATACTGTTTGTCAAAGACATGCTCAACACATATAATTTACCAAATAATAACTAGAGGAAAAATACTGAGTAGTAAGACAACAGGAAAAACTCTTTACAACCAGTTACAGGATGAAAGACAGGAAGCTGGAGCCATAAAACATGCAGAGTGCTTCTGACAAATGGTTAGTAAAATGTGTCATGATGCATCTTCTTGTGCTTGAAATGGTACAAAAAATGATTTTCTCAGAGGAGAAGAAGCGGGTAAAGATAATGGATGGATGGGTCCTCGTCCAAAACCTACGTCCCTTCTCCCACCCATCTTCCTCACTGCACCTGCATACAAATGAAGCTTGATGCACGTGTCTGCATGGGACACTAACGCACCTAAATCCCATTATATGCACAAATATGAACGCAAACAAATGCAGTGAAGGTGCAGAATGATGTGGCTGCAGATGTGAAGATTAAAGAGCTGCACAAAGCCTTGCTGGAAACCTCAGAGCCTCATTTCAATAACGTGTCTTGGTTTTTAGAAGAAACGTGATGCTTAAACACGAGTCCGTTTGTAGCCTGCATGTTTATTCTCTCTCTGCGATTTCACTTATTGATACTGAAAAACAAGCAGAGGCCTTTTCTGAAGCCAGGCCACACTTCCTCAGTCAAGCACCCGCACCAGGTTTCTACTGCAAGTGAATGAAAATTTGATGTGAAGATGATGACAGTACAGAGCACCTTATTAAAAACACAGAGAATTAAAAGTTTTGCAACGTAACAAAAAAGCCGTACGCGTTCTTGACACACTGCGTAAGGTGTTTTATTTATTCAGGAACGCAATTGAACACGTCTGGGCTGTTTGCTGTACCGAGGATTTATTTGAACAGGTCTTTTTTTTTAAAATAATGGTTTTATTTTCCTTTGTTTGAATTCACTCTAAGTTAAAGTGAAAGAACTACTGCTAGTTGTGTTGTTTGAACAAATATTTTGGGTTACTTGTCTTGAACAAATAAAAGTGAAATGACACCGGCATGATTAAATAATAAAAGGATATGCCGGTTCTTAAGTATTTAAAATGAGCTCCACCAGTGCACCTAAAAGTATATATATTTTTTTTAAGTTGGTTCTGTGAACATTTTGTGAACAGTTAATATCTTACCTGACTTACAAGTTAAACTCTAATAAGCTAACAACTAGTCTGAGCGGGACCTTGACCAAAGTGGACTACTGCCTTCTTAAAATACATCAAATCGTATAAAGATTTTATAAAAGGTCATAAAAATAATGTTGAAAATCACATCATTGTCAGTTTTCCATTGTATTGTGATTTACACAGAGAGCGAAGAGAAGCAATGGAAGTCGCAGCAACCTCTGACAGTATTATATACAGTAGTCCCTCGTTTATCGCGGAGGATCCGCACCCTGAAGACCTGCAATAAGTGAAAAACCACAAAGTAGGAATAATAGTACAAGTAGTCAGTAGCGGTTTATTTTTATTATACTGTGTATATATACACATTAGGGCATTTTAAACCGTTCCCACACTCTCACAATAAAAGCACGAAATGTTATGATTTCAGCTCCCTGCCTCCGTTGTTCTTTGCCCCTGCAAGCGCTCTTGGCTGCGCCCACTTCTCCGCTCTGCACGGAGAACAGCTGATCAGCTGCAGCAGGAAGTTTGTCCTGCAGTATGAGCTGCACAAATGGGCAGCAGGTGCTAAATAATTTAAAATAATTTATTTTCAATCAAAAATTCCATGCCATGCTCTTCCATCAATCAGCCAGTTGCGTGACATGTTCAATCTTATTTTGAAAAATCCGCAATAAACGAACCACAATGCAGCGAGGGACTACTGTAATGTACAATTACCAGTACTGTAAAGATGCTGAAGATAGCATTAACATAAATTTGTATGCAACTTTTTAAATTGGAGTTTTTATGACAGCAGGAATTCATTTAGTCTTGGCCCCACTAAGACTAGCTGTTAGCGCGTCAATCCAGTCACAAGTTCAACCAAACCGAGGTCGTCCGAAGAGCTATCAACAGCAGGTAAGATATTGTTTAAGACACTTCCAAAATTCCCCACTTCAAAAGAGCTAATCTATGGTGTAACTAGGAACCATAAGATACATTTGATTGGCACAACACAATTTTTTTTTTTTACAATAAAACAACAAAAATCTGTTTAATTTTGTGGAAAATCCTACAAATAGTCCACACAATTATTCAACCACTTAACCATTTAAAGTTGTTGATTTGCTTTTAAAAATAAAAGATCTTTGATCAACTGATTTTATTTCTATTTAGGTCAATAAAACACACAGTAGGTAAAAAAAAAAAAGTGTGAAAGATGAGCAGAAAGTTTTTGATCTACAAAATATATATATTTCAAACTATTAAAAGCTGCTGTTATCCATTTCTCATTCTGTGGTCTAAGTCTAGCAAACAATACAAAACAAGAGTTGTTTCTCTGCTTTGAGTTTTGTATTTAGCAATACTAACTTGTTGTGGAGTGTTACAATATTCTCCTTTCTCCATTTAAACAAGACAAACAAAAATAGTGACTACAAATATGAACATTCCCATCTTGTTTATGGACTTTTACCATATTCTACTAATATATTTACTGACTAAAAAGAAGACTATTTGCTTCACCCATTTCCAGTGCCACAACATATATTATTCTACAAACAACAGTCACATTACACAACAAATGCACACCCTTAATATAGTTGTACAAACCTGAGCCAGCACTTCTTTCTAACTTGAAATCCTAAAACTAAAAATCAAAAAGAACCCTTAAAAATAAGAAACAATTAGCTTCATATCTTGTTTATAATTTTTCGTTCACATCTGAGGTTCAGATTGTCTGAACTTACAAAAAGACACTGAGCTGGAGCGTAGGCACAACATTTTTATCATGCCACATCTCATGAACAAAATAAATGAGAGCGCGTTAAATGTTCCTCTTGTTCTCCATCTTAATTAGCCGTGGACCTTCAAGACAAGTCTGCCCCGAGGCACCCGTACATTTCTAGCGTTCACTTGCGCGAGCAAAGACAACGCGTTTCCTGAAGCATATCATCAAACGGGACAATGAAGATCCGCTCAATGTGAAAAAGACAAGATTATATCAGGTGTATTACACATTAGCATTATTATCACCCAAGTCTTTTTGTTTAGAGCGAAACAAAAGAGCCGTAATAATTAAATGCACGGTTTATGTACACATAAATGAATTTCCAAACCTCTTGCATACAAAAATACCTTGCATTTAATTCCACAAAACATAACATCCCAGCTTCATTACAGATCTACACATCTGAGCACATTTTGATCCAAATGGTTCGTCTTCCTCGTCTGCAGCAGCTAAAATATCATCTGAAAACATAATCCGACGCTCACAAAGCATCTGAACACCTTGAGGAAAATACAGCGAGTCTACATGTTAAAGTGACTGAGCAGAGATATTTATCGGCCAGCTGCATGCAGTCAGACTCTGCAAGTGGAGGACAAAAGGAGCTGAGGGTACAAAGCATGGTGCATTCAGCTGACTTTTTGTTTTGGTGTTTGTGAGGACATGGAGCTACATGCTGGGATGTTAAACAGATGCTTTCTGTCTGTCCTATTTGTTTTCATTATTTCTTAGTGAAACATAAAGCTCCCATCAACTTGCCTTTACATTTTAAAAGCAAGAGTGTCGTTTAAAGGCTCCGTGACCTTCCCACTAATGTGATGGATTTACTGCAGGAGGTGAGAGCTTGTGTGAATCATCGATTACTGGTATAGTATTCGCAGCCAGACAAGACAGGAGCTCCAGGTTTGGGGAGGCTTGCAGGGCTATTTTTTATGACAAAAAATGGACCATTCTGACATCACAGGCAGAAGAGGCGAGAACCCTCTCTGCCATCGTCGCCATCCTCCTGCGGGATACGGGGAAGCATGGCTGAGCGAGTCAGACCCCAAAACCGAGGTGGAGACAAGTCCTTCTTGGTGGCTGTGAACTTCCAACCCATGTGAGAGCCGCAGGTTCGGCACTGAGCAATGGTCCAGGCATACCTGAGAGCAAAAAGACAAACACATCATCTTAAAGGTCTCCTCAGCATCATCTAAAATACTGCAATAAAAAAATGAAACATTTAGTCTACCATCTCCAAAAAGAAAAAACAACAATGGGTTTGGGCTTGACCAATCCATAGGTTAAAAACTAAATAAATAAACCTTTCTTAATTGATGTCTGTGCTGAACAGACCTGCTTCCATGATTCAGAAGCTGACAAACTAAAAGCAAACAATCTGAAACCACACCAGATAAAAGTTGTGAAAACTTGTTCTCAGCACACAGAAGTGAATATTTACCTCCTTCTGGTCACTGAACTATAATTTGATTTGATGCTCATTGTGAGAAAAATTAGCAGATTTCTGCACCACCATTAAAAATAAGGTATTTAAAGTACAATTATTTATCTGAAATGGTTTAAATATGCTCTTGTCAGAAGATACGTTGAGTCAATCATGACTAGATATTAGGTTTTTTTTAATATATATGGATTGATACATACTGATGATACTGATACATGATGGACTGCTGTTGCTGATCTCTTGCTGCTCATTAATTTCATGCTGATGTGTTCATTCGCACTCACCTGCTCACACAGACTACTAGTTCTAGTACTAGTACTACTAGTGACTACTAGTGCTTAGTGTATTCTTAGGTTAGCATATGTTTTGGTTCATATCTTAGATCTTACTACTGTTTTTCTTTACATTTTATACTTTTGTTGGAAGTAACTGGGACCCTGTGTACACAATTTTGTTCCACCACATGTACATGTGTTGCGAATGACAAAGAAATTTTGACTTTGATACAAGTCAAGGCAATGCAGTGGTGGGCACAGCTAATCTAAAAGTTAGCTTTGTTAACTCATCTTCCACCAGTTAAAAAATTAGATTTGCTAACTCTAAATTGCTAAAAAGTAAAAAAAATAAAAATAAAAATGATGGAAGCTAACACTGAACCGCTGAGACGTCACGTCTGTGTCATGTCTAATGTCTCCTTCCCGTTGAATCTGCATTGATCAATCATGTCTTGTCATGTGTACATGTAGCAAGCTAATAGCGTGCCTAACAGACTCTTCGAGACACGCCCACAACAGACAGGAACAAGCTTGCCAATTTTGTTAGCGGACTTAAAGTTGGCGAAACCTATTTTTATCGGACGCTACTTCTGCTAACGGTTTCCAAAGTTAGCGAAAATGCTAATCCGCTCAACAAAAAATGAGTTCCCGCTATTAGCGGATTAGCAGAACTGTGCCCACCACTGAGGCAATGTAATATGTTTGGAAGAAACTCCAAAGAGACTAAAAGAATTGGCACCGTGCAGCTTTACAATGATCTACAGACAAAAAAAGTACTTCAGTGACACTCGGTGCAGATAAAAGCAGGCTGAGAGGTCCAAGTCATTAACAGGCTGTCTTTAATGCTCCGAGACTGACGTCTTGGAGAGATGAGTGCCGGCTGCGTGTCATGAGAGCGGCAGTTACCCTGGAAACCAGCTGTGCATCGTGGAGGGCCTGCCGACCAGGTTCAGGTTGTTGGCTTTGTACACCGTCAGGGTTTCATGGACGTAGCCGTGAGGGTTGACGTATGCAGCCATGGGGCCATACAGAGACAAGCTGAGGAGAGTGAACAGTCAGGAGGGACGAGTCAGTAAACAAATAAACAGACTGAGTTAAGATTAAAAAAAAAAAAACTGATGATAAATACCTCTGGACTAAAATATAGTCTAAAGGTGCTGCATCATTTCCACTGTGAGTTCAATTAAAAACCAACAGGCTCATAAACAGAAAATAAACTTGCTGTGACAACTCATTTTACGCAACATTTTAATTTCAAATTGTGTGGAATATGTTGGATTTTTATTTTATTTATTTTTTGTTAATTTTGTAGAAACCAAGAATAAAGTTGGATTCCATTTCACCTGCTGCCTTTTGTGTTACAGATTTAAATTAAAGTGGAGAAAGAACGCCGTTTTACTCGTTTTGGTCAAACCTTGTAAATAACGTACATAATCTCATGTGTTGTGAGATCTCAGTGTGATGAGGATGAGTCTCCGCTACTTCTGCCACAAAATCGTACTTAATATCTGTAAAAATGAAAGAGTTAGAACCATTAAGGTGTGGTGTCCATCTTGATTTGTGTTACCTTTAAATATTAAAGTATTGTAGCTGTACATCCACTGATCACTTTTTGAGAGTTTCACTAAAATCTGTTTGGTAGTTCATGAGATATTTTGCTAACAGACAGGCTTGACTCCAATACGTAATGACGAAGTTTTAAAAACAGACCTTGCATGATCAATTAGCGCTTGCAGCATGTGTTGGGAAAGACACGCAGCTACTACCACACCAAGTTTTAGCTCAACGTTTGTAAAATGAGGATGACTCCAGAAGTTGATCAGATACATCCAATACATTATTTTTAGTAATCTGTGTTAAAATCCATTTAATGGCTCATGAGATATTTTGTTAACAGAAAGAGGTGCACAGACATGAACGAAAACATCAACCCTTCTCACGTTTTGCTCTGAGTGATATAAAAATACATTTTAGGCCTGCACAGGGTGCTAATTACACGTTAGTTATTATAAATAGAAATAAAGATATACAAATCATACAAAAAGTGGTCATAAAATATATATTTAAGCTTAAACTACTAGGATCAAGTCAACATTTTATTTTTTAAAAGATCTATTTGATAAAAGGTATGAATATGTCAAGTTGTACTGAGTGTTGAAATAATAGAAACCTTTCACTGAACCCCTCACTATAGTCGAGTAACTTCGGTACTTGCAATATTCAAAAAACGTTCAATACAAAAAAATACAAAAACAATTTTTAATACATATACGTTGTAATAATTCTCATGACTTTCGTGGACCTCTGATTGAAAATGTATTAGCCACACAAAGCACATCATTAGTCGAGCGAAGTGAGCCCAACAAGTCAGTCCTTTTTCAATGCGTCTTACATTCACTCAGATAATTGGAATGACTAAACCACTTTTGTTAGAAGCATCCAGCGAGGGTCTGGAAGTCACCTCTGAACAAAGATATTACCCATAACACTTGGCAGACTGGCTGTAAATGACATTATATAACAGTGACTGGGCTCAGACTGGGAGGGTGGAGGCCACACACGCTCGTGACGTAAGCAAGCCACCAAATTATGCAACTTCCAGACAAACTTTCCTCAACACATTTAATTACACCTTTTCTTCATAATATAATATACTCGGACGCAGTGGCGATTTTAGCCTCTTTTTGTGGGGTGCTCAAGCACCCTTAAATTTTTCTCAGCACCCCTGAAAAATAAAGTAAAAAAATATTTAATTTTTTTGGGGCAGTTCTGGGTTTGGGTTTAGGTTCTGTTTATTGCATTTATGATTCAATGCAACAAAATAAACAAATTTAAAAGCCAACAGATTATTGTATTAGTTACATAATGACTTTAATTACTGGATGTCTGGCCCCTGAGCTGCTGCGTTCAGTAATTGTGCACCCCCTGAGCAGTTTAGTTGAATAGCTCTGCTTTAGAGGGTGAATACAGTTTATTCCATTTCCAAAACCTAAAGTGAGTCTGTAAAAATATAAAAGATGATAAAGCCCTTCGGCCGACCTCATGAGCAGCTGAATACAACAGTGATAAACAAAAAGTACAGCATGTTCATCTGTACGAAGGTAACTGCAGGTAAATCCTCCATTTTCTGTCATAATTACACTGCACGCTTAAGGTTAATGCTTAAATAGTTGTGCTTTGTATGTATATGTTGCGATTTGTGGTTGCATAAGTTTTGTCTTTATTTGTTATGATCAGTTAACACTAAACTGATTTTGTAGCAAAGCATTAATTAGGTTGTGTAGTGTAAAGCAGAGCACTATGGCTGTAGCATCTTAGCTAACACGTCTGTATTGCCTGCCACTAGCTTAGCGCTGCTTCATGTTGTGCCGAGCTCTTTAAAATAGTTATTCAATTAAGTGTTTACTTATGGAGGTAAATGTAGGTGTTTAACAACCTGTTAAAATATACCAGAATGCAGGAAATGGCATCTACTTTATTCAAAAATTTCTGGGGGAGGACCCCCTCCATCAGTGTCCCCCCACAATTATGAATGCTTCAGGCGCCAATGGCCACCATGAAAAATCTTGCTGTCAGTCTGGTATTAATGAGTGGGTGGAAGCTGCAGCTCATTCAGGAGGCATGAGAGCGCTCACAAAGCAGAATTTCATAATATATATATATATATATTTTTTTTTAAAAAGATTATTTGCAGAGTATCCTGTTTTTGGGGCAAAAATTAAAAGCAAATCTACAAATGTGATTAACTGCACGGCTCTAAAACGAAGTTTGGAAAAACTCTGAGGTTTTTGTCTTTATTAAAGAACAATTTTAAAAAAAATCTAAATTTCTAAAAGTAGCTCAACTGAGTGTTTTTTTTTTACGTTGCATACAAAAACCTCACTCAAGACCAATAGTTTGATAAAAGCAAACAGATAATAAAACAGCACCACTGTACAAACAGTAAATTTACAGATGCTTAAACATTTAAAAATTGGCAACAAAAAAACCCCAACAACAATAAGTTGAGTCTGGAAAAATATGCAATTTTGAAAAGTAAAATGTTTAGGAATCCTGTTCCTTCTGTTTGCGCTGTAAAGAAATAAACAGCAAAATAAAACAAAGTTCTCACCTGAAGATTTCATTTTTTGTAGTGATTTCAGAGTCCTGGCACTGCTTACAGCACAAAGACGTGCACTGAGGAGACAAAATGTTGCGTTACTTAATGTCAGATACAGAGTCTGATCACCTCAGAAGGCAAAAGACACACTATGAACAAACCATAATAACATACCAGATCTTTTTTTTTTTTCCTTCTTAAAATTCTGATTGGATAATGGTATAAAAATTATTTACAAGACTGACGGAGAAATTAATCAACCTGAGCAGAATGTAAATGTTTGCATAAAAATATTGGACCGTCTAAACCTGCAGACATTTGCCTGTTAGCACGGCTAAAAATAATCCGTCTCCCTAAAACACTGGACTTAAACCAGGACGACAGACAGCAGGCTGCCGGCTTCTGTTTAGATAGAAGAGAAGGTAAGCAGAGAATAAATAATGATATCATCTTGAAAAAAGCTTCCTCAGCATTATTTAGCTTGGATCCAAACCCTCAGCTCTCCTCAGAAAAAAAATGTGGGATGAACAATTAACTCTAACCACAAAATAAAAATAAAACAATCTTTCCTTATTTACTGTGTTATTTTAACTCTGAGCTGAATCATTGCACCATCTATCAGCTGACGTCAGGCCTAGTTAAACACACCAAAGAACACCAGAGGGAACAAAAGCCACTCAAGTAGAACTGGATCTCGTCACGCCAGGAAAATTATGCCTGTTTTTGCGGGACGTGCCAGTTAGGCTGGTGTTGGCGTTTACGCACCCGGTCCATGATGTCCAGTTCACAGCGAAGTCTCTGGATGGCGCTGCCGATCTTCAGCAGCTGGAGCCGCAGAGCATCGTCTATGGGCAGGCAGGCAGCCACCCTGTAGGAGAAGTCTGACAGAAACCAGGCAGAAGAGGAGAAGAGGGATGAAATGAAGGAGTGGGGGGAGAGAAAGAACACACGAGACAAACGTGCGCGTGAGAGATCCATCTGTCATCAACAGAACGGACCTACGGCGTTGGTTGGGAGCGAGTCGTCCTTCAGATTCTCATCCCATTCGTGGAGCTGTTTTTTCACTCTGTTCATGAGAGACTCCTGCAGCATAAAGCACAAGAAGTTTCTGCCTGAAACGTTCACACAAACAGGAACACTGTGCACGCTGTGGACTGCGGTACTCACAGAATCGTAAAGTGCATACACCCAGGGCGGCCACGGAGTCAGACTGGCACTGTGAAACTTCCTCTGGGAGAAAAAAAAAATCTAATAAAACCATGAGAAATTTAATATCGCTGCTCGTTTTTGTCATATCGGACATCCCCACTGATTCTCTTCCAGGTCTGAGAAAGTACATCCTGGAATAACGTTGGCATCCCTGGATATCGCACCAACGTGAACCAATTCCTTTGTGCTTAAATTCACTCATGGCGACACAGTTAGTAGCCTTTTTAATGTTTACAACAAGTAACAAGAACAGTATTTTAGAATGTAACAACAAGACCGCAGTTATTTCCAACTAAAGAATACGAATAAAAAAAAGCATGCTTGCATATGCTGGGAATTTCTGTTCAGTTGCTGAATATTTCCACACACGTTACAAAAAAATTAACAGGATGTAATGAAGGGAAGGCTAGTAGAGAATATCTAAGAGTGTGGATAAAACACAGTTAAGTGAAGTATATCCAGTTAACAACAAAAAAGGTTGAATCATGTCATCTGGACTTCG
>NC_056504.1:41550932-41643095 GCF_014905685.2 Nematolebias whitei
AAAAAAACGAAGTCCAGATGACATGATTCAACCTTTTTTGTTGTTATATACCTGGATGACTGAGAAAACAAACTTTGTGTATATCCAGTTAAATTATGTGTGAACTAACCTGTTAAACAAATAAGTAAACAAACATACAAAAGGGGATGTTTTTACTGTACAGTAGTCCCTCGCTGCTTCGCGGTTCATTTTTCACGGACTTGCTCCATTAGTTTGTTTAAGTACTGTACATGTACGTAATATTTTCCAAAAAATATCACTGACATTCTTCATTAAGCCTTCACTGTTTTGCCAGTCTAAAGAACTACGTTACCCAGAAGCCATCAGTTCACTTAAACTTGGACTACTTCACGGTTTTTTACTTATCGCAGGACTTCAGGGTACGGATCCACCGCGATGAACGAGGGACTAAGGTACAACAATATTTTTTGCAAGAGAGTATATGTGTGCAGGCAACAATAACACAGAATACACAATGCACATGTTGGAGCAGTAATATGGAAGTATTGTGGTAAAATGCATTTAGACAGGTTGACTCTCCCTTGTTCAAACACATCTTCAGCCTATTACACACAGATTCCCTCAGTGATGTCTGATATGAAAGGAACCTCAGCTTTACTCCCCCCGCCCCCCAAAAAACAAACAAAAAACAAAATCAGAATATATCCTTCTGGTTCTTGGTCTAAAGCATTATTCAGAACTGATGTGAGTGATTTACGTGCTGACCTGTCGATAGGTGTTCCACCAGCACTGAACCTGTTTGCAGCTCGGCGCTCGAGGTTTGGAGGAGGGGGACACATGGAGCATGAACAGTGGTGAGAACTGCACAGCAGAGAGGGGATCCGGGAGGATCCGTTCAGGAAGGATCTGCACTTTGGCTTGTTTGATGCTGAGAAGCACAAAAGATGATCAGACACACAGAAACAAGTGACGAAAAGTGTCTGCATAAGCCTGTCATGATAACAAATTTTACTGGGCGGTTAACTGTCTCAGAAATTATTGCGATAAACAATAATATTGTTTGAAATTTGATAATAATTAGTAATTATTGTCAAATTTAAGAAGAAATGTTGATTAATTTGTTTTGAGTATAGTATCTTTTTTTGACCAACGAATGGCAGTATAACACTGGTTGAACCAAAGGATGGATAGTGAGGGAGCGAACAGCGTGTCTCTTTAAGCAAAATGGGAGGGAGGCCTCTTGACGTGACATGGGCTGTCTCTCCTTCCTTTATTCAGTTCTCAAAATGGCAGGCACTCAGTGTGGTTTGAGCTCTTTAGCATCTTTCATACAAAGTTTTAAATAAAAAAAATAAATAAAAAAAATCAGTAAACAAGTTCTCAGCTTCTTTTTGCAGAGAAAAACTTTTTACACTTTTGGAGCAAGACAAGACGGGAGGTTTTTCCCAAGGTCGGCCTGTTAGCTTAGCTTCTCAGCTTAGCTGCTTTTAACAATCCAAAACCGCGATTTTGGACGGTTAAAATGAATTTTAAAGAAAAAGGGAGGGGTAAGTGAAGAGCATCGGAGTTAAATCTTTCGTCATCCAGTGTCTTCAGTAGAAAGAGAGAGACATGAAGAAATTATAAAGTCGATAAATGAAAATGAGGTCGATAATTTTCATTTATCATGCGATTAATTGATTTATTGTTTATCGCAACAGGCCTATGTCTGCACATGAACGGTGATCATTAAAAATGTGTTACTAGTTTAATAAAAAAAAACAATATATATATATATATATATATATATATATATATATATATTTAACAGTTATTTTATGTACTGAAAATATAGTTTCTAAGTAATTATTTTGATGGCAGATTTAGTAATGACAAATTGATATATGATACAATGCATTATTAAAAAAAATAGCATCAACAACAAAAACCCAATATTCTATTTAATCGAGTTGTGTTATCTATCTGCAAGAGTATCAAACAGAACGTGAACAGGATTATGATAATTACTTTATGTGCTTTACGTAACTACAGTTAAAGAAAGATGGATATGTGTCCTAATAAAAGCTTCATCCTGCACAGTGGAGGATAATAGTAAACAGGATCTATAGCTTAACTACAGTGACGTCTTTCAGTGCTTTCATTCAGCAATGCTTCAGTGATTTATTCTCAAACTGCATTTCATATAAACAAAGAGGTCAAACTGAGATAAAAATAAAAAAAAAATACTGTTTTAAAACAGTACACTTCATGAATAATGTATAGATGTGTTACAAGAACTGTAAAACAGTGATTAAAAGTGCTTTATAGAAGTTTGTAGCATAGAAAGTGTAAATAACTTTAAACAGATCACAAAACCTACCAGTGTCTCATTTCAGATTTGTGTGTCGTAGACTAATTACAGATAAGTTTGAAAGTTTCCCAACAATTCTCACGTAAGCTGTGTTTAATGATTTCATGTCACATTTTTCCGAACACGGACTCTGGTTTAACTTCAGCAGGTTGTCTTTTTTTTTTGGGTTTTTTTTGAGTCATCAATCAATAAGTTCATGAACTGCCTGCACAACTGAAGCAGCTGGAAAAACAAACTGCTCCTTGACGTCACCAGTTTTAATAAATCACATTTGTTTCAAGTGCACTTGCTGCTCAGATCCCCTCCTAATGCCCTGCGTGCATAATTGATACATAAAAACACCAAAGCTCCTCTTGGCAGGATAAAAACTTTCACTTTGTTTCTAAAGATGGCTACATGAAGAGTTAGTGCTCCCTCTAGTGGTGAAATTCAGTTATTTAAATCAAGTTTCTGGAG
Organism: Nematolebias whitei; assembly: GCF_014905685.2. Taxonomy (NCBI): domain Eukaryota; kingdom Metazoa; phylum Chordata; class Actinopteri; order Cyprinodontiformes; family Rivulidae; genus Nematolebias; species Nematolebias whitei. The sequence goes on from NC_056504.1 coordinate 41,553,700, forward strand.
ATGGTTTGTTAAAAACAACTTGTTAAAAGTTACAAGAATTATATCCTGAAAACTGATCATCTCATAAATATGTTTATCTATAACATGCATAAAGTGTGCAGCTCTAACACTAGAGTCAAAGTCAAGCTGCTTTTTCTTGTTACTAACTGTAAAAGCTGGATTGAGCCCATGTCAGAGCTTCAGTAACTCGACGTATGGATGGGTCCGACCTTATAAACACTAATAACCTGCTCATAAAATGTTCCTATTAAAAAACATTTGCATTCGAGCTGAGACATGACAATCCCTGACATGACAATCCCTGACCTTTGATTCCTTGCTTTATGGAGGCATTTAGTTCCTACTTACCCGTCAGCTTGAGTTCTTATCTCATGGACCTTAAATCTCTGCCTCCCCACAGCCTTTACTTTGACAGTTTCAATCCCGTACTCCTGCTCTTCTCTGTACGCATAAATTTCAGCTGTTGTTCCAAACTCTGCCTCGGGTTCACCTGCATCGCTGCAAACACATGGAGTCAAGATTGAAATTAAACAAATATGATCTGAGACAAAACAGATCTTAAACAAAAAGAAGTAGGGGCAGCAAATTCTGACACTTTCATGAAAAAGAGCAAAACAAAAACACATATCTAGCACATCAAAATGTCTTGAGTCTCTATATTTTTCTTTCAATAAGCCAAATTTCTCATAATCTTTTAAAGCGAACTAGATTGTTTTTGTAGTCTTTTAGAGTTTTTCTTTAAATTTTGAAAAAAAAATTTGTCCAGTACCATTTAAATTTTAAAGAAATTGATTTTTGTTAGTTTGTTACTGCACTTAGCTCAGACCTGCAAATTATTCAGGCATAAAAGTTTCTTTAACTAAAACATAAACCAGTGTGGTCTCTAGATGTCATAAAAGAGCCTGTTTTAATTTGGATGTAGACCAACTTTGTTAATAACAGCCTATCACAAAAACATATTTTATTCCAACTTCTTTAGTTGATTCTATAAAGAAATAGCACAGACAACACTGCTTCAAATAAAACGTATAAAAAAAGGGTTGTAAGCTCAATCATCCAGGTAGATAACAAAAAAGGTTAAATCGTGTCATCTGGACCAGTTTCTTTAAGTGAGAAACGTTTCATTTCCCATCCAGAGGACTTCCTCTGTCTACAGCCTGCCAAGCAAACCTATTGCCCGTAGACTGAGGAAGTCCTCTGGATGGGAAAAGAAACGTTTCTCACTTAAAGAAACTGGTCCAGATGACACGATTTAACCTTTTTTGTAAGTATTTTAGCACCCACAAGGAGACTTTGAAGAAGCCGTTAGCTGAAAACTTATCATACAGTCGATTATCAACGAAGAATGATGCACCTTTCAGGTTCTGTTTCAGGCTTTCACTGGACCCCCCCCCCCCCCATTTCTTAAATACATGACATTTAAATAAAACTCATCTGCTTTAGAAAGTCTTTAAGCCTGAAACAATATATTTTCCCCCTCCATTTGTGCCCATTTTATTATTATTTGAAGCATACTTACTACATAAATATGTTGTCATGGTCAAATACAAGAACTGGATGGAAAACAAGTAAAAACACAATCAAATTACAACACGAAAAATAAAAATAATAAAAACAAAACCTTAAAAATCACTCCAAAAGTCAGGCCAAGAACTGATTAAGGCTACTTTAAAAGAATGTCTGACTCCAAATATAAAAAAAGATGTGGTGTAAATTTTTTGCACATAAAGATGCTTTTAAAATCCATCTATTTATTTGAACCTTAAAGGTCATGCGTGCATTTCCCAAATGTTCAAAGTTTGAAGCAGGTTGTGGTGTTTTCTCCTACAAACCAAATCAACAATGAACCAGGAAATAACTGCAGAATTTGTAATACTTATTCAGTGAAAACACATTCTGTGAAAAATAGATACTGATATAAAGCAAATAGCAAGTCTTATAATGCCTACATTCATGTGTGTAAATCAGTAGTTGTAGGCCCCGTTTACATGATGGGTTTTTGAGTGAAACCATAGCCTTCCTGATGCGGATCAGCCGTTCATTTACACGACAACAGCCCTCGTTCTCTGAAACTGAAGGTTTCTGAATCCAGGTCTCACAGTGGAGATTTTCAGAGAACCCCCCTACTGCAAGTGTGAGTTCACACATGCACACTACAGGTGGTTGCAGTCAAAAATTGTTTTTTTGCACCAAAAAGTTATAATAAATGGCAGAGAGCAGAGAGTTTTTGTGATACTCACCCTTTTTCAGCATGTAGGACATAAACTACTCAAATCCAGGGTCCAAAGAGACGTTAGTGTATTCACCAGTTTGGACGTAACTGTCATACAGATGCTGAATGTGCAGTGAATGCAGCTAATCCCATATCAGGGTTGCCAGATAAATTTAAAATGTTTTATTTACCCCTCCTTTTCTGTGCACATGTTCAACAAACACAGTGCACACCTCATTTTACGCAGTACATATGACTCAATTACAAAGGGGGGCCAAAATTAAACCCTTTCTCAAATTAAGGGCCAGTTTCAGAATCTACATAAACTCAAGTTAGATATCCAACATCTTTTCTTGGTTGCAGGTTCCTCAACAAAAGTTTGATTGGTCTCATTTGATGTTCTCTGTTGCATTTTTGACATCATAGTCAAAGATTACTGAAAAAAAAGTGACAAGTATTTTACATTAAAAATATAATCTTGGGGGCCAGATAAGATGTCAACGAGGGCCACATTCGGCCCCCGGGCCTTTTGTTTGACACATATGTTTTAAAGCGACAGTGCTACAGTTCATAATTTCTTATCTGGCAACCCGACTGATATGGAAACTACAGCGTTTTCCCATAAACCCTCTCTTTTTTTGTTTATTACCCCCAATAAATATTGAAAAACACTAATGTTTCCAGATGTTGTTCTCGTGTAAACAGGGCCTTAATCTCAACAGTGAAGTGTTTCCTGTACTAAAGCTGTGTTCGCCCTGTGATGACCACCCCATGAAGAGTTAGACGTTTCCATGCGGACCTGTGTGCGAGCACGGCGAACGTTCTGTCTTTCTGGATCACGCTCCTCATCATGCTGACCTCCTGCGGTCTGAAGAGCTGCAGAGGCAACGTCTGGCCAGGAACCAGCATCACAGCTCTGTCGGGGAGCACAGGGATGGTCTGGCAGCTGTCGTCATCGTGGACTGTGCGTCCGTGAAACTCCTCCATGTCTGAACCCAGGTACTGTCCGCACAGGAGATAAACAGTAAACAAGGCCACAGGTGGACAGAGGGAAGGGCCACATGGGTGGAGGTCAATCAGTGCAATTCTGTTTAATTATATGGGGCCAACAGAAGTCATCTCAGGGCACTGAACAGAATGAGGTGTAAGAGGAATAAAGGATGGTTTTAATATTACTCACAGCATGCGATGTGGGAAGACTTTGGTCAAACGTGATGACGCTGGGCTTTTCTGCCTCTTCATTGTCTCGGTCCTCAGTCTCCATGTCATCTTCCTCCTCTTCCTCATTCTCTGTCACAGCAAGTTTAGTAAAGACGCAGCGAGGCTAGTTAGCTCTCAGTCTCCTAAGCAAACTCTTATCTGCAACGCAATCTTCTACGTTAGTCACAAACATTGTTTAAAAGTTTTTCAGAAAGAGAGAAGAAAACGAAAGCAAATGGTTCACAAATCCACCACGTCAGGACCTGACACTTAACAGTGGCCTGTATGAATACGTGTTAGCCGTTAGCAAGAAGCAACTTCCCGCTGACACGTCGAGTTGTGTTACTTTAGGTGTAGTTGTTACCTGGTAAAAGCTGCAGCTGGTTTCCCATGTTGTCGTCAATGTTGTCTTCTCCTCCACCCCTCTCGTCAGCCATATCCTTGTGTTTACAATGCTAACTCTTCTTCTGCGGAGTTTCCACTGCGCGGAGCCAACATGGCGGAGCGCCCCCTGGCGACGATTCACCACAATGCATCGAGATGTAGGTTTCCTCAAATACCTTTAATTTTTTATAAATCAAGTATTAAATTAAGCTTTTGTTGTGCTGCATCATTTGGAGTTTTGTTGCGGTGTCGTTCAAAAAGTGTTTATACTAGTAAAATGTAGCTAAATCAATGTCTAAAAAAACATTAAGTGCGTGACGTCATCCACGTGATTTCGAACCTTTTTTGAGGTTAAAATACCGCATTATAAATGTATATATATATATATATATACACATTTATTGTATATGCAAAAATGTAAGGATAACGTACATAAGCTGGTGGATACGTAGCTAAACGACCTACACTAGAAAAGATGCGTAAATCTAGTCCACCTTACTTTTTAGTAGTTGTAAAACTTTTCATTAAATGTTAACATTCAGACAGTAATGTATTCAGTCGTTTTGATTTGACAAAACAAAGGCTGTCCATAAAGGATACTTTGAAGTCACGTCCATTTATGTAATACCACTTATTAAACATCTAGATAAAATGTACATAAAACTTTACACACGTTCTGCAGTCGATATTTACAATTATGAAAATTGTATATAAATACCTCTATACACATACAAATTTCACTTTATTCCTCATTTCACATCTAATCCTGCTGCACATAAAAAGAAAGACTGAATGTACTATTTTAACAGTGTTTATTTTGTTGTTCAATACACCACATTAACAATTGCAAGTAAAGAGATGCATTATGGTCCATGAACAAAGCAGCTGTGCAGTGGATGACATGTCACTCCAGCATCTTTGCCAAACTTCCAGAAACGCCCAGCTCGCTCGGTTGGCGTCCTTATTTATCTGGTCAGGACTTGGGACTTTTGTTTCATCACCAGCAGAGGGTCCAAGTATGTCATCTGGAAAGGCTCAGATGGGATCACAGCTGACAGGGATGAGGGCTTACTTTGACCTCTGCCTCATCTTTCTCCTTTTACGCTTCAGCCTGTTGAAAAGAAAACCATTTTGAGAAAAAAAAAAAAACTCGGGCAATTTACTGGCTTGACATTTCATACAGCATATTCCTGCAGGTATAAGCTGAACAAATCTAAACTGAGGCTGTAATAAACTGCAACTTATACGAGTATAAAGTTATGACTACAATCCAGTAATATTTTAACAAAGTTAAGCTTCATTTGACTAAAGCAAACACTGCTGCTGTGTAAAAGTGGGCATTTGAAAACTCCAACTACTACCAGTACATGTCAGTATAATAATAGTAATAATAAAGTGCTACGTGTTGTCATTATTGTACGTTTCCATAGAGGCGAAAACTATGCATTAACCCATCGCACCTGGGATACACCCAGGTGGAGCAGTGGGCAGCTATGCAAGCGCCTGGGAAGCAATTGGGGATTAGGTGTCTTGCTCAGAGACGCATGCAAGAATGGCTGGGGATTGAACCTGGGTCCTTAAGAGTCCCGAGTCATCTGCCCTGCCATAACTTTACTCAAAGTAGTTATTTAAAATATGAATTGCTTAAAAATAAACAACTCAAATGCAGTAATTTGGGCACAAAAGCTACCCCCCCCCCCCAAAAAAAACCCTTTAAGCAACTTTATACTCAAGTTACTGTACATTTCACTCATTAAATTTTTCCTAATGCAATTTGAGTTCAATCTAAAACTGCTCCTCATCCTGAAAATATTGCATTGACCTTGTGTTAACTTACATATGAACATTAAACAAATCTTAAGGTAAACTGCAACACTTAACATTTTATCATATCCATACACTTTTTTTGTATACCAAATATACAATTAAGAGGCCAGCAATAACCATTCACCTTTAAAGAGTAGATCATTAAAGTTCCATCTTATCAAAGTTAAAATTATAGGAAGTTGCCTAAATATAGTTAACAAAAAGTGTGCAATTACTGACCATCACCAGAACACGTCTATTATTGTCTAAAGTCCTTATAGGCAGACTGACTAAAACCACTTAAAACAGTAAAAACCCATTCTAGTTTGGAAAACCTGATTTATTCAACCACAAGTTTACACAAGCGTCGTTTTGGAAGAAACTCACCTGCGCATACGCTTCTTCCTCCACTGGAAAATAAAAACAGCACAGTCATTAGCAAAGGATTGTCGTGTTTGTAATTTCACTTAGTGGCTAACAACATGTTCAAGAAACAAAGACAATACATCACTACACGAATACACGTTTTCAAAAGATATGTCTATATATCAGGTCCACTACTGTACCGGAGGCTGACAGGTTTACTAGTCACCATAGTAGCATGTATTTATCATGCGTTAATAAACGATGAACTACGTCTACATACGTAATGTTAATGCACACAAAATAACCACAGTATGATCGAGTGAAGGGATCAAAAACAAGTAGTAAAATAGGGGCACGTTCTGCTAGCAAGCATGGTTGTGCTACAAGCTAGCTAGAAGAGCGACAGCAGGAAAGAAACCCAACAAATATAAATGCCGCCTTTGTATATTACCTTGGCTCTCATCGTGTGGAGAGGTTTCTGTAAGGAATAAAACAAATATATAATTAGAAACTACAGATGACCTGTAATATTTAAAGATTGGTTTGGATTTTGTTTGCGCACAAACACTGACTCTTACCTCAAAGCGAGAAGAGCAACGGAAAGAGGACGTGACGAAAAAAGTGCGCGGCTTTTATTAACTGGCAACGTCATATTCACGCGCCAGTTGGCGCATTGGAAAATGTAGTCTTGAAGGACAGGTGGACGTGATAAAAAAAGAAATATGTATTTAGGGACAAAATGCACTTAATAATTCTGGAATAGTGTAATTAACAGTTTTATTGCCTCGTTAATGAAAACAAAGCTCACTTCTGAATAAAGCAGAACATGAAAAAGGCACACACAAAACAAGTCGGACCTTGTTTCCCTTAGCAAAAATTAGTTTATTTATGTGTACTACAAGTATACTTACACTAAAAATGAGGAAGTGTACTTTAAGTTTACTTTTTATAAACTTTGATATACTTAAAAATAGTATAAAAATGTCCCAATTTAGTCCAAACAAGTATTAAATCAGTATACTTCTGGTACACTACAAGTATGGTGTGTATACTTGATATACTTATATTTAACTTAAAGTATACTTGCAAAAATAAACTTCAAATGTACTACTTGTTAAGGGTTGATTTATCTACCTGTATTATTGAGCATGCATCAGGACATAAAAAAAGACAATTTCGTATTTGTTCTTGTGTCTTGGTTAGATTTGTTCAAGATTTTGTACTTATGTTTGAAATCTGCTTTAAATGAAATCAAGATTAACGAATTTGAGGCTTATCATGGTATTAATGTCTATCTTGCACATGCACTAGGAATATGATTGTGATGACATTGTCTCACCTCACACTACAGCCTTTATGCAAGCAAAGAAACACATGGCTCCTTCTTCTTCTTTTGGCTTTTCAGTGGTCGCCATAGCGATTCATCCTTCTCCATCTCACTCTGTCCTCTCCAACTACCTCCATGTCCTAACTGCATCCGTATATCTCCTCTTTGGCTTTTTCCAGGCAGCTGAATTAACATATCCATCTACCAATACACTGTCCCTCCTCAGGACATGTCCAAACCATCTCAGTCTCACAGTTGTTCAACCTGTGCTGTACCTCTGACGATCTCATTCCTAATCTTATACATCCTTGACACTCCTAAGGAGAACCTCAGCATCTTAATTTCTGCCACTTCCAGTTCTTTCTCCTGTCTTTTTGTCAGTTCCACTGTCTCAAGATACAACATATCTAATCACACTGTTGTTTGGGCACTGTCTTGTAAACTTTTCCTTTGCTGACACCCTTTTGTCACAAATCACTCCTGAAACTTTTCTCCATCCACTCCATCCTGCCTGGACTCTCTTTTTCACCTCTTTACCACTCCATTTTCATGGACAGTGGACCAAAAGTCCTGCACCTTTGTGACCTCTGCTCCTTGTAGCCTCAATGTTCCACCAGCTTCCCTCTCATTCACACACATGAACTCTTGTCTTACTATGACTGACTTTCAGTCCTCTTCTTTCAATTGCATAACTCCACCTCTCCAAGTTCTCTTCCACCTGTTCCCTGTTCTCACCACAGATAACAATGTCATCTGCAAACATTCATTCAACCTTTATTTAGACAGGTTAATCCCATTGAGCCTCAAGGACTCATTTACAAGAGACCTGTAGTCATAGTCCATTGGGATTTCTACCTGACCTCATCTGTTAGTTGGTCCATCACCAGAGCAAACAAGAAGGGGCTCAGAGCTGATCCTTGATGCACTCCCTCCTCCACCTTTAAGCTGTCACTCCTACAGCACATATTACCACTGTCCTGCTACATGTCACCAGTCTAACATACTTCTCTGCCACTCCAGATTTCCTCATGCAACACCTCCTCTCTCTGTACCCTATCATATGCTTTTTATAAATTCACCAAAACAAAATGGAATTCTTTAAACAATTAAACAATAGAGTTCTCTAGCCCATGAAGTCTTTCAAATTCTTATTTACAGCGCTGACCTGTCAAACACTAACATGCACTTGCAGGATCAAGGGAAGGGATTAAAGGCAAAACAATGAAACACAATAGTCAATAATAAGCAGGGAAATTATGATTAATTTTTCTGAAGTCCAAGAGAGAACAGCATCACTTTAAACTGCTGTGAAATGATTGCATACATGACAAAAACAAAGGGCAAAGCAGTCCTTTCCGTCACAATGGATACATTTGACTAACCCTCAATTCTTTTCAAATAATCAAGACTCGAAGGATCGGCTCTGAGCCCCTTCTTGTTTGCTCTGGTGATGAAACGACTAACAGAAGAGGTCAGGCAGAAATCCCTGTGGACTAAGGTGTTTGCAGATAACGTGATCTGTGGTGAGAACAGGTGAAAGAGAACTTGGAGAAGTGGAGGTATGCACTTGAAAGAAGAGGAATGAAAGCTAGCGTTAGTACAAGAGTACGTGTGAATAAGAGGGAGGCCAGTGGAACAGTGAAGCTACAAGGAGCAGAGGTCACAAAGGTGCAGGACTTCAAGTACTTGGGGTCCACTGTCCATAAATATGTGAAGTGGGGTAAAGAGGTGGAAAAGAGAGGCAGGATGGAGAAAAATTTCAGGAGTGATTTGTGACAAAAGGGTGTCAGCAAAGGTCAGTGGGGAAAAAAGTTAACAAGACAGTGGTTAGACCATATGGTCTGGACAGCTGCATTGACAAAAAGACAAGAACAAACTGGAAGTGGCAGAACTGAAGCTGTTGAGGTTCTCCTTAGGAGTGACGAGGCTGGATAAGATTAGGAATGAGATCATCAGAGGTACAGGTTGAACAACTGGGAGATAAAGTTAGAGGCCAGACTGAGATGGTTTGGACATGTCCAGAGGAGGGACAGTGGGTACATTGGTAGAAGGATGTTAGAAATGCAGCTGCCAGGGGAAAAAGTCAAGAGATATATGGATGCAGTTAAGACATGGAGGTAGTTGGACAGAGGTTGCAGTGAAATAGAAGACTATTTGCTTTGGTGACTACTAACGAGGGAAAAGCTTAAGTGGTCTCGCTCACAGGATCTGAAACTGACACAGCAAGCAGGTAAAGTTAATTAGGAAATGAAGACTATTTAAAAGAAACCTAAGGAACAAAAACCAAAACACAAACGTGTATGAAAACAATTTATTTCCTTGGACGTAAAGTTTCACTCCTCAGTGGTTGAAATGGAAAGCAGGAGTTTGCTTTCCCCATCATAGTTATTTCTGGACAAGTGTGAGCTAACATGACCTCAGACCTAAAAAATAACTGACATGAATTTTTCAGGTCTACTGAAGCCTCTACAATTAATTTTTTACCCCCCCCCCCCAAAAAAAAAAAACAAACCCTGATCAGCTTTAGCCTTTATGCTTCACAAGACCAACCATACAGATGTCACTGATAGAAAACATTTTTATTTCTGATCAGTTATTTTATCATAAAAGGGAAATGGCAGTCAGTGTAGCTGTTTGTTCCCAGGTTGATTTTTTTTTTTTTAACTTTTGTATACTTAAAAATTTTTAATCTTCTTTTTTGGGTTATTGCTTTAAAATCTAGCGTGGTTAAAAAACAGCAGTTTCAACCAAAATAGTTGCTCTAATAGAATTGTTACTATCTTTTCATAAAATCTGGAGCAAACAGTTTCGAAACGGTCATTTCCAAAATCAAGTTAGGAAAGTCTTCACTTTTTGGGGGGCATTATAACAGCTGAAACTAAATTATAAATCAACCCTTCACTGCATCACATTACCCAAATATAATTGAAACTTTTTCATGTAAATTCATCTACCGGATCTTCTTTTCTTCTTAAGTTGGCTTAAAATTTGTCATAAGCTACAAAAGTTTATGGTAAATGCCTCATCACCTAGTCAAGCAAATAAATCTATGGTCTCAAACTAAATGCTTTAAATATAATTAATGATTCTCACAGTGAAGTGTCAATCAATGAAACTCACTTTCAGCAAGAAACTTGTTTCAAATCAACAAAAACTCTTCAAGCTTGAGGACTAACATATTTGTCAGACAGTTCAAACAAGTTAGCCTGCAAAAAATTGTTTTTGTCATAGTAAAAAAACCAAAAAAAAAAAAAAAAAAACACACAGTGGTTGTATCAAATAATGCAGTAAAGGGTTAAACATCCGTGTAGGATTTCACAATATTAAACTGATCTAGACATTTTTTTAAATCAATTTATCACCTTAGGTCAAATCTACCAAATGTAAAACAGAGTCCAGGGAGTCTTGTCATTATTTTAATCTTTCACGTCTTTGGGGTCCTGTATGTGAAAAGGCAGTTTTTATTCTGCAGCTTCCATGTCCTCAGCTGACTGTCCAGTTGCATTTTCTGCTGTCTTTGAGGCCTAAAGGAAGAGAAATGAAAAGATATTAAACAAGTGTGACCAAAACAGGCAAAGGAAATAAATGAGCACACTGCAGGGGATAAATTTGTTAGTATTTAGTTCTTTATGATGTGCATCACTCAAATGTAACAAATTTTATTATATACCTTCTTTTTCTTCTTCTTCTGTGTTTTACGGCTTGCAGAGCTCTGTAGTAAAGCCTGTAAAAAGAAACAGATGACGTTTCAGAAATCCAGCAGGTTACTCTCTAAACTCATTTTGTGATTGAAGCTTCATCGCAGAAGTGTAGGTCCACGCTCACCTTTAGCTCTGGATCTTCAACGTCATGCTCCGACTTGTACAGCTCTGGATCGAGGGGTCCATTTGTGATTCTGTGAGGGCCGTTGGCCATCAGCAGCACTGTGAACTTGAACTGTGCGACAAACTCCCCTAAGAAATTAAGAATAAAAGAGATGGACAGTAGTCATAGAATAACTGATGTTCAATATAACAACACATAAGGAATATGAAACCTGATTAACAGGGAAGTGAAACACTCACCCTCTTTTTCATGTAGCACACTGAAGGGCTGCAGCAGCTCATGTTTGGCACACTCTACCACACCAAGACGGGCTTTGGCCTCATCCTCAAAAGCCCTGATGACCACAACAATAATAATTTTCATGTCTTTTAAATGTAAAATTTCAGCATGGTGTTACTGCAAAATATAAAGTTTTACACTCGAACCTAAGAGTGAAGGGCATGGCATCAAAGCGTCTCTCCAATTCGCTGAAGAAGGTACGAGAGGTCTTCATTTTCAAGCCATACTGTTTATTGGGGTCCCTCTTATAAATCGTGGTTCTCAGACCTGAATCTCTGGCCTAAGAACATATTAGAAACTTAGCAGGATGTCAGATATCCACCAATTCAGTGCAAACCAGTGAAAGCAAAATGACTAAATTAGTACAGATGAGGGAAGAAAACAACGTGCTTACCTTCCCTTCACCAGAGCTAATCAAGACATCTACAGCATAGACTTCATGAACCTCAAACTCTGCCTTCTCATGGTCCTTCCTAAAAAGAAAAAATATATAAATAAATTAAACCCAAAAATATTTTAAGTGTTTTTTATATATAAATACTTTAAGAATAGAGTATCGCAAAACCACCAAATAAATTGCCGTTTTCAATGTAAATGAAATTGGCAATTGATTCAGTTTCACATACTTTAATTCAGCAGATGTGTTTTGTGTGTCTTCATTGATCCGAGTGTGCCGTGATTAAAAAGTCTAACCAACTGAAATTTTGACAGAAGCAAGAGTTCAAGAAAAGCATTCTTACACTTGTGTTACATGAATCTTTCATTTAATTACATTGATTTTAACAGTTTCAGAATGAAACAGAGAAAAAAAAAAAACTCGACGAGAAGACAGAGCAAAGGAGAGCTCTCTTGCCCTGACGGGACACTTGCAGCTGGATACACGATGGATTCCTGGGGGCAGTGGAAGATTGTGTGTCTGTCAGTATTGTATTATTTTATGCATTTTGGAGTTGGCGGTCACCTGGCATATCAACAAATGCGATAAATGTCAGCCGCTGTTCTGGCCATTGTAACGCTGTTCGGCTTGCGTGAAAAGACGTGCCGAGCAGTAACCACTCAGACTCGGATGCTGTGTGAGCCGAGTTGTAAGCTGGACACGACTTCTGAGAATCGCAGGCCACTTGTGGCTCCTGAAACACACTGGCAGGAAGGAATCAACCTTGGAGAATCTATGAGCTCAGACTGGCGGTGTTGACCACAAAATTTGGCTGTTTGGAGCCACACCAGTAGAACTACGAAGTTAGTCAGAAAATCAAGCAGAGTCGGCCTGACCCAAAATAATTATCTGAATCTGTCTCCCCCATGTCGGCCTCGAACTGACCAACTATCTCAAACTCTCCTGGAAGTTATGTGAACAAGAAGCTCTGCTCCCAGCCTCCCCTTCTCGAGGACATCTGTGCACCTGGGTCAGAGCTGAGCCGGCTGATAAGACACTGCACCATCTCTTATCAGAACTATGGAACTATCTGCCAGTGTCCATGGACAACTTACCGCCTTCGTCAGCCCCCTCATGCATAAATGTATTATAATGTCATTAGTGTGTTGCTGTTTCTGTGCTGAGGTCTTTTTTGTTGCAACTTTCACCCTATGTCCCATCTAGGACACAGTGCGATTCGATTTCTTTATACCTCCCATCGTGTTTCTCTTTTCCTTATCTAAACGAAAACGGCAGCACCTCCCAAGGCTGCAGCCTCAGACACCTCCGTCTCCCCACGTCTGCTTGTTAATGTTTTCTTGGACTGGCTGCACTGAAATGTAATTTTGTTGTGCTTCAGTGTAATGACAATAAAGCAGATTCTGATTCAAAAAATTAAATTTTTGTTTGATTTTCAGATGTAACGCGTGAGAGCCTTCAGGATCAAACATTTTGTTAATTATGTAATTTATAGACAAAAATTATGGTTACCTAAAGTTAAACCTTTAGTGACTTGTTTCCTGGGTTAATTTTTAAAAAGTACCTTTGTTGGTCTGTTGGATTCTGGATGATGGTTTTCTCTCCATCTATGACATGCTGCTTCAACTGATGAGACAGCATACCTTAAAACATAGAGACGATTAATGTTGTACATGGAAAGTAATATGCTGCCATAAAAATCAACACATACAATTTTTGAATCCTCCTCCTCCTCCAATCTGATGACAAATGTCCAACAGACTCACCTTCAATCGGTGAGCATTTGAACGACTGTGCAATCTTGTTCCAGGCTTCTGTCACCTGAGTGTTCTGTAAGTATGAGATGTGCATAAAAATTAATGTTCATTTTAGGTCCATACTCAAATCATAGATAATTACAGGATCAGTTTATAAACTAATTAATGTAGTAGACATTTATCTTTTGAACTGAAATAAAGGTGAGATGGTTTAATATTTTTACATGTTGACACACTGCCAGTGACAAATCTAGAGAAAAAAAAATTGGTCGAGCTAAATCTGCTCCTGACTAACAAAACATTGCAGACTCCATCGTAAAGGCAAACCCGTAAAATTGTGTGATGACATAAAAAATGGTTAAATCATGTCATCTGGACCAGTTTCTTTAAGTGAGAAAAGTTTCATCCCCCATCCAGAAGACTTTGTCAGTCTGAGGCCTGCCAACCAGACTGTCCCATACGTAGCTTTCACTGCTGTGTCAAGCCAACCTCCTGTCGGAATCTCAGGAGTACCGTAGGCTTTTAACACTTGCAGTACACACCCATCCAAAACAATCAAGTAGAACACTCACATGTCCTAGGACAGGTGGCCAACTTGCTACTTACAGAAACAGCCCGAGGACAACCAAAGCCAAAGTAGACCAGATAACCATTTTTGTTGTTATCTACCTGGATTATTGAACTTAGAAACCTTTTTGTGCGATGACATTTTTAAACTGACCTGATTACCAGGTTTCACAAGACGTAAAGCCGCTTCTGCACATTGATAGGCTGCCTTGATGACGTCAGCCTTTCTGCCTGTGACAGGGTTCTCCTGCAGAAATAAAGAAGTTATTAAAATTTAAACAATATCTGAAAACTGTGATAATATCAGATGTTAGTTTATTTTCATTTTTTATTATTTAAAAAAAAAAAATGCTCTCACCTTGCTGGCTCCCACAACAAAGCAATGAGCAACATTGGCAATGAAGCCATCAACGTGAACCCCGAGATCTCTAAACACAAAATAAGACGACAAAGTTTGAAATAATCAAACAAAGAAAACAGATTGTTTCACTTGTACTCAAGTTCTGCTGCTACCAAAATTACCAACAGCAGAGCAGAGGAAATCAAAGTAATATTGGGTAAGGCACATCTAAAGACTAAACATGAAATACATACACAATAGAATTTAACTTATTATAGCCATTGAATGAATTATATTACAAGATTAATTTTAATAAGATTTAATACAAATTCAAGTTAAAGATAATTTAATAGTTTTTTTTTTTATCTCCATTTCTGTGTAAGTGTAATTTTCAAAGGGGATACTGAACAGATAATAAGGATAAAACTCAACCAAATTACTTAAGAACGTCATTTGTAGTTTGCCACGTAGGATAGGACATTTAGACCTTTCTGAAAACGCTAACAGAAATTCCTCACAATAAAATGAAATTATGATGGTGAAACAAAGACAGATGCATGCTGGGGAAACTAAAAACACACAGGATAAGGACAGGGTAACACCAATCCTAAACATTGTGCCTACATTTTGACCAGATCTCCATCTTTAAGTGAGTAGTCTGGGTCACTCTTCAGGGGAGAGAAGTGGCAAACACAGTTATTCACCGAGATGCTGGTGGGAAAGGCGATGCCTAGAAGAGGGAGAAGAGAACCACCAAGTCATCATTTGAAAAGCATCTCCTGCAAGCACGTTAAAACAAAAGGATGGAGGCTGTGACTTTTTTACTGTCATAATTTTATTTATTTATTTAGCCATGTTGACTGTCAGTTGATCAGACTACTGTAACGCAGGATGTATAAATTGATATCAATCTTCCAAGATGGATTCACCTCGGCTCATTGCCTCACCTTTCTTCATTTCTTTCTCCTTCTTGAAGACTTTTCCAGTTTCCGCCACGATATAGGCGTCTCCTACCTCGCACAGGCTGAGCACAGAGACCCCGGGCTTCGCTGCATCAATGACCCGACGAAGAGCCTCTGTAGTGACACAATCGGTATGTAATTAATAAAAAAAAGGGAAGTCACACATTTTAGACAACAGCTTCACAGTAATTTAAAACGACTCTAAACACCAGTTGTGTCCTGTGTGAGTGAATGCAAGGAGCACAGTGGCATTGAAGCTGTGCTACATACACCCAAAGCCTTGTGTTACAGTTCATTCATTTGTTGTAATACCAGAGGGACTGCTTTACTTCTGTAATTACCTGCAACATTGCATTTTATTGTTGTCTGTACTTTACATGTTGTCTGTCCAAAACAGGCTCTCTTGTAAATGAGTCCTTGTGACTCAATGAGACTAACCTGTATAAATAAAGGTTGAACGAAAAAAGTACACTGTAAACAGTCATCTGTGAATGTCTAATAACGTATTGGCCTCATATTTGCCCCCCAAGAGCCACTTTACACCATGTGTTTTTTAATGATAGGCTGATTGTCATAAATGTGTGCGTGTAAACAAACCAGTGAAGCTATCTACTGGTAATTTGAATTAAATTAAACAGTAAAACAGGGCTGAGTGTAACAGTACACACACTGAATTGACTTGTTAATCTTGGATTCAATATTTGAACTGTGATGCATATCACAATAAACAGGACTGAGCAGGACTAGTTTAATATGATACTAAAATATATACCATGACAAACGTTTTAGTTTTTGTTCTTGGTCTCAAAAAGCAACAATGCACAAGACTGGCATTAAAGAACTGTCCTAATATTTATTTTAAATAGTTTAGTGGTACATTTGGGAAACTTCCATCTAATGTTAAATTTTCTACATGACTTAGAAACGCTGTAATTTATTCTGGATAGGTTGAAGCATGTAAATTGAGCTAAAAATAGCAAGTGGTCGACACATCCACAATAAAAAGCAGCAGAAACTAGTCATACAAATTATGGACTTGTATAGACAGCATAATACAAATTATAAAAAGACGCCAGTATGACAGTTAATTGTCTTCCAAAAAAAATTAGTTATTAAAAAGTATTCAGTCTAGCCTCATATATGTGACTCACACCGTTTAGCTTGTTAGCTTTTGCTAAAAATGGACGGCCACACATCAAGCTTAGCTAGCTCGTTAGCTAGGACCCCACGTTAGTTAGTCGGCTCCTACCAGCTAAACATAGTAGCATTAACCTTGAATAGCATCGGCTAGCATGAGCTGAATTAGTCAGCTAAAACTGGAGGAGCTGCACCTGTTAGGATAGCATACGTGCTCCTCGAATGTAAAACCACATGGCAGCTGTTAGTGCTGCGGCTGCAGATAGGAAACCTTCGTTAGCTTGCAGCACAGGCCGAAAAGGGTAACTCGTCCCACCTAGTTTGAAACGGCTATTAAACTCCAATAACTTACGGTTAGCGATGTCACCGCCCATCTTGTACTTGGTGACCACCAGGTCCTCGGCTATGGTCTGCTCTTGTTCCTCGTCGGACATTTTGGGAGTGAAGTTTCAGTCGGCCCAGAGAGAAGCGGCAGCACCTCTACGTTGAAGACCTGCCTCGGCTCAACCGAAGCTCCGGCTCGTGGTGCACGTTGCTACAGCGCAAGCCCCCGGCTGCTCCACAGACTCCTCCCACTTCACTGTGTTCAGTCGCAGGCAGTGTCACAGCAGGCGCCCCCAGCCCGCCAAAACGCGGAAATGTACGGCAAGTCCAACAATCATTTAATAGTTTAACAGGCTCTTCAACTCAGTCATCTGTAACTCAGTTTCTTCCTAGTCTAAGGGCATATATGTCTGTGGTTTAAATATATTCATATCTACTTCTGTTTTTTTGACATTTAATCAACTTTTATGGGTCATTTGTGTGCATTCAGTAACATCACTGACTACAGCCTCCTTAAGCAGGTTAACACAAGGTCAACAATGCAATGAAATGTTCAGGATGAGAAGAACTGAATAATAATAATAATAACAATAATAATGATAATATTGATAATAATAATAAGAAATTATTTTTAAGAAGTTTGATGTTTTATCATTGCGGTTAATTCTGTCAAATCCAGAATTGAATTCAAAATCTTACTTCTAACGTACAAAGCTCTCAACAACCTAGCTCCATCTTACAGATCTTATTGTTCCATATTTTCCTAACAGAACACTGCACTCTCAGACTGCAGGTTTACTTGCAGTTTCTAGAGTTTCCAAAACCAGATTTTTTTTTTTTTTTTTTTTCAGTTATCAGGCTCTTCTCTTGTGGAACCAACTTCCAGTTACTGACTTTGAGGCTGACACATTATCCAGTTTTAAGACTAGGCTTAAGACTTTCCTTTTTACTAAATTCTATAGTTAGGGTCGGCTTGGGTTTCCTGAGCTATCGCTTAGTTATGCTGCTATAGGCTTAGACTGCTGGAGGACAAACTGACCACATCTTTTCACTATTCTACTTTCTTTATTTACTCTGCTCAACCTGTATTTGCAATTATTTTTTCTATCCTTGACATGTGTTTTTGTGTTTCAGGTTCACCTGCACCTACATCTGGACCTGCCATTCTGTGTTCATTTGTCTCTCCTTCTTGTCCTCTCAAACCCAGTGCTTGTCCTGAACCTGGTTCTGCTGGAGGTTTCTTCCTTTTAAAAGGGAGTTTTTCTTTCCACTGTTGCCTTTGTGCTTGCTCAAGATGGGAAATTGCGATGAAGTGAACATTTGAGTCTGCTGGATTCCTTAGATAAAGAACTTTACTGGTTGGCCTTTCTATGTATGTGAATATTCCTGTAAAGTGCCCTGAGACAACTTTGTTGTGATATGGTGCTATATAAATAAACTGAATTGAATTGAATTTATCTTATTATTCTTTCAGTTGTTCCCTTTGTAGAGGTCGCCACAGCGAGTTATTCTCTTCTATCACATTCTGTCCTCTGCATCTTCTGTCCTCACTCCAATTACCTCCACGTCCCTATGTCCAAGTCCCTATATCTCCTCCTTGGCCTCTTAGACTTTTTTTGCATTCAGTTTTTTTTCAACAGTTGGTGTTCTACCAATATATTCTACTAAAGCTACGAGAAGTAGTTATGAATGTATTTGGCCATGTTGCGCCTGAATGGTGCCTGTTAAAAAAAGGAGAAAAACACCCCTGTAGTTTGTGGACTTCAGCTCAGCATTCAACACAATCATCCCACAGCACCACAGTTGAGGGTTAACACCACCTTCAGGAACTGGATTCTTGACTTCCTGTCTGACAAACCACAGTCAGTACGGGTGGGGCGGAACACATACGTTATCAGTCTGAGCAGGGGCTCTCCCCAGGGCTGTGATTTGAGTCCACTTCTCTTTACCCTGATGACCTACAACTGCGTCGCCAGGTCTGAGACCAACCACATCATCAAATATGCAGACGATGCACAGTCGTGAGCCTGATTGGCAACAACAAGGATCAGGCATATCGGGAAGAGGTGGCACACCTTGTGAACTGGTGTGGGGAAAATAACCTTGATCTGAATGTCAACAAAACTAAAAAGCTCATTACTGACTTCAGGAAAACAAAACCACATCACATGCTGCTGTTCATACACAGAGGTGGAAGTGGTGGAGAGCACCAGGTTCATGTTGGTGCACATAACCAATGAGCTTTCTTGGTCAAGAAACACTGGGTTCTTAGTGAAGAAAGCCCAGTGTCATCTATATCTCATCCATAGACTGCAGAGCTTACACCTCAAGCATGTATAAATGCATCATATGTTTATATAGGAACATTCGCTAACACGCATTCCTTGTTGTATCTGCAGTTGTATCTTCTGCTCTAAACACCAAAGTCTACAAAATTCATGTAAATTATGTACTCCTACACTGATGTGGAGAAATTAAATGAAATTTTTTTCAGTTTTACGTGGTGTACTGTACAATTTTGAATGACAATAAAGTTTATAAAGCTAAAAAGGTAGACTAGCGGTTTTGTCACTTGAATTTTTAACTTGTTTTCAATCATTTGTTCAACAGATATTCTCTCAAAATAGTTGCAGAATTCTTCTCTCAATTCCTTCTCAAGTTAGTTTGTAGGATTCTAGAGCGCTGTATTTTTTGTGAATTACCATGTGTTAAGTTTTTGCCACTGTGTATGTGGTAAAAGACATCAGTCAGTTGCAATGTAGAACTGTTGCTCTTCTGCTCCACGGGAGCTCTTATAAAACACGTGGTACCATTTGACAGGTGCACCATCTCAGTCAAACACCACCTGCTACAGTCCTGGGCCTCATGTATCAAGAGTGAGCAGTTTTCCTACTGAAAGTTGGTGTAGAGACAAACTGAGAAAAGTGCATGTGCACTGAAATATTCAGATTTATCAATCTGTGCACAGGCATGTTTCTGTGCACTTTTCTTCCACATATCCCAACAAATGTGGAACTAAGCACACATGAAACACCTCTCCTGACACGCCAACATAGATGTAAAGTAGATGCAGGTATGTTTTGCATGTGGGATTATTGTCTCATGTTAGAACAGGGGTGTCAAACTCACTTACAAAAGGGGGACAAAATAAAAACCTTTTTCAAACTAAGGGCCAATTTCAGAATTTGCATGAACTCAAATCAGATACAGCTTTCTTGGTCACAGGTTCCTCAACAAGAATTTGATTGGTCTCATTTGATGTTCTCTGTTGTGCTTTTGACATCTTAATCAAAGATTACTGAAAAAAAATTCAAGAGCTAGAAGTATTTTACATTTCACATATCATCTTGGGGGCCAGATAATATGTCATCAAGGGCCACATTTGACCCCCGGGCCTTGAGTTTGAACTATATGTGTTAGGAAAAATGTGTAGATGCAGCAAAATGAGGAATTTAATGAAATGTCAGCAATGTTCCTTAATAAGTAGTGAGATGTAAAAACATGATTAGCACACATGTGAGAAGAAGAGTGTGTGTTGTTGTTGAATGAAGTGAACCCGGGGATTCTGATCTGAAGATGGATCACTTCTGAGTCTGAGGCATTTCCAACTTTACACGTTTTTAATATAATTACTGTACACACAAAAGCACTCAGGAGCTTGGTAGAACTTAGAAACATATTCTTTACACAGTTGATGAGAAGAAAGGAGTCAATGCGCTTCAACAAAGCATTTCAGCCAAGGTGTGGGGAAATTTAATGTATCTGGACATGATATAGATGATGTCATCCAATACAGCTGGCATGGCACGGCTCACGGACGACTGAGAAATACTCTATCAGTATTTGGTCGGTGTCATCCCCAAACACGCTGCCTCCCATTGTTTCTATTGGTGCTGTTTCTCAGCAGCACCACAGCTGTCATTGCTTCACAAATACACTCAACTTTATGCAGCTATTTATGGACATATATGTCATTGCCTACACATTGACTGTTTGCAAACACTCAAAATTCTGAGTTGCAACTCAGTAAGATACTATCCTAAATGAGCATATCATTTATCAAGTAAAATATTATCCATAATCATAACTGATATCCTTATTATTTGTCCTAATGTAAATGTCTTTTACCCCCAAAATTGTGGACATCTGAAATAGAAGAAATATTTCACATATCTGCAATCCCATTATTAATAATCACAAGTTTAATTTAAGATATCTAAAATGAAAGACATCAAAATATAAATAAAAAATTGAGTGTAAAATAATTAACAAGTAAAAATATCAATAAGTATTCCAATATTTAAAATCACTATCAGAAGTTGGCAGCACGATGTCCTAGTGGTTAGCGCTGGTGTCTCACAGCAAGAAGGTCGTGGGTTCAATCCTCAGTTTGGACCTGGGGTCTTTCTGTCTGGAGTTTGCATGTTCTTCTCGTGTTTGTGAGTGTTTTTTCCGGTTTCTCCAGTTTCCTTTCACAGTCCAAAAACATGCATGTTTAGGATGCATTCAGGCTCAGGCCTCCATGTAAGTCAGATGATGTCAGTGGGATTTGTCTGCTTAAATAAAGGTGAATAAATACAGGTCCCTCTTGTAAATGAGTCCCAATGACTCATTGAGGCTAGCGTGTATAAATAAAGTTGAATGAGAAAAAAATAATGAGAATATTAACTAACAAAAAGGTAATTACACATATCTACAATTTTTTTTTTAGATATTACCCAAACATATATTATGTGAAATGAAAATTCTCACATGGGTGGCCACATTTTTCATCAGAAGAATGATTTTTCATATGATGATGTTAAAATGTATGCTGTTTTTTTTTACAAGGAAGAAATCAACTACTGTAATTAAATAACAAGTAAATAGTAATACAAGCATTTATGAGGTTTTAAATATTTTAAACTCAGTTTGTCTGAATACAGCTGTGAAAATCTTGAAATGTAATTTGATTTGTAACGAGTAATGCAGAAATGTATTTCATTTGTATAAAAAACTGTATATTGAGAACATTTTTCTCTTATATATGAAGACAATCTCATCTACTTTGTGAGAAATCAGTGTTATAAAACTTTACTATAGTAGCACAACAATTTAACCTATAGCTCCATTTGAAGAATACATGAGTTTAATAAATCATTGTAAGTCAGCATTAGAATTTTTAAAAAGTAAATTTGTAAGGATTAACTGTATTGAAAAATAACATCAGTTTTACAAGGTGCAGTTGGGAAGTGACTCTGGAATAGCCATTTGTAATATTTTTATTGAATAAAAAAATGTATTACAGATTTTCATTAAAACATTTCTGAAAACAGTTATAATCCCCCTCCAAGCAAAAAAAAAAAAAAAAAAAATCATTTTGTTCTCAAAACATATCTCACTCATTCATTCAAGAGGTAAACCTGAAAAAAAAAAAAAAAAAACAGCTTGTATTTGGTTCAGTTCTACTAGTTTTTTACATTTAACTCCTGAAATGCCCCAAATCACAGGCCTAAAAAACAAGTCATAACTGTTAAAACATGTGGAAGTTCATTTGTGGTACCATAATAATAATAATAATAATAATAATAGTTTGTTATACTGAGAAATATTCTCAAAATAGTTGCTTAGGTATTTAAAAAACAAAGCTTTTAGACCCATCACAAACTACGCTCACTGTAAATTTTTCTTCTTGGTAGTTTTCTGGGTAGACACGCACCTTACAACTCTGATGAAGAGCAAGCACCATGTACATATTGAAGAACAAATGTAGATATAAACATAAATGCTTGTTTGCCTGCTTTTTTCATAGTGCTGGCAAGTGACTTAAAAACTTATATATTAATATATAATTTCATTTTACTTTCAATACTCTATTTACTTCAGATTGACATGAATGGACTTCCATACTTGGATAATTTAGCTCTTTTGAAGTAGGGTTAGGGTGGCACGGTAGCTTAGTGGTTAGAGCCGTCGTCTCTCAGGAAGAAGGTCACAGAATTATACGAAAAGGAGAAGCAAGTAATGAAAATGGATGTATAAATGGATGAAACAGGGATCTGAGCTACAGTTACAAAACTGTTGTTGATAGATCTCTAAACAACCTATGAAAAAAATTGTGTTTTATAAATCTGACCAGATGATGTTGATGATTTTAGAGGATGAGACCAAAATGGATTTTTACTGTCTTACATCACCTTAAACCTAAAACAATCTGTAGTAGTTCACACAAATGTTGTTTCATAAACCGTCACATTGTTGTTGCTTTCACATTATGTGGATATTCCAGCAGACAACATGATATTCCTGGCAGAAGTCCACCAAGCTGGTGCTACTGCTAGCTGCTAGTTGTGTTTGCAAAGTGCGATAAAACTCTATGAAAATGCAAAATGACAGCCCCGTAAATTATATTGTGTTTGTACACATTTCCAATAAGTAGTGTTTTGTTTTGATTTTGTAATTAAAATCAATTTACCAGTAAGATGACAGCAAATCAAACCTTGATCTCACCCTGACCAGATGTCAGCTCGTCAGTTTGGTCAGAAATATTCTCTATTCCTCCAAACTAAAGTAGTCCAAAAAGCTATCTGCAACAGGTAAAATATTATTTGTTCATAACATTTCCACTAGTTCTCGCTTCAAAAACTGTGAATTGTTGTTCTGACAGCAAAGGTGCAGGTACAAAAATGCATGTAGTTGTTTCACTTTGTTAGAATAAATTGCAAAAAAGAAGAAAAAAAAAGTTTGCACATCATTGCAGTTATATACATTTTGCACAGAAATATTTTACAAATGATAAAAAACAGTGTACATTTCCTGAGATGGTAATAAAAAGTTCTTCAGGGAAGAACTGTGTATCTTTATTTTTCTGTGTGTGCGTGCGTGTGTGTGTGATATGCTACATTCTGCGGCTTTACTGCGTCTTTTTCCAGGTCCTTCATGAGTGTGTCCCAGGAGCGAGATCTGAACCTTCTTCATGTCGGTACAGCGTTGGGCTTCAGGAACATCCTGCTGTGCCAGTAGCCTGGGTTGTCAAAGGATCTGTCACCTGCAACAGGTTCCCCGACGTCGACCCCGGCTCGCACTTTCACATGCATCTCAAACCCCGATGAGTGCACTGCTGTGCCCCCCTCTGCTCCCTCCCCCTGCATGTTCTGGTACACCCCTGCATCAGCAGGGGGCGAGGCAGCCAAGCTGTCCATGTCCTCATACTCGTACTCCTTGCTGCTGTCCCTGCCCTCAATCCTCAGCTCCTTGTTTTCTTTCAGAGCTTGTCGCAGCTTCGGCTGACTGTTAGTGTAATGATAGTTGTCGTCCTCCACGTATTCATCCTCTTCTTCATCCTCCACCTCTCTTCTTATCCTTGGTAAAATCGGAGGTGGTGGAGGGTCATGCTCAGGCGGGCTTTCGTCCTTTTCCCTTCCTCTGATGTCCATGTATTCATATTCAACTTGTTGCTCTGAGTCAAACCGGCCATTGCTCATCGTCAGGCCTCCTCTGCCCTCCATGGAGAGTGTGGTATCACAGGAGCACGCTGTCGCTTGCGACGACACTGACATGCTTCGTTTCTTGTTCGACTTCTGCCAGGGGCTGTTTTGTCTCAGTGAAACGTGTGTTTGCTTGTTCATGTACTCATATTCTTCATCTGGCTCGTCCAACAGGCCCGATGAATGAGACTTTACCATCTTGGCTCGGGACGAGTACAATAAAGGATCTGAAACGAATAAATAAATAATTAAATGTCTGTCTTTTAAAAATCATTGTGAATAACGTGCACATAATCCCAGAACGTTGCAACTGTGCTGTGGCTTTGAATCCTGTTTTGAGTTCTTGTATATGTAAATTGTGTAAAGAAGATCTGATGATGACATAAAGGTTTATAAAAGTAACATCTGTGTGAGCCACCATGAAATATTTGAGGTTGGAACAATCAGTGGCAAACATTAAACACAATAACCAATCTAAAAACATGTCACCTCTTTCTGGACTGCCTCCAGGAAGCACATATTCATTTTGATCTTCTTTCTCCATCTCTGGAGAAGGAGTCTCCGATGGGCCTCCGGACAGGCTGTCCCTCTGAGACACATAGGCACTGTCCTCACGGTGGCGTCTTCTTTTCAGGCTCCCTGCCACAGAGCTGTCCTCATTCATGTCCATATCAAGTGCTGTGCCGCACCCCTCTGAGCTCTCAGAGACAGTGCGAGCAGAGTTTAGTCGAGACCGTGACAGCCACATGGCCTGCATTAAAAACAACACAGACAATGTTAAATCAGCAATTTGGCAAGTCTGCATACAACAAGGTGTAAAAGCACAAAAGTCTGAAGTAGCTACCTGTCCTGTAAGGTCAACACTGGGGGTCATGGGCAGATATCCAGTTCCATTTGATGGATTTAGGACCGTCTTTACCACAAAAACAGTAAATGAGGTTTAAAGTTCTTTTTAAGCATACATCTGCAAAGAAATCTACAGAAAGTGATATTTCCTACTCTCTGTGTGTCCATTCTGGAGAGACGACTCAGACTCCTGGACAGGTAATGAGGCGCTGTGGTCACATCATCCAGCGCTCCTTCTGCCACCAGGTTGTCCAGCTCAGGATTATCATCCAGGTCCTCTAGGTCTGCACTCCTCTGGGTAACTTCTTCTGGAGACATTTCCTGTTGGCTGCAGTCCTCCTGGCAGACACAGGCAAACCAAAGATGTAGTCTATGTGATCCGCGGGTGTACGGAGTATACCCACTAGAAAAGCTTGGGAATTTCAGTATACCTACTTAAAAGTTTCCAATGACACGAGCTCATGTCACGTATCATTGGCAGTGATGCGTGACATGAGCTCGTGTCACTGTCAACACATCTAGAACATTTTATAGACACATTGAGTTGGTTCAACCTGTCATTTGTATAATTAATAACTTTGCACTTGATACTTGAACATGTTTTGCTTTGATACTATTTTATAAACTCTATAACATATTTTTAATACAACTGTTGTACAAAGTTTGTTGTACTATAAGCATCAGAGAAATTTTGAAGTGTTCAATACGCTTAAAAATCAAAATAAATTACCGATTACATTGTACTAACTGGTGTACTTTGGTTTCTAAGCGCAGTATACCCACTACAAAAAATGTAGACTACTCCACTGCCAAAGATGAACATATAAACTAAACTAGTGTCTGCACATGATGCTGGCAGAGGATCTGTCTTACTTTGATCACCAGGTAGCGAGGTGGATCTCTGGCCATTCTGGTAAATTCACCGGCCAGTTCCTTAAAGGTCGGGCGGACATTCTCATCAATCATCCAACCTGGATTACAAAAAGAGAGGGGGAGGCTGTTTGTCACAGTTTTCACAAGGGACCTCTAACAGGAACAAAAAGTTACTTACATTTAACCATGACCATGTAGACGTCAATGGTGCATATCTGAGGCTGGGACAGACGCTCGCCTTTTTCCAGCAGGTCGGGAACCTCCTGAGGACGCATTGATGCATACGGCTCCATCCCATAAGACATCATCTCCCAAATCGTTACACCTGAAATAAAGAAGAGAAAGTCACGAGTGACATGAAAACTTAAAAAGTCATTTATTTCTGTTTTTAAACACAGTTCATATTAATATCTCCAGCACAAATAATTAAAACGCACCATAGCTCCAGACATCACTCTGATGTGTGTATCTGCGAAACAAGATGCTCTCCAAGGCCATCCACTTGATTGGTGTCTAAGGGTAAAGCAGTTGGAAGTGAGTTAATGTAAGAAATAACAAAAAGTGGATAAAAATAATGTAAAACCAAAGCAGAAAAACCAACCTTGACTTCATTGTAAAAATATTTCTTATCATCAGGGTAGAGCAGGTCTGCAATGCCATAATCTGAAATCTGCGCGGTGAAGTTATTGTTCAGGAGCACGTTTCTCGCAGCCAGATTCCTGTGAACAATCCTGTTCTCCTCCAGGTAATTCATACCCTGATGACGAGGACAGCGTTAAAGACATTTGACTCAGTCTGAAAGGTGTGAGAAAACAAAGTGCCTTTTTACGCCTAAAAGAATTTGTGAAATGTGCGGATCCCTTACCTTTGCGATTTGAACACACCAGTTGAGCAGCCTCTGGGGGCTGAGCTTGTTCTTGTTGCTCCTGACATGCTCCAGCAGGGAGCCATGAGTGCTGAGCTGGGTGACCAGCTGCAGGCTGTCACCGGGACAAATACCCAGGGTTTTGGCAACGTTAATGTGGTTTAAGCTTCCCATGGCCATCATGTGCTGTGGAAAATACGTGAAATCGTTAGATTTCATATGACATTTACATATTACATGGAGGATATTTGCAAGTAACCCATCCAGCCAAAACATTAATTTGATTCAATTCAATTCAAAAATACTTTATTAATCCCAAAGGGAAATTAAATGTTGTTGTAACTCATCATCCTGGATTCATTAGAGTTGATATAGATGCTGATGGCTGTGGACAGAAAGACTCTCTTGTAGAGGTCCATCTTAGAGCAGATTTGGAGAAACTGGCCGCAGATTTTGATCTCTCTACCTATGGTGTTCTCTGTCTTTTTGGGCAGCAGGACCACCTGAATCTTGGGCAGGACTCCTCCCTGAGTGATGGTTTCTTCTCCTAGCAGCTTGTTGAGATTCTCATAATTGCGGACAGCCAGCTGCAGGTGTCGGGGGATGATCCTGGTCTTCTTGTAGTCACGAGCCAGCCACCAGCTCCAGGATCTCAGTGGTCAGGTACTCAAGCACCTCCACCAGGTAGACGAGGATGCGTCCAGGGCACCTCCTTTTTAACTCATTTGTGATTTGGGGCTGTAGCTGAGGTATTAGTTGAGCTTTTGAGATTTTAATCAGCTGTTCCCAGTTGTAAAAACCACCTTGTTGCCATGGTTACGCATCATAACAAATGTCCAAAAGCAAAAAAGGTTTCAGTAAAAATCCTTCAAGCTGCACAGCATCTGATATCAGAGGAAGTAATCATCCAAATAAAGCAATTTACATCCAGAAAAAAAGAGGAGTTAAAGTTTTCAAAAGCAACATCCCAGAATGAAAGTAAAAGAGCTGCTCCAACATGCAGCCACCTTGAGCGGTGCAATTCTAGAACGTTAATTAAAACGTTAAAACTTTGACTGTGGGCAAATGTGACTGAGCAAAACACTGTACCTCACAATGGCAATAATATTTTATACAAAAGTATAAAGTGCAGGTATACACCAATAAAAAAAGTGACAATGTTTGTGATGATGACAATTTTAGTACTTTTGTTGATTTTATGAACTGCACAGAATTTTCAAAATCTTCTCGATTTCCCCTTGAGGAGCATTTTTTTTGAAGTTCTACTATTTTTAGAAAGATTTTTTTTTTTTTTTTTGCAGAACCTCTGCCCATTTTTACTTCAGTGAGATTCAATCTTTCTAAAATGCTCTTTTTATACCTAATCCTCTCACTGATCTACTTCAAATTTATATGATTCATTGCAAAATGCTCCTACAGCTGGTTCTTATTTCTACCACACATTTAGTCTTCTGTTCACCTGTCGCTGCTTTTTTAACGGATGTGCTGCTGAATTTCAAAATTACCCCTCCTTTTTTTTTAAGGTACAATTTATTAGTTCAATCATTTCAAATGAAAACTTTGTTCCGTTGTGAATATAATATGGGTTTATGCTATTTGTATATAATTGCATTGTGTTTTTATTTGCATTTTACACAAAGTTTTTAACTTTTTCCATGACGGGGCTGTAGAAAGTGTGAGTTCCTGAATGTATACACTGTAAAAACACTTAGATTACATAAAAAGGTGAAGTATGATGGTGGGGCATTTTTTTTTTTACATGCCATCAACAATAAAACATTTTACATATCAAGACTACACCCTCAAGCCCCCCCCCCTCCCCCCCCACACACACACACTTTACTAATATGACATAAACAGTTCAGAAACAAGAAACACAAAGAAAAGCCTAAAGTTTTCTCCTGATGTTAAAGTCCAAAAAGTCTAAATCAGATTGAATATTGAACAAGGAACGTCCCAGAACTTCCTGTCAAATGACTTTACAGCCCACATGACCTGAAATAATCTGTTTAGTTGCAGGACAAGACAGGACCCAGCAAAATGTACTGATAGGTCACAGTTTTTTGAGTGGCACAGGCAGGACGCATCAATAAAACCTGACAAAATAGATCAAATGTTGGAACTGAAGTGCATTCTTAACAAGATAATTTTAATTGTCTTACATCCGTCACCTGGCAGAAGGTCTGTCGACCCGTGCGATCCTGAATCGTCTTTATGGCAACAGGTAACTTCACCGTGTCTCCCTCTGGAATCCAAATGCCCTGTAAAGTAAACAAGCAAAAATACAGCTCGATGAACTGATAGACAAAACAAATCAGCGGTGCAGAAAGTGTTGCCTCGTTTCATTTACCCTATGGACCGATCCAAATACTCCATTACCCAGCAGCTTGATCTTACGTATATCTGAAGGCTTCAAGATGCGGGCGTGGACTTTCTCTTTCTCTTCTAAAGGTTCAAAAGTCTGAAAGCACACGAGATATATGTTAACGTCGCCCCATATCGATCAAAACAGCAAGCTGAAAAACAAAGGAGAGAGGCTGGCTTACTTCGCCGCTCTCCATGTATCTCCTCATGGCTCGTTTGCGACGGATGGCGAGGCCTCGGCGGTACAAAACACTCAGCACAAAAATGGAGAATGAACAGAAGAGCAAGAAAATCACCCCGAGCGCGATGAAAGTGGGTGATGGTCTGATGACAAACATTTAAAGGAGAGTCACACATTCAGCACTTGACGGATGACCAACATTTTGACTATGCATAAAATCGGTCTATAGGAGGGTTTACCCAGAAGTAGGTCGTGGAGCCTCCACACATCCTCCTTCTCCTGGGCCAGTGCACCTGAAAACAGAACAAACAAGGGGTTGGTTGAAAGGAGAATAAAAAGGGAACACGTGTCTCCATAGACTGACGCTCGTTTCTTACCCTTGGCTGCAGTTGACAAAGCACAGCTCACAGCTGCCTTGCTTGTTGGGGTATTTAAAGATGAATCCCTCCTTACCCATGACCCCGTCAGGACATGAAGAGACACAGTTGGGACCATCCTGCAGGCTGGCACATGCTGTACACTGATCTGCTCTCTGGAGGAGAGACAATATTAAATATGAATGAGCATGCATCAGGATATGAATGGAGAAATTGTTCAAATGTGATTCTGTCTATTGTCTCCCAGTAGGGGGCAGAAGTAGATAAAGCTCAAACTTTATCTTCATATTTAAATCAGTGAGTTTTATCAGCACACTCAGAAGGTGCTATTAGTCTTAATTAGCTACAACTTGTTTTAGATAGACAAAAAACAATATCCTACCGGGCCCGAGCAGGTCTTCACCCCATCTTGGACTTTACACTCTTGGTGGCAGGGCATACACACCCCTGACTCGTTAGCAAACTCCCTCCTGTCTCTGCATTTAGAGCAACAAAAATCTGTCAGCAGACTGGGGACATTATTGAAATACTTCGTTTGGCTAAGTCGCAACAAAACTTTACTTAAATTTATGCAAAATGGGCTTAGTTTTATGAAGTTTTACCCCTTCAAGAACAGACAGTCGTCCACACATGTCTCTCCTCGCTTGTATTTCTTACAGGACACACACTGGTTCACTCCGGGACCCCAGCAGCCGTCAGATGAGCACAAAGAGTGACAAACAAAGTTGTCTTTTTCTGCACACACAGAATAAAAGAGACAAATTGCAGCACTGTTGCAATATCAGACGTGCTGGTCTTAGTTTAGTCCCAATAATTATGAATTTAATCTCAGCAGGTGTGAACACAGAACTCAGAAATCCTGCTGTACAATGCGTTCAATGCCCAGAAACACCAACGAGTAACATAAGTAACATGAAAACAAAAGCAGCCTTTCCTGTTGTCAGTGGACCTGTTTAAACTCAACACACTTTTAAATTTACTTGTTACTTTCTATTTGGAGCCCCCCCCCCCCCCACACACACACACACAGTTAGAAGATATTTTATTAATTGAGGACCGCCAAGCATAAGGCAGCCACCTATTATTATCCACCTGACAATGGTTTCTTAACTTTAGATCTAACTCTTCCGTCAACTTTAATGTGGACTGAACTGCAATGTGTACCCCCACAAATGTTATATCAAAACGACCAGCTCGGCACCGTGATGCGTGCTGTTACTTGTATTGGCATTTCAAGTTACCATGGCAATGTAATTTGCAAACAAAGACACCATTTTTATTTGTCTGGTTGCAAATCAGAAATCCAAGATGGCCACCTGAGCTACAAAGGAAAAATACTGTAAACCAGCCATTTTTACAGATATTATGATGAAATTTAGTGAGGTGATAGCTGAGAGCAATGTTCAATAAATAATTAATAATAAAAAGTGAAAAAAAGATAGCCACCAAAGCTAACTTTAATGGCTTTACCGCAGCTATTTTTACACATTTGGAGCTGAAATTTGGTGAGGTTGTAGCTGTGAACATTGCCCATCACATATTGAATCCAAATAAAAAATACAAGATGGCCACTATAGTTTGAAATAATAAAAAAAAACTTTAATTCATTGATATTTTGCCATTTTAAGCTGAAATTTGGTGGTAGCGGAGAGCAAACCCCAACACATAATATAGTCAAACCAAAATTTTAAAATGGCTGCCCCGTGGCAGTCCCCATCAAAGATTCTTCAAGAACTTTCTAAATTTATTTGTTGTTCTTTACGTTATTCTTTTCTCCGCAGTGATTTGAACATGTGAATATTAATTTAGCTGATCGTTTCCATTTGTTAAGTGATGTTATTGTCGTAACCTTTTGGAGTCAGACAAATTTAAGATGGCTGCCACAGCTAAGCAAACCTAAAACCCCCCACAAAAAACAAATATGGATTTCACTCAGTTAATTTTACAGATACTGAGACTGACTGTGGTGTGGTAGTAACTGAGAGTCATCCCCAACACACACTCTGAGCACCAATAAATCCTGCCAGATCTTGCTAAATTGAATTTGTGTGTATTGGTGTTTTCAAAATTTGACATAAATTTACCACAAATCTGTTAATTTTTTACATAGAAAGACAATCTTAAACAAACCACAGCCTGAAAACTGCTAGTGATGATCCTTCAAGGGCCTTTAAATATTTAATTTTGTTGGATTGTTACTGATTTAAATTGAATACATGCAAATCCACGTGGAACATTCTTGAATAATTGTTGCAGGAAAAAGAAACTTCAAGTCATCAGCAACCTATGTAAACATGTGAAAGCTTATGCCATAAATAATTTAAATGCATTTTAACCTTTTAGCTGAACTGTGGTAATAATGGATTTAGTTTTTGCCACTCACCACACTGGTCTCGGGGTCGGTTGTCCCTAAATTCAACTTGCTTGTTCCGTTTCTGCGGACGCGAGCTGCTGTTGAAGATGCGGGTCCAGTTCACCGTGTCGTGGTAGCAGAGCTTCTCGTTTCCTGAGATGTAGACACTGCCATCGTTTATTCTCTGCAGTGAGCGCAGCCCGAGGGAGGTGAGAGAATTGTTCCTCATCACCAAAAGGGAGTAGCCCCTGAAACAGGAAGTGAGGAAGTAAAACCATTACTGAAAATACTTTCTTAAAAATGCATGAAAGTAAATTCAATTTTTTTTAAAGCATCTGAATCTTTCATTTTTTAAATGAGCTTTCTGGAGTTTTAGGATCGTGTTTATCTAATTTCATTAAAAATATTTTGGGTTTAGCTATTTCAAAAGCATAAATGTAAATAACAACTTAATGAACAATTGTTGTGATGTAAATTTGTATAAAACAGCACTTGCGTAAATAGCTAGGGAATTTGTGAGTTGTATTAAGAAGGCAGATTCGGTCTGACTAGCTTTAGTTGGAATTTCTGTCCAAACTGAGACCATTCAGTGAGCTATCTACAGCAGGTAAGATACTTACTGCTCTAAACTGAGCAGTAGGTATATCACAACCACACTTGAAAAATAACTTAAATTCTTAAAGGTTGTAGGAGCGTTTCCACCTATAAATCATGTCTTTCTAATCTGCTTTTGAAATAGCAAAACCTGTGGATAAAGATGGAAATGAAAAGAAAACAGAAACTGGTTTAACGGAAATTATTTTGAGCAACATGTACACAAAATAATCAAATGTATTTTTATTTTATTTTATATGACATAAAGAGTCAGAAGTGATGGTAGAGCCAAAGAATAGAGCAATCATTTTGCTTCCAAAAGTAAAAAAATATCTCACAAATTCCACTTATTGTCACCCAAACACACACAAACGCACAAAAATAAATCAGAGCATGCAAACAAGCTTTGTCAATTCAACAAAACATACAGTCCACCACCACCTTAACCAAGCAACCCCAAGACTTATACCCCAGTGATGATTTGCTAAGCTGCACATAAAAAAATGGACACATGTCAGATTGTTACCATACCTTTTAGATTTGGTTCCCCTAAAGAGGGTAAAAATGTTACATAAGGTTATTAAACAACAGTCAGATTCCCACCACTGAAGACTGAGTGAATGCTACAGATCCCTTTACAGCATGACAAGGTGTTTGTCATGTGGAGGAACAAAACGATGGAGGGATGATCCTCTCACCTGTACAGTTTTCTGCCTTGAATGGTGTGAAGGTTGGAAAAGACCGACAGGTCAGACAGGCTTTTTGGCCACGATTGGATGTTGAGGAAATCTGAAGGTGGAGACGACGGCTTTTTAATCAGCTCCATGATGTGACGAGAAATATTTGGTTTGAACATAAATTCATGCTCACCTGTGATCTCCTTCACAGTGTTAAAGACTTTGAGCTTTTCTGGGTCAAGGGCTGGGATTTTCTTGTAATCGTCACTTTGAGCAAACAAAGAAAGACAAAACAAAGGTCAGATGCAACACTGCATCCATAAAACAGTTGAACATACCCAATGATTTACTAACTATGAAAAAGCATCAAGTGGAAAGTTCAGTCAGCTACTGAAAGCTACCTGGTGCTCCTTTACTGGAGTTTCTTCTCGTTTCCTATTGATGCAACATCATTTACAGGAGGTGTTGGTTTATTTATTTTTAATTAAATGTAAAACTGATTTTTTTAAAGTGCACTTAGTTTGTCTCTGTCACTAACCAATCAGCATATATATTTTTAATTTATTCACAATTCAACACCTACAAAATTCTCTGTTTCATACATTTTAGAACGTTTTATTTAACTCGGATTAAACAGTGACTTTGAGCCATGGAAAAATATTAATCACAAATATTTTGGTAAGTGTTGTAGGCAGGATTATTGAAAATTGCTATTCACAGAGTTTAAGCACATTTTATTTTTGCATTTAAAGAACAATGAATAGTCTTAAATTTTCCTCATTACCATGAAGTTTAATTTTTACCTAAAAAAATTATTTTTTTAAATTTTCAAACGCTACTAGATAAATAATAAATTAAACTGTTTTTTCATAAGGTGAATGAAAAAAATTTCAGCAATTAAATATAAAAATATCCAAGATTTCATGAATATTGACAATTTTCAACAAAAATAAAACAGAAAGTTTTAGGGATCAATAGATACAGTGGTTTAGTAAAAACTGTTTCAAAATCTTCCTGTGAGTCATTTATAAATAAAAAAAACCTTTTGTCTTTTTGTTAAATAAACCTTCTTCATGTATTATTCCCATGCATAAAGAAGCAGTCCTTCTTGTGGTAAAATAAAACTGCTTCTCATAAACTACAGACTGTATTTTTTGGACTACAAGGCGCACCGGATTATAAAGCGCAATATCAATAAACGGGTTTGCTTTCATACATAAAGTGCACCGGATTATAAGGCGCTTTAAGCAAAACAAGTTGATTTGGACAGATTTTTGAGCGCCGTGTACCACATAAAATTGGTTTGAGGTCAGTAAGCACAACCAGATTTAATACATAAGGCGCACAAGATTATGAGGCTCACTGTTGATTTTTGAGAAAATTGAGCTGTTTATTTTCATCTAAAGTTTAGCTGCAGCTTCCAGCTGAATTGAACACAAGCAGAACAGACTTGAACATAAGCTTTAATGATGTTTTGGAAATGTTTAATCTAAACGGCTGTAGTTTTCAGCTCATGTAGCTCAGGAGACAGATTTTCTCAAAGCAGAATATGTCTGAATATATTTAATAATAATCTTATTTTTTTGTTTTTTAGGGCGGTTTTCCTGCTAATAAGAAAACAAACTGGATAAATTGCACAGCCCTGCATTAAATGTATACCTCATATTTTTCCACTCATTAGGACCACCTTTGCATCAAAGGAAGCTGGGAATGTGCACATCTTGCTCTTATGGTAGAGCCGAACTAGGCCGGAAAGGAATGGTTTTCTTACCCGTTTATCCCCGTCACCAGGAACTGAAGACTGCCGTCAATCTTAGTGCAGTTTCTGAAACTGTCAATGTTACTCGCATCCACAGTTTCTCTGGACGGACCTCCTGTGCCAGTACAAGCTGGAAGGAAAATAAAAAGGGGAGACTAGGTTTAAACAGGTGTTTTAGGGTTTTAAAGGTGAAAAGCAGAATTAATCTGACACTTTTGAGTAAATAATTTCCACACTTTTCATAATTCCTGCATGTGAGCTTCCCATGTAGGGTGTATTTAAAATAGTATTTTTGTTATTCTTAAATGAAACTCTTAATTAAGAGGTAATTTGATCTGTGCTGCCCAAAATGGGAGATGATTATCTTGTTTAAATGGACTAAATTAACAGGCAGAGTTGCTTTTAAATTTAGCTGGATACCTTTTGAGCAGATGCCTTCGCACAGCTCACATTGTTTTACTCCGTTTTTTTCCACCTCCTTCTTATTGTTTGGGCATTTGCTCACACATGAGCTGTCATCCATCACAAAGTTTTCTGTTCGAAGAGAGGAAATGATGTAAGTGTCCGAACGGCAGCATGTCAGAGACAACAATAAACCCAGAGTAGACCGTCCCAGCAGTTTTAACAACTGGAGATTTATGAAAAGCAAACATAAAAACTGCATCGACGTCATGTGTTGGGACTCACCGGGGCACTGGGACACACAGATAGCGCCATACTGGTACTTGACATTGGGATTGGGCTCCATTCTGAATGTATGCTTGTTGTAGATCATAGCCTGTGGACACTGGGTCACACATGAGCCCGAGTTGTTGAAGTTCTTACAAGCCTGTTAAAAAAAATCCCAAACAGTTCACTGAGGGGGAAAAATACTATGTTTTGTACCTTATCTGTTTATCACAGCAGACATCTGGAAAAGGATGAGCAGTTTATTGAGGCATCATCGGCATGAAATTATTAGAAAAGTGGGCCCAGGATTGGCAGAAGTGATCTTGGGAGACCATCTTGGACACATTAAGCAAACTATTGGTCTGAACACCTGTTGAGATTAACCTGACAGGTCACTTAAAAAGAAACGAAGAATGAAAACTAGAAGCTACAAGTAGCAAAAAGCTAACTAAAGCTAAAAATAGTAAAAGAAAACAAAAATAGAGTAAAAAGCAGATTTAAGAAGGCACATTTTTTCAAGGAATTGAATACATTTTCATTTCTTTGGGTAAAGCACTTGTAAATAGAGGTAAATGTCTTGAAAAGTATAAAAATGACAAAAACTAAACATTTTATAAATTTTCAAGCATTAAAAAAATCAGAGACGATATCACAGGCAATGAAATCAAATAATTGGGAGTTTAAAATGTAGTTAAGGAGTGAATCATGCATTTACTTAGGTTTAAACTTTGTACCTTTTGAAGGGACAAATGTCTGTACTCTAAAAGTAGCTGTAATATACATGTAATCTTTATAGCTAATAGAGAATACTCATTAAGATAATGACTGAACTCCTGACTCACAAAGCAGTCTGTGTCCAGCGGTCCTCTACAGCCTCCAGCACATTCACCGTGGCAACATTCGCTTGGGTTTTTACCGAAGCACCGGCCGTTACACTGAGGAGCGCACACAGTCTTTGTCACTGAAACAGAGAACAGAATGTACAAACAAATTACAAAAGACTGCAGAAAGATGAGCCACAGAAATACTGATAATGAAAAAATAAAAAAATTATAACAAACACTAGACATGCATCTTGAAGTTTAAATCAAGGGTTCAATAAAAGCACAGATGACTTGTTTTTCAAGCTTTCTTAAGATAGCTTTGGCAAGCCATGTTGGAAATTCATTGGAAACTGAATATAAAATGTAGGAATTAAAATTAAAAGCTGAGCTGTCACTCACGAGTTTGGCATGCGTTACTTCCTGGTCCCCAACACGGCACGTATCCACACTCTTGGCTACAATTCCCTGGGAAATCATTTTAATGTCAGCAGATGGAGTTTTAAAGTCTAATACTGAAGCTCAACATAATACAAACTGAGGAGGATTGACAAGATTGACCAAAGATGAACAGCACTGTGCAAAAGTCTTGGATCAAGCCTAATTCCTTAATCATTTTTTTCTTCAAATGAGCCACACTTCTTTAAATAAATGTGATTTGATCAACAGCAGCACTGCTACCATTGAGCATGGACTTTGTTGATTTGATCAATAGTTCTTCAAGCTTTCAGATGGGTTTCTTTGTACCAAGATGGACCATTTTCTGAGGGATGTTGTCTTGTTTGTTAAGCCACCTAACTCTGATCAGTGGATCGTTCGGGCATCAAACATCCCCTAAATTCAACGTAAGAACTGGTGTTGTATCATCTCATTACAGACGACTATGCAAAACTCATTTTAAATGAGATCTTCAGGCACTTTCTCATAAATGGCCCATCACAAAACTTGATTTATTCCAATTTTTTTTATAAAACTTGGGGAAAAAAACAAGGATTTTACAGTTTTGACACATAAAATAGTTATTTTTAACTCAAACTGAGTGATTCTTAAACCTTTAAACATATTTGAGGATCAACTGGAGGATGACACATCTATCAGGACTTGTGTCAGATATGATTTATTCTTTCTATTTCTCAAAGACATGACTTTAAAATGCTGTTCCATCTACTGGTTATGGTTTTTAGGTCTCACACAACTTTTGCACAGTTGTAACAAGTTACACTTTCATTCCTGCTTTGTGTTTTGTATCGAAACTTGAACTCACGCTGAGGACCATTGGCTTCAATCAGAATGGGAGTGGAGTCATCCTTCACTATGTCCCTCCAGTTGATCTGCGGGGCATAACTCAGGTCCCGATTCTGGATGATCTTCACGCCTCCTTCCAGGATCTCTGCAGGTGGCACACATTTAAATCGGGGAAATGACAATTAGCCAAGCAAGCCTGGACAAGCCTGTGACTCATTCCATGAATCACTGCCACTCACTATTTACTACACTGCATACAAAAACAGCTCGCAATGGGACGGAGCTCGCGTTACACTGGCAGTTGAGCGGTTGGGCTCATGTCACATTCCAGGGACTTCACGGGGAGCGTACACATGGTTGCGCTCAGAGAACTGGTACTCTGAGGGTGTGGACTCCACTGCGTGGGTGTAAAGTGCTCCAGCAGTAACAGATTGTCACATCCAACCAGAGCTCTTATCTGTTCCAGCTCAGCCTCCCACACTTTAAACACACACGTCGTACCTGAGCTGCATACCTGTAAGGTGTGTCAGACCGAGCTCTCGAAGGCCATGTGCACCCTCTTTTTGGTAGTTGATCATCACAGCCAGGGCGTAGTGGCCATCGTACAGAGTGGTGCCTCTGATGACGCGGAGGTTGTCCAGAGGGATGCGGCTGAACTCGTTGACAGCAAACAGAATGTAGCCCGTCACTTCCTTAATAGACTGAAAAGAAATAAAGAAAATAAAAATCCAGGCGTTTGGTAAATGAACTGGTCAAAGCTTGGCACCAACTGGTTGGTTTGCTTAGTAAATGAACCTAAACTTAGATAAAATGGTTCAGATCTTTTGAAATGAGGTTCTGTGGAAAGATTATAGATATTTAACGTGTTGGGTGGCATGGTGGTGCAGTTGGTAGAGCTGCCACCTCTCAGCAAGAAGGTTGCTAGATCGAATCCCAGCCGGGAACCTTTCTAGGTGGAGTTTGCATGTTCTCTCTGTGCATGCGTGTTTTCTCCGGGTACTCTGGTTTCCTCCCACAGAACAAAAACATGCATGTTAGGCTGATTGGTAACTCTAAATTGTCTCTAGGTGTGAGTGAGAGAGCGAATGGTTGTTTGTCTCGTTTGTCTCTATGTGTCCCTGTGATGGACTGGAGACCTGTCCAGGGTGTCCCCTGCCTCTCACAGTGACTGGTTTATATGGGCACACCCCAAAAAGGAAGAATCAGGTAAAGATAATGAACGGATGATTGGATATTGAATGACATCAGTTCAGAGAAGCAGAGTTTAATTCTGACTGGACTGACGAGCTAATGGCTAGTCTGAGTAATGCCATGACCAGTGTGGACTGCTGTTGATTTAAAGCAACGTCAATCTCAAACATTCACAACAGATTATACAAATCCTATT
Source organism: Nematolebias whitei (assembly GCF_014905685.2). Lineage (NCBI taxonomy): Eukaryota > Metazoa > Chordata > Actinopteri > Cyprinodontiformes > Rivulidae > Nematolebias > Nematolebias whitei. The sequence continues at coordinate 41,593,057 of NC_056504.1, forward strand.
TCATAAAACTTTACACAGCGGTCAGTTTCATATGTAATACTTATTCTGTCATAAATATATTATTTCTGCCAGAAGTGCCATGTGGCAGTGCCACAGCTGCCGCTCGTCACCTGTCGGGGCACAGTTTTAGATGAAGATCATCTTATCTTGAAAAACATGTTTTGTCAAATCTGGAAGATTATTTCATGCAATAAAGCAGGAATAATAGGAATAGCAAGGAAATCCAGCGTAAAACATTTGCCAAATCTCTCATGTGAGATTGTTCGCTGTGGCAACTGCTGAAGAAGGGAGCAGCCGAAAGAAAGGTTTTATTGTAAGATCTCACTTGGAGCATGTGTTAGAAACAACTTTCAGTTGCTACCAGTAAAATTAACTGCATTATAGCAACTTTTTAATGAGTTGTGCCATCCATCCTACACTGGGTTGATTTCAAATGTTAACAAGTTATAGACATGCTTCTAAAAGACAGACTGAGCTGACTCCAACAGTAAATGTTGAAATCTTTACCAAAGATCTCACACAATCTGTTGGTTCTCAGAGTTAGTGTTGGGGATAAGTCAAAGCTACTACCACATTAAATAGCTCAGTATTTATAAAAACGACCGAGTCACGTGTGGTGGCCATGTTGAATCTGGTTGACGAGTTGTAGAGGTGCATCAAATGATTACTAACTTAAAGTTTCATTAAAATATGTTCAATGGTTCACAATATATTTTGCTAACAGACAAACAGCGTTGGCTCTCTATAAGACTTTTGAGCTTAGATTTGTTTAAGAGAGCAACAACCCACTTTGATCCAACTAGCCGTTAGTCTGGTCAGAAATAAAGAAGGCATTCAAAGTGCTACCTGCAACAGGTAAGATATTAATTGCAACATTTTCACAGCACCCCGTTTTAAAAGTATGAGCCATTGCTTCACTGCGTTTGTAAATTCTAAAGAAAGCTCAGGAATGTTTCAGACATTGTTCGATTCCCATCCGTGTCCAGACTGGTTTGCAGTTTTTCTTGCGGGCGCACTCTCTGTGAAAGGATTACTAATAATCTGGCCGACACGTTCACAGACCCACCTGCAGGAAACTGAAGTCTCTGGTGTGTTCCATCATGGTGACCTCAAGGTTACCCATCACGATATCACAGTTGTTGTACATCTTCTTCATCGTCTCGTACTGGTTGTCAGAGTCTCCTGTTGTGCTCAGACCATTCTGTGTGCCGGGGCAAACAGCCACTGACGAAAACAAATATACATACATTTATACATGCAATACATTTAAATAGTTTATCATTTATACCAACATTTCAGAGTAATTTGCCAGATTATAGAAGCCAAAATGTAAAATATGAAAAAAAAAAATTGGCTATTGAGGAAAAAAAAACATATAATACGTATAATATGACATTTATATGAATAAACTTTTCCTAAATGGATTTAACAATAAACACATTTATTGTTGAACCAAGCAGTATTTATGAAGTGTTACAGAAAGAAGATAAAAGATAACGAGAAACAGTCCAGGCTCCTCACAGTAATGGACGATCTTTCCTTTTCACTTTTTCAGTTTCACATCCAAATAAACTTGAAAGTTAGAAATACAAAACTATTCTAAATTTATTTATTTCACTAATATTTTATTGCAAACGGCACAGACACAATATAGTTTATAACAAACATCTTGTTATCTGATATATGTATTATTTTATAAACTGTTCCAGCTTGTTCCTGTTTGGATCGGTATGCGTTATGTGTTATTGTCAAGATAGATAATAGCCCAAAACATTAAAAACTTGTTAATTTTTAATAAAAAGTAAAGCACAAACTAATGATCATTTGATATGATAACACAGAAATCCCCATAGAAGTTCCAATAAACCATTCATGAGCAAACAGGGAGAGTTTTACCCCCTAAAAGGCTGTTTCATGCCTTTTACTACAAGACACTGTTCATCTTGCTCTGGATGAACGGACGTACTGTAACAGTGAGCAACAAGCTGAGGATTGTGTGCAGGCCGTGTCCTTCTGTCCAACAAACACACAAAGCCTTGTTTATGGTCTGTGGGAGTTCACCCAGTCAGCATCACTAGAAGGCTACTTTGTTATTCAAATGCCAGACAGGAGGGACGGAGCGGAGGGGAAATGGACGAAGGGGACGAGGAAGACAAACCAAACATGTTCGTTGGTTTTCAGAAAAATCAACACTTTGCACAAACGTACGTACAAACAAATGTCCTCAAGGAAAGCACGTCGGCACTGACGTCATACATTTCTGCCCACTTATCATCTTGTGCATCAAAGTCATTCAAAGACGTTTTCTTGTCGTTAAAAACAACAACTTTAAATTGAACTAGAAACTAAAATCGCAACTTTATTTAACCACAATCCTCGGTTTTACGGCTATTATTTAAAACATGATATTAATAAGCTCAGAAACTGAAGCTGAGGTTTGATTTTAAAGGATAATGTAATCGCAAACACAAATTTCTTTCTAAACCTCAGTATGTATTGATAGTTAAACTACTGAACAGCTGATATAAATGAGCTTTTCAGTCTAATATGTCTGATAGAAACACAACTCAGTTCTTCAGTTAGAGCTGTATCACATTCACGGTGTTCAAATCACTATACAGCCATGCAGTACAACTTGAACAATCATTTAGAGCAGGGGTCTGCAACCTGCGGCTCTGGAGCCACATGTGGCTCTTTGGTTCCTCCACATGGCTCTTTCAAGCTTTGACCAAAACGAACATAAAACCAAATTTTATTGGCTGTTTTACATAAAACAAAGGATTAGTTTTAGCAGTTTTCCTGTAATTTCTTTTGCAAATAATAATACATATTTATTTTTTCCACAATTAAAAATAATCACGTCTGCATAGTTCATAGTTTTTTTTATTAATTTAACCCCCGCCCCCTCACCTTTACAAGAATCTGGTCTTTTCATTTGTCTTAAATTGTAAAGATATCAAGAAATGTTAAACGCCATTAGATACTTTTTAGCTTTATAACGTCACCCCTAGTGGCCACAAAAGCCTCCTCTAACAAACCTAAAGTGGCCCACAGGTCATCAGTTGATAATCACAGTTGTAGCATGTTGTTGCAGTTCTGAACACTTTTAATTTACTGAACTAAGGTGTAAAAATGGCTCTTTTGATTGTAAAGGTTGCAAACCCTGATTTAGAGCCTCATTAGTTTCACAATACACTTAATTAAGAATATACAAAAAAAAAAAAAAAGGTTTAGAAAGGAAGGACGAAGAATAAAGGACAAAACGTCTCAGCAAAAAATAAAAATGAAACCGTCCAGATGACCTCACTGAACATTGTTGGATTTTATACCTGGATTATTGAGCATGGTGCTTAGAAAGGAAGTTTCAAACGTGATCAGTTTTAGGCAAGTTTTAGTTAAATAGATTTGCTTCAATTATTTGTTTCAGGAAAAGGGAAAAGAAAAATCTGTAACAAATGTACAAAGTTTGTTTTCTCAGTCATCCAGGTATATAACTTTGTGTTTTTGAAACCATTAGTGAAAAGGCCAGACTTCAGGGGTATCTGAGGCAGGCTTGAAACACAAGAGTCAGGTTGGCTTCTGGGTAATACCAGATGGCTAGGCCTCAGACTGACGAAGCCTCTTGGATGAGGGGCGAAACGTTTCTTTTTAACAAAAAAACAAAGTCCAGATGACATGATTCAACCTTTTTTGTTGTAACAAATGTAACTCCGAATTGTAAAACATATTTATTGGATTAAAAGGGGCTGACACTTCACTGATTAGTCTCCAAAACTTGTAGAAAAAAAACACTTTTCATTTGGTTTGTGTTTCTTGGTGTGCTCACCCTTTACTTCAAGTCTATTACAACTATAGAAACAAGCTGTTGAGATGCATTTTCATGAAAAAAAAAAACTTCTTTTGTTACTGAGTTGAGTGTTTGTCATGAAATGTTGACACATTAAAAAAAATCCCATCAACTGGCATTTGAGTCAAAACAGAAACCAGAAGAACGAGAGGATCAACAAGGGCATTAAAGCTTAATGATTATTAACCACAGAGCACGAAAACAACAGGCAGGTCAAAGCACAGAGCGTGTGCACGCTGAAGGACAGAAATCTGTTTGTGTGGTCACACTGGAAGTCTTGGTTTGTGTCAGTTTGGGGTGAACCAAGTTGTGTTTTTTTAGGTTTGCTGGAAATAAACTGATGTCAAAGTAATGCTCGCTGAAGGAGAGGAAAACCCACTCAGTGTGTGCATGTGTGGCAACAGGCTCGTCCCGTGATCATAAAGTCATGTTAAAGTTTGTTTGGTTCTTTTTTTTTTTTTTTTTGTATTTCCGAGAACACTGGGTTCACTGGGTCTGAATCGGTGCCAAAGATTTGAAGAAGTCGGCTCACTATGACAACAAAATGATGCCTTTCCCGGCTGGGTGGTGATTTATTTGCAGGTGTCTTTTAGCTTGGATATCTTTAGACACATTTAGCCGTCCACCTCTGTGATGTAACCGAGGTTAATGGAGGCTCGAGTTCCAGAAATATTGTTTCAAAAAAAGCCACATTTGTGAAATGTCAGGAACAATCAGGACATTATTCTGGTAAGAGCGTCACCTTCCTGGATGTCTTTTTTTTTTAGGCTGAGAAACATTAACACAATCCACATTCCTCTTATTGGGTTAATAACAACCCGAGCACATAACAATGTTACAGTATAGATAAAAATAAATCTAGTGAAAATGGATTTTTTTATGGTATCAGGGTTTACTGATCTTCTATACAGACTATAATCAGACCAGATAATACAAGTGAGCATCTACCGTATTTTTTGGACTAAAAGGCACACAGGATTATAAAACGCATTAAGCGAAACAAAACAGTCATATAAGTCAAACTTTATTCAACTCGTTCACAATAATCACATAAACTTGGTTCGAGGACGGTAAGCACAACCAGAGTTAATACATAAGACGCACCTGATTATAAGGTCTCATTATTATCTCATTATTATCACTATTATTAGGTCTCTCTTGTAAATGAGTCCCCGAGGCTCAGTGGGATTAACTTGTATAAATAAAGCTTGAATGAATAAGGCTCACTGTCGATTTGTGAGAAAATTAAATGATTTTAAGTGCGCCTTATAGGCCGAAAAATACGGTAAAAATAAAACATCACACATCTGTAGATGTGAAGTGAAAATGGACCGGAGACACAACTGTAGTTATTTTTGAAACAGTTGCAGTTTTGCTTCTAATCTTGTCAGCAGATCAATGTTAACACTTTTTAAAAATTTGTTTCAGACTCTTGAAGTGTCCGTGACACTGGAAGTACAAGGAACACAGGTCATTTGGTTTCTTTGGCACTTGTCACAAGAGTCATGAGCGATTTGGTTTAGCAAAAGTCGAGGCAGATCTGCATCTTTCAGGGGCATTATGGGAGGTTTCAGGTGCTGACAGTAAACATCGACACCTCCTCACGAACTTATCTCTGCTGCCTCCGATACATCGCAGCTGAATTTCTTTGTTGAACTCAGAGAAAAGAGCGGGAATGTTGTTCTTGCTGGAGCATTTTTGTCGTTTTTTTGCCCTCCGCCCCTACACACAGAGAATTTCACCAACATTTATTATGACAAATGGGCTGGAAGCTACTTTTAACATATTTAACGACAGACAAAAAATTCATCCAATCACCAGCATTTGAACTTTTTTCAAACAGGTTTAACAACAAACGCTCTCAATCTGGTCGTTAGTATTTCGTACTTACGGAGGGAAAAAAAGAGCAGAAATATGCACTTTTAGTCAGTTATTATAAATTGATCACCCTTTCTGTGACGACATGTGTGAAAGGATTGTAAATGATGTAAATGATCAAATAATTATTTAATAATTTACTCCTAAGAGGAGAACAAAGAGCTTCCTCATTAATGGCTGATATTTGCTCAAGGTATCGACATGGTCACGTTAAAACCAGCTTTCAGTGATATCTGCCATTCACTAAAATATGACTTAATACAATCAAAAACATTTGAATTTGCATTTCCCATTTATTAAAAATGGAAAATAGGATTTTTTTTCCCCCCATTTTCCAGCAAATTAATTTTCTGATATTTAGATATTTTCCTCTGTTTGATAAAAAAATAAGTTTAAATTGAATACATGCAACTGGTATAAAAACATTGAGAATAAATACGGACTTTGGCCACTTTCATGCTCACAATTCCTTCCTTTGTAAAGAGTTTAGCCTCAATGGGGAGTGGTAGTGCAGAGGTTAGAGAAGGTGAACCTGTGATTGGAAAGTCACCGGTTCAACTCCCCAAACTGACAACATCAAAATGTGGGTGGGATAGGTGAAACACCCTCATTTGCCCCACTCTGGGTTCTTGAGCAAGGCCCTTAACCCCCACCATCTGCTCCCTCGGACGCCCTAGATGGCAGCTCTCTGCTCCACACAGAGGGCTGTGGTAGCTCGGTGATCTGTCATTGCATCAGGAAGGGCATCCTGCATAAAAAGAATTGCCAAGTCTTCGTGCGAGATAGTTCGCTGTGGCGACCCCTGAAAAAAGGGAGCAGCCCCCCAAAAAAGAGGAGGATAAAGAAGTAGAGTTTGGCCTCTGCAACTTTTCCTTGAAATGTGAGTTTATGAGCAGCTCAAGTGGAAAGCTCTTTATTTCCTTGTCCTATTTATGCCCTGAGTGCAGCTTGGAGCTATCAGTGCATGATTAGAGCTCTCGACTCCTCTGAATAGACGGTTGTGCAATACGTTTGAACACCTGAGCACCTAATGTTCGAGGGCCTTCCGCTCCAAGCAGTATGTAGAGTATGCATGCAGAACAGGCACGACATAATGATGAACCAACACACGAAGGACAGAATGTGACAAAAAGGTATGTCCTACGTTTACACAGCACTCAGGCTTGATGAGTGGGTTTTCTCTGTGGAAAGAGGACTTGCGTTGCTGTCAGAGGAATGAGGTGGAGGGTTCTGAGTCAATACGACACGCACACATGCGCACAATGGTGTTTTTTTATGCAGGTGTGCAAGACAAGTGCTGGAGATTTCTAAACCGTCTTTCTTGTTCTTTTCAACTTTTTGCCAGTCCTGCAGCAAGGAAGAGATTTCTGCTCAACTCGCCACCATCAAGCACGCTGCATGAACCCACGGTGCCATTGTGCTGAACTCGTAACCTAACACAATCATGAAAGCAAGGTGCGGATCAGGTTTTGGCTGTTATTTTCACTCATCTGTTACCACGGCTTCAACACTAGAAAAGAACAGGGGGAGTGAAAGAAAAGAATAGAGGGAGGAGGTTGTAAACAAGCTCAATAAGAGCAGCCGAGACGCTCAGTGATGTAAACAGAAACTTGGCACTGGAGGCCAGAGATTACTGCAGACTTTATAGGTGAGCGCGCACAAAATCACCTGAACGAGTGAACTCATTCACGTTGAGTTAAACTCACCTGTCTACAGGCAGAGGTTGTGCACATGTGAAGGGAACGGTTGCTTTTATGCAGCCAAATGTGCAAGATTGACTAAATTTACTGCTTCTGATCAAGGCTGTGGGAAGTAGGGGTGCAGAGGGTGCTGCAGTCCCCTCTGAGGACATGCATTGTCCAAATGCATAATGAATGCAAAAAAAACCCTGCATGTGTTTAAAATGACTAACATTTAGATATTTTTGAGTTATGTAATTTTGGTAATAAGCGCTACTACTGTACAACCGTGTGCAAAATTCAACAACAAACTAAACAGATTAGCTTCAGGTCATAACAGAAGTTCTGTAGATATTGTCTGTCTAAATTATGCAAAAAAAAAAAGTGTCCATATTCAGATAAGACAACATGTGTTGCTAGTTCACAGACTTTAAAAATACTTTGCCTGCAGAATGAACTCCCTTTGTTTTTATGCTGCACGTTAAAAAGCAGCTAAAGACATTTTTATGTTATCTTCTAGTTAGAGTTTTATTTGATTATTTTATCTCTGTTCTTACATATTTTTAATCTGTGTCCTGTTTTAATTGTATTGTATCATGAAGCTACTTCCTAGTGTGCATTTTACTGCATATATGAGGTATTTTGGGTGCTTGGAGTCATACAGATTCACATGGGCTCAGAGCACCCCCTAACTAAAACATGTTCCCACGGCTATCTGACTCATCACTTATTAAGTTACCTGCTCAAAATTTTGAAATGTAGAAAAAAAAGGCTGCAAGCAAACTTACAAAGTCATTCAAGGAAAGTTTGCTTGGTCTTTATGATGGCACAACGGCCACACTCAGAGTGAAAGTGTGACGACAGCTCAAGGAAAGATGCAAAAAAAACCATTTTATAATAAAATGATTCATAAGAGAAATGTGGATGTAAATTAAAAGGCAATTAGCAACAAAGATTGCACAAAAAAGAGGCTAAACTTTCTAAGAAATTATAAAAATCCAGCCATTTTATTCTAAATAATGCAGCTAACGTGCAGATTTAAGGGTATTGACTAAACATTTCACATCCAATTCCAGTTCTGGTTTCAGATTTGAGATCGGTGCTGTGAACAGTTTCTAAAACCAGATGTTCATATCAAATTCAAACTTTTTGTAGCGTACATCTGCTGCAATTAAGAACAAACAAACACGGTTTAATAATTGGAGAGAACAAAAAAAATCTAAATACTGAACCATTTTCTTTTTGTTTTTGAATATATATATATAAAAAAAGGGCACTTTTTTTGGTGTGGGATGTTTACCAGCCGCTGGCATCGATGATCTCATGTTGTTTTTCTCTGAATCAGAGTCGCTGAATTCACCTGCAGCCAGGTGGCAACAAGACCAAAGTTCACAGCAGCGTTCAAATCACAACACCCCACTCTGCCTCCAGAATGCTCCACTGGGGTTCACTCCATCTTTGCTCTGTAGCTCAGTTATGTTACAGACAACTTAGAAGCAACTGTGTCAAGTAATACAGATACTACTCTGTGCATGGTAAAGGAAAACAGGCGTGCTTTATAAACTGAAAGTTTCATTAAAGCAAAAACTAAAAGCTTTCTAAAGATTTACTGTGACCCTTTGCTGCATATTTTATATATATTTGTAAAAACTGGATTGAAGTGGGGCAATTTTAAACTCTGAAGTCATTTTATACCCAGAGTTCTGATATTTGTTATATAAAAACGTGGCTACTTTCTCCATTAATCAACTGATCTCTTCAATTGTAAAGCTGAAAAAGAAAAAAAGGCAGTGATAAATTGCCTAACAGGTATTCCAAACTCATGTCTAATTTCTTTACAAGCATTTAACAAAGTTAACCACTTAAAACTGTTTAATGATGACCCATAAATAAACATTTCTTCCCAGTCTTTTTTAATATATATATATATATATATATATATATGTATGTATATATATATATATTGTCTTGTATTATCAGTGTCACCTCCACAGATTGAATGCAGTTCCGCTACTGATTAAACTGAACCGAAGGAGACAAACGTTTCAGAGGTAACCTTTTTTTTTTTTTTTTTAAAACCCAGGGGGGTTACTTTTTCCTTGAGGTTGGTGGTAAAAAAAAAAAAAAAAAAAAGGCTGGGCTCTGTCGCAAAACCTTGAAACAATTGAGTCAAACACGCTAAAGCACACAGAGCCGTGGGAGAGGTGCAGGTGACTCACAGCAAACAAGTTTTACGTGTGCGGAACAGGTTTGGGTGTTTTTTTAGGGCAGGTGTTCTTCATTGGCAACTTGCAGCTGTAAGCCTGTTACTATAGTGCAGCTTGAGTGTTTTATTATATGGAAAAATAAATCAGACATGTTTTCGGATGGTGATGTGTGCGTTGAGGACCCACCTTCTTGCGTCTGAGCGCTGCAGGCTTGGAGAGCGCCCAGCAGCAGGAGGCAGAGCACCTGCTGCACCTTCCTCATGAGGGCAGTCATCCTCATTCAGATCCCCACGCTCAGAAATGGCAAATACACATTACAGGTCGAAATAGGAAAAACAAGTATATAAAATCCGTTTGTGGTCCAAAACCGTCCTCAGTTTCAACCCGTGATAGTCCATTTAGGCCGATGAATTGTTTGATTAATCCAGTTTTTATTCCCAGGCCTGAGCTTTCTTCTCAGATGAAGACAAATGTCCGCCCTGAAGAGAAGAGACTGACGGTGTTTTCTTTATTTGACTTTCCGAGCCGCCCGCTCGGGTTTGTGAGAGAGAGGAATCAGCGCCGCTCAGTGATTGGAGCGCAGCGCGCAGCCAATCAGCGGCCGGAGCGCCTCCAACACTGATTTATGTGGGCGGGGTCAGAGGCGTGACGCGTTCAGGGACCGCAACTACAACTCAAAAGAAAACAAACTTAATTAAAAAAAAAAAAAAATGCTTAAAACCTTTTCACTGCTACTATTTCACTTTGAAAGTTAAAGAAACTGAAAGAGGAGAGGTGCCCGGTGCACCTTTAAATAAGAGGGGTTAAAAAAACATAGATTTTACCTTTATAGTTACTAATGAGCAAGCGACCTCAAATAGTTTTGCTCTATTTGATTTTCTTATTATGTTCTTATTTTATTAATAAAAATAGTTTTATTGGGGATTTTTTCTTTACGTTGTGAACCTGACATGTAAAGTTGCCGTGTGAGAAGCTGAAAAAGAGTTAGATATGAACATTGTTTGACACGAACCCCAAAGCATCGCAAATTACTTAATTAATTACTCATTTACAGCATGACTATTTACCAATACAGTACTCTAAGCCACTTAATTCTGTTAACAAAAAACTTTAGTTTTGTCGACACGTAACTAGCAAATAAACCTATTTTTAGCAAGTTCCTAGCAGCTCAAAGATGAACCACTGTGTTTACACATAAATAATTTATCAAAGAACCACATTTAAGCCAGATTTTTAACAAGCTATAACGAAAAACTCAAACACTAGCCAGTTAACTAATTACCTTACTGATTAACTAACTCTGAGCCAAACAATCTGTCATGAAGACAGTGAATTGATGGTTTTGAATCTTTAAGCAAATGTGAAAAATACCACATTTTAACCCTCAGAATTATATTTTAACACAACAACATGATTGCATACATTTGATGATCCACTAAAAAAGACTTTATGACATGTCTTTGTTGTCTTTTATTTTTTATAACACTATAACTTTTTCATGATTTTTATGAATGTTTGTTTTGTCGTTTTGTTTTATTTCCTTACACCTTGAAGCACAAACACACTACAAAATATGCTGCATGTCATGGTCAGATAGGAGCTGTACAAAAAGTGAATGAAACAGCAGAGACAAAAAGTCCAAAGACTTTAACAAATCCCTATAAAGTATTGTTAAAGATCACTTTCAAAGATTACAAGGTAGTCTGACTCCTTGGAAGCAATGTATAAAGAAATGACGGTCTGTCCTTTTTCTGCAAAAAGCAGTTAAAAAAGTATTGCCAAGACAGTTTTTTTTTTCTACCATTTATTTTATTACTGAGTAATTTGATACATTCATATTGTAATAAAACATTTAGTCAATTTATGAAGAAGTGGCAGCACATTGAAGATTGAAGAACTATGAAATGGTATAAATGAAAGCTCATTTAAAAACTAATATTTAAAAAATGAATTGAAGAAAATAAATATCTGGCACCCTCACGCTTCAGGATGATTACTTAATCAACTATAGGCTTCAGTTTCCCTCTAAACATATTGTTGTTTTCCCAACTATGCAAATTTTCCTTTTGTATATCTACAGATTATTTTCAGATGCTATTTTTCCACAGCTGAAGTATTTTCCTGAACAAATTTTGAACATAAAATGCTGGCATTTCTAATTCACCCCCATAAAAAAAATGCAAATTTGAAACCAAACTCATATTTTGTTAACCAGCTAAGCACAACTTAAACTTAAAACCATAAAAAGCTACAGTTCAGACCTTTTAAATTTGACTAAACCCGAATCACTGCGTCTTCACTAATCAGCTTGTTTTTCTTCCTCTTCATGCAAAACTGACTTTATCATTAAATCAGGTGAGTCTGTTCATCTCTTATCTTTTAAAAACATGTTTCCAGAACACAGACCGAAGCAGCCTCCCTGATGCTTGATGGCACAAAGACTTTAACCCCTCCACTCCTTTTCTGCTGAACCTCCTGAGGTGTAAGATCATTGTTTTATTGCTGCCGTGTGGATTTACTGCTGGACTTAGAACTAACCTCTTTGGGCACTTGTGCAAAACAACCAGCAATTTTGTGGATTCTGGCTTGCGTGACATGTTAACTTGGAAAAAAACAACTTCTGTGTAAAAGTAGACGAGCGAGACGAACAGCTCTATGGAAACTGGTTCTGCCTGCAGCTCCTGTCCACCTCCAGCACAAACATCTTCTTTTTTTACTACCTTGTCACGTCTAACAAACAAAAACAAAATTTGCTTAAAAAAAAAGCTTTTCACTTTTCCCGCTTAAATGTCTGAAACAATTGCTTTCAGATTTTACAGAAATTAACACAAAGATGACTTCCCTTTGTGCCTACAGATGTCTCAAGAAATTAAAAAAAAATTTTTTTAACACCAATAATCACGAGACTGACGCAAACACATCAACTCGTTCATGATAGAAAAGGAACAGAAAAAAAATCTCAGAATTGAAAACTATCAACTTGAATCAATTAACTTGTGTGGAAAAAAACAAGATTTAAAGCAACAAAACAATTAATCTGGTAAAGATTATTTAAAAGACACATTTACCGTTTTTTCCCGCGTATAAGTCGCACTGGAGTACATGTTGCATCAGTCAAATAAAGCAGAATGAAGAGAAAAAAAACATACATAAGTCGTTTCGGCATATAAGTCACATTTATTATGGGTCACCACTGACCTGTTGTGTTTATTTAATGGTCAAAACGGCTTCATTTCGCCTGGGCGGCGCCATCCGTCCATCGTGGCCAGAGACGCGAGCTCTCCAACGTTCCTCCACCTGCACCAGCTGAGTGAAGTGAGTGCACATGGGAAGACTTGCTATTGCAGTTCTTTGAAATTTAAAGCATCAGTCAAAAATTGCATTGTGAATATGGGAAAAAAACAACAACGTATAAGTCGCTTCGGCATATAAGTTGCAGGACTGACAAATCTATGCAAAAAGCTGTGACTTGACTTATACGCCGGAAAATACGGTAAAAAAACATTTCACTTATTTGGGTTAAATGTGTCCCAAAGGTTTCGTTCACACTGTTCTCATAGTTGAAGTATGATTGAGTTTTTATTAGTTTAAGTAAAAAAAAAATGTTACAACTGCTGATGTAGAAATAAAAACATAAATCCTGTTTTTGTCATTGTGAAATAGTAATCTTGTCCAATGCTGAATTTTATTACGATGCTCCCGGACTAAAGAATGGTCAAATTACTGCTGCACCGTATTTTCAGACTATAAAGGCACACTTAAAATCTTTTAATTTTCTTTAAAAATTGACAGTGCGCTTTATGTCTTAATTCTGTTTGTGCTTACTGACCTCGAACCGATTTTATGTATCGGTTTTCTTTCACTTAATGTGACTTAGTCTGAAAAAAATGGTATATAAAATGTTTTGATCAGCACACGAAAACAACATTTTGAATGTCTTCCCAGAATAAGGAACACAGTTATCAGACTCGAGAGTATTGTTGTGCAGTCATGAAGTTTTATTAGCTTTTAGTGTGAGTAAAAATGTGTCACTGAGTTTTACTCAAATCACTTGTCATAAACAAAAAAAAAAAAAAAAAAAAAAAGTTTGTTTCCTGGAGTAGCTGTAGTTGTAGTTAGGTCTGCCCTCTTCTGGTAAAATGCTTTTAGCAGCCCCTTTTTTAAACTTGTTTATAAACTATAAAAATGTAGTTTTGCTGCCTGTCAGTGAACAATGAATCCCAGCTGAAGACGGATCATACAGAAAATGGGTTTATTTGTAATACAGCAGGATCCAGAGATCTCTGTGCATTCAGAATCAAAACAAAATATTCACCATTTTTTATAACATTTTTATCTACTTGTGTAACTATAACGGTACAGAATGAATCATTAAGAATATGTTTTTTTCCCCACACTGATTATTATTTTACAGACACATTTTACATGAAAGTTTCTAGACCTCAAAATTATAATAATTAAAATATATCACCAATTATGAATCAATACACCAAAAATAGTCTGTGACAAAACTTGAAGTGTGGCACATATGACTTGCCTTTTTTTGAAGGCATACTTGAAAATAATAAAACAAAAATAAAATAAAAACAATCTGAGTAAAGTTTTAATACATAAATACATGACTCAAAATCAGAACCAAACCAGCAGAATCTGACGTTGTCACTAAATATAAGGCCACATAAACCAAACGAGTAATTTCTAAACAAACAGTAACAGCTGGATCTGAAACATGCACTGAGAAGTTGAAACAGTGGATGTACGGGTTGTGACGCTGTGGCGTGTGCATGAGTTGTGGCATCCACGTATATAGCGCGAGGAAGTCGCTTTATTGAGACGTAAAGTTTGTAGCGTTTGCTGGTTTCAGCTGTGATGCAGTCATTCGGCTGCTGATGAGTTTCAGAAAGCTACGACAAACGTGTTGGTATGCGTACCCTGCTTTCCTTCACATAAATACGCAGACAACTGAGATGACCGACATGAAATGAACATAAATAAAACCATTTGAAGGTTTTCCATAATATTCACATTCAGTAGCAGTTTCCAAAGACAGCATCAGAATCTGTTAAGACTAAAAAAAGTAAAAAAAAAAAAAACTAACACACACAAGGATGCAGTTTGAGAAAGGTTTGTAAATAAATGTGTGTGCACCAACCGTATTTTCCGGCCTATAAGTCGCAACTTTTAGCCTAATTTGCATAACCTGCAACTTATACACTGAAGCAACGTATTTATGTTTTTTTCCTATATTTATAAACCAATTTTTGAAAGAGATATGACCGTTTTCATTCATTCTGACATTGAAAATATTGAACACTACCATTTTCAGCTGCTAGATGGCACTCGAGTAGTATGGCATACCGTTGTGTCGTGTAATAGGTAAAACTGGCTATTAATGACACAATCGGCTTGCCACAGTCTGCCGCCTTTGTCCAATTCGCCGTCAAATCAGCTTCATTTTGCTGCGCCGCCAAGGTGAAATTCAGCTGATTTGACCATTGAAGTGCATTTATTAAGTAAAAGTTCATTTTAGGTGCTTATCTTGTTAAATTTTGAAGAAATGCGCAGCGTTCTTCCTTCTGCGTGCTCCAGGAGCACTGAACACTTTTGAAATACAGCTGATTTGACCATTAAAAGTCCTTTTATTAAGTAAAAGTTCAACTGAGACATACTTTTACTATAATTTTGAGAAAACAAACAATTGATTTTAGGTGGTTATCTTGTTAAATTTCGACGAAATGCACAGCGAGTCGTCCCTCTGCGCGCTCCCGCTTCAGCTAATCGATTTTTGAAATGCAGCTGATTTGATTGACAAAGTGCATTTATTAAGGAAGTTAAACCAAGACACACCTTTGTTATAATTTCGAGCAAACAAACAATTGTTTTTAAGTGTTAATCTCGTTAAATTCTTGTTAAAATTCCTCCCGTGCACGCTCCCGCGGCCGCCATTTGGCAGCCAATCGATTTTTGGCACAACACCAGCCCACATTTCCAGGTGGTCAGTGGAGACGCATAAAAGATGCAACCTATACGGCGACGCAACTAATTTATGGATTTTTCCAAATTACTAGACATTTTTGAACAGACGTGACTTATACTCCAGTGCAACTTATAGGCCAGAAAATACGGTACGTACTGCTCTCACATTAGAGCTGACAAGCAAATGTTTCTACTTTTATTTTTGCTTCCTGTTGTGAGAACACGGAGGAAAATCTACGAACATCAACGCAGCTCCGAGGATGGAGATGTGAGCAGAACGCATGCAGATCAGGCAATCAAGTGTTTAAAACAAAAAAAGTTTCCTAAAATGTAGTGGTGAGATGTTTGTTTGCAACAGCTGTTTACCGTTAACGCCTGAGCTGCTTACACAAAAGACACGCCAAGACAAATCTAAACACTATATGAGTATCAAAGTGCTCAGTATGGCTCACAAATGAGAGGGGAGAACAACCCATTGTTAGAAGCTGCTGTGAATGGTCTGTGATGTAATTGTTCTCAAACATGGCTGTTACCCTGCAGGAAATAAGAAAGTAACAAATTAACACGAAACGAGACTTTTCTTTGGATGGGTGACGTAGAGGTGAAACAAAAACCAGACAAGTGACATCAGACTGACTCAGCACCGCACCTGGAGACCAACACAGAACATTTCACCTAAGAACAAGTGGATGGAGAAAAATCAAGTGTCTGTTGTAACTGGTTAGTCAGTGTGTAGTTAGATATGAACTGGAGATTTTTTTTAAAATAACTACTAAAAACTAAACCGGACCTCCTCCTGACTCTGAACATTTTTTGTACACACCAATCAAAACTTTTGAATCCAACCCAAACCTCCCTCCTTGGATGAGAGAAAGAAATAAAAAATTGGATTTGGGCGTCTGCTTTTCCCAGTCTCCCACTTATTTTTTGTTCTTGAGTTGATTGGCCAGCCAATCAAGGCCCTCGTACAGACCGTCGCCGCTGGTGGCGCAGGTGGCCTGGATGTACCAGTTGCGGTGGCGGAGGGAGTGCAGGCCCAACTTGTCTGTGATCTCGGCAGCGTTCATGGCATTCGGTAAGTCCTGTCAAAGTGGGGAGAGTTTGGAGAAACAGAGTTTAATTATGACTGGACGGAAGAGCAAAAGTCAACTGCTGCCATCTTGAAACGAAGCCAATCTCTAAAATGTCATATTGCTTCATGCAATTTATTTTTTAATATATAAATCTTTACATCAGTTTTGCATCACTGGGTTACTCAGATAAAAATGTGATATTCCAGCTGGAGGTGTCCCAGTCAAGCTTTACTCCCAAATCTCATCAATATGATGTCATCTTTGTGAGACTGAAAGCAACCATTGTTTATTCGATGACTAACTCTGATAAACTGGGATTAAATCAGAGAAAAAATCTTGACTGGATTTTTTTTTCTACATTTAGAGGTTACCCAACAACAGGCTGTGCACATGTCTGTCCCTCCAACCTGGAGTTTGGTCTCATGCGCAATGTCTGTACAATGATGGCGACACTCCCAGTACATTAACATTTAATACAAACTAAGATTTTAGATGCAAAAGTCCCGAGGAGGTCGGGGCTGAACGTGCAGGAGGAGGGGGTGGGATGTATCAGTTCAAGTATCTCCCCCGGCTGCAGTGAATTGGTCATGTTCGTACACATATGCAGTAGTCCATCGCTACTTTGTGGTTCTTTTATCATGGACTCGCTCAGTCGCATTTTTTCTAAATAAGATTGGACATGACACACAGTTGGCTGATTGATAGATGAGCCGCACGATCGGCATGTAATTTTTATCTAAAATAAATTATTTTAAATGACCTAGTACCTGCTGCACATTTGTGCAGCCCAGAGCTACAGGATAAACTTCCTGCTGCAGCTGATCAGCTGTTTTCCATGCAGAGCGGAGAAGTGGGCGTGGCCAAGAACAGACGAGGCAGGGAGCTGAAATCATGACATTCTGTGCTCTCCTAGAGCTTTACAGTTTAGAAACATTGTTTAGAATATTGCAAGAGCATGGGAAGGGTTTGAAACACCTTAATAAATAAATAAATAAATAAATTTAATTTAACATATATAAATATTAAAACAAACTACTACTTACTACTTGTACTGCTGTTCCTACTTTGTGGTTTTTCATTTATCGCGGGAATTCAGAGTACGGGATCCCCGCGATAAATGAGGGACTACTGTATTTAATACGTAGACGTTTAATGATGTCATCACCTTCCTGAAGGGGCGGGCAGTTCTGTTAGGGCAGGGGGGTGTCCTACTTGACTTGCTGCAGGTGAGCTTTCACCTGCAGTTTCTCTCTGCTGCTCACACCCGGGCTCACTGTGAACCAGGCAGCAGGACCCGCCCTGCTCTGCTCTGATTGGGTCAAACTGCGGCTCTGGTTCTCTTTATTGGTTGAAAGCAGCGTCAGTATCTTTATTATTGGAGGGCTTTAACAAGACCACCACAGAACACACGTTTCTGCCCCCCTCCTCATTTTTTCCGATGACAGAAATCCATCCTGGTCACATTCAAAACGATGGAAATTCCTCCTAACAACGTATAACTTTTATCCATGTAAATTGTATTAGAAGAGGATGGAATTAGACTTTATTTATATTAATATAAATTTCAAATTTTGTCTTGTTTAATGGCTCTGAGTTTACTCTTGTTGAGAAATTATTCTAAATAAATAAAGTACAAAGAACTGAATATATGATCAGGTTTATCTTTTAACCTTAGAAACAGCTAAGAAATAAGTATTTCTGCAAAGTGAAAATTAATGGCTTTTTCATAATAATGAAAAATTATAATATATATAAATATTTTATTATATGTCCCAGAAACATGATTGTTCTGGGAAAAAAAAGAAATTTTACACGTTTCCTTGGGAGTTGCATCATCATTTTTGATGGAATCATTTCTTCAGGGTGTTTGCAGATTTACCCGTCAGTGTCTGACATCAGCTTCATAACTCTTAAGAAATAATGTGAAGAAAATCTCATTCAGCTGGATGTTTGAGATGTTTCTGGCATGAAGTTTCTGTTTGAATCTTCTCATATTTAACAGAATTAGTATTTGACCCAAAATGTTAATTTGGGATATTTCTTTCTGAGTTTCAACTTAAGAAAAAAAAAGCATCACAAGGTCTGATTTAGCTTCTTTATAAATTAATTTGCTGGGATGGGCAGTATTGAAAAAAAAAAGAAAACTATTATTTAAATTTGACACAACTTGTGAACCATTTCTTGAAAGTTAACTTGCTTGATATACCTTTATAAAACTTTTAATATATATCTTTGTTCTTTCTTCTTTTGGTGTTTTTCTAACAACATAAGCACGCTTCACTACAAAAATGCAGGTCCTGATTATCACATTAAATGTCACTTTAAAAAAAAATGGTTCCAAACATTCCTTCCCTAAGGAGCTCCTAATTGTGGCTTTAATTAACGTCATGATTTGAGAATTTTTTTGTATTTTGAACATAAAAATCTACAAAAATATATTAGGCATATTTGGTTTTGTTTCAAATCAAAGTGTTTAATTGTCAAGAATGTTGAAAATGTTCAGGTGTGCTACAATAATTTTGATATATGTCCTTCTCCCTTTTCAAAAAAAACAACTATTTTTTTGTCATTTATATATTGGTCTATAAGTTAAAACTATATTTGACTTAATAATATAAATAGATAAATAAACAGAACAAGAAACAGAAAGCTTGCATCTACAACAAAGCAGTTTCTGTATTTAGTCCAGAACAGTATTAATCACTTACCTGTTTATTAGCAAAGACAAGGAGCACTGCGTCTCTCAGCTCATCCTCTGCCAGCATCCTCATCAGCTCCTCTCGAGCTTCGTTCACACGTTCTCTGTCATTACTGTCCACCACAAAGATTAGACCTGAAACAGCCAAACGTAAAGGTGTTAAATACATCATTTTCTAAAGAGGAAGCGAGGCTTTTAGGCTGCTGTCTGATAAGCTCTCATCACCCTGCGTGTTTTGGAAGTAGTGCCTCCAGAGGGGCCGGATCTTATCCTGTCCACCCACATCCCACACGGTGAAGCTGATGTTCTTGTACTCCACCGTTTCCACATTAAATCCTGCAAAGAGGAACAACATTACACAATAAGACAAACGAGCGCTGCAATCGATCGTTAACGTGAATAAAGGTGAAACTCCCAAGAACGCACCGATTGTTGGAATTGTAGTGACTATTTCCCCCAGTTTGAGCTTATACAGAATTGTCGTTTTCCCTGCAGCATCGAGCCCAACCATCAAGATCCTCATCTCCTTTTTTCCTATGAGGCTCTTCAGCAAGTTCCCAAAAATGTTCCCCATGATTCGGACGAGCTTCTCAAACTCTACGTGTCGTGGCTTGGGTTGTGGTGCTGCAGGTCTTTCAGCTATTTATCAGTCGTCTTGCTGGGGCTGAAAGAAAACAAAACATAACTTTTTAGTGACTGTGTATTCCTGACTTGAATTATTAAAATGGTAATCTGACTAAATAAAATAATTCATCTTATGCCTTCTCTTGTATTTATCAAACTGTATCTTGCTACTTATGAAAATGCACGACTCATAACGGGAGCAGAGTTATCATGACAGAAGGAAGAGATGCATGTCTGCGTCATGACTCCAGGCGACAGTGCAATCTGTTCAGACGCTTCTCACTGCATTTTTTTTTTTTCTTCCTTCAAACGTTCGACTGCAACAACGCCAAGCCCCCACAGCACATGCAACATGTCCCACATTAGCAGGCATGGCTTGAACATATTTAACATGATCGCATCACAATGCCAGAACAGAAGGCCTAATATTATCGTTACCACCAACTGCTTTTTACTAACCTTAAATAATCTTGTGCTGAGAAGAGATGGAGTTACAGCTGTTTTGGTCAAACTTTATAATCACTTCATGCGTGGCAATACTGTGAGATCCTGTAAGGTGTGAGAGTCCTCGAAGTACACTCTGATATCTGTAAAACTGACGGAGTTAAAGCCATTTTTGTGCTGGCTACGGTCAATTTGCTCTGGCAACTATTTGGAAGTTTTACAAAAAAAATCTTCCAGTAGTTTGTAAAATATTTAACTAACAGACTGTGTTGATGCTAATAGTTAATGCTAAAGTTTTGAGCAAAAGTATTGCACAATTTGTAGAGCCCAGAGTGCTGAGGGACTCTCAGCTACCAACATACCAGATTTAAGTAAAAAATGTACAGTATGTAAAATTAACTGAGCCATGTTTTGGGTTTGCTAAGGTGCATCTGCTTTGGTGGCCATCTTGAATTGGGGCTGACTCCAAATGGTAATTGTTACGGTTCATGAGGTATTTTGCTAACGCAATGGACAAACACACAAACTTGGGGAGTGGGGAGACGCAGAGGTTAAGACAAGGTGGGCCTGTGATCGGAAGGTCACTGGTTCGACTCCCGGACCGATGTTAAAATGTGGGTGGAAAAGGTGAAACACCTGCACCTGCCTCCACCCTCATTAGCCCCACTCTGAGCCCTTGAGCAAGGCCATTAACCCCCACATCTGAACGTTAATTAATACATCACTACATTAATTTAATGAATTCCCCCCCTTCATTTTCTTTTGCCCTGTTCAAGTTATCAATCTCACAATGTTCAACAGCCTGTCATAAAAGAACCTTCTTCTACTACACACCATAAGGAATAGTATTCAAATAAAATGTTTATAAGTCATTTTGATCCTGTTATACATGTTATGTTTTATCTGACAAATGTTACTTTATGTTTAAATTAATGCATTGATTAGGACTCGAGTCTGCTAGAATGAAAATACAGGCTGCAAAGTAAATTCAACCATAAAAACTGTTTTGCTTTAACAAACCCTGTCCTTGGTGCTAAAGACAAGGCTGCCTGACTGAATACAGCTTTAACAGGGGGACGGTGGCGCAGAGGTTAGAGAGGATGGGCTTGCGATCGGAAAGTCGCAGGTTCAACTCCCTGGACTGACAACATCAAAATGTGGGTGGAAAAGGTGAAACACCCACACCCAAGACCACCCTCATTTGCCCCACCCTGGACCCTTGAGCAAGGTCTCCAACATCTGCTCCCAAACAGGTCTCTCTGGAAAATGAGTTCTCATGACTCAATGAGGCTACATGTATAAATAAAAAATAAAATAATAATGGGAGCAGCAGGGCCCGATGCGCCGGTGCCTCAGCTGTTTCATACATTACGGTAATCTTACGCAGCCATCGTGCCCGGCCGTAACTGCTGTTATAGCAGCGCATCGAAAATATCTCCGCTTCGGCGACGTTTCATCTCAGCGCATACTCGGACCAATTTCCTTTCAGTCTTATATAAATTAACTTCATTTATCAGTCACTATTTAGGTTTTGATGGCGTCTGAACGACAGCATGTGTCGGTTAGCGTCGGAACCGTCCCGATCCACCTCATCCATCCCTCCGCAGCGGACATCCTGAGCTGCTTCTGCCCGGCTAACACCGACTCTACGCGGCTACAACAAGACACGTTTCCCCGCTGCTATTCTGTCACCTGGTAGGTATCCATAACCTGGGACCTTCCTGATATGTACGGCGTCGGTTGGTGGTGCGGTCAGCGTCCCCACTTACCTTTTACCCGAGCGGTCCACTACTAAACGTCTCACGAGACTTGCACGGCGCACAGCTCAGCAGTAAATGAAATCTCGCGAGACTACAAACAACCCTGTAAAAAATGAACTGTCCCACTGTGTTCATACTTATGGCTACTTTCTTATTGAATACGATGGTTTTACAAGAAGTGTTACCCATGTTTACCCATCCTTTAATGGTGTCCCTATTGAGTTTTTTGATTCCTACAACTATTTGGTTATCTTGGTCGACTCGCATCTCTCTTTAAGCTGAAATTTGGTAAAGGAAGTGAAAGTTAAACTGGGTTTCTTTTTCAGAAATAGATCCTGTCTAACTCTGAATGCTAGGAAACGCCTTGTAACTGCGACTTTCCTTCCCTCCATTGACTATGTTGACATTTATATGAACGCCCCTGCAAGCACCCTGCAGATGTTGGATGCTGTCTATCGTGGTGCATTAAGATTCATAAATGGCTATCATACCCACCATTGCACCCTGTATTCACTGGTTAACTGGACATCATTAACTTCACGCAGACTCTCTCACTGGTACATTTTCATCTTTAAATCACTTCTTTGTCTGTTGCTTTCTTACATCTCCTCCTACATGTCTCTGCATGAGTGCAGCTACAGCGTGCGCTCTCAGGACATTATTACTTGCAGTGTTCCCTCAGTGCGGACTGAACTAGGCAAAAGGGCCTTCTCCTACTCCGCTCCTGTTTCCTGGAATATTTTGCAAAAAGATGTGAAGCTCTCAACCTTGACCTCTATAAGTGGCTTTAAATGTCTGTTAAGTTCCTGGCAAGAACCAATGCAGACATGTTCCTGTTCTCTACACCACCTCGTAATCGAGCTGTTTTTTCACTACTTTTCCTTTTGATTGTCCTTTTGGTTGCCATTTTATATTAACTTGTTAAAAAAAAATATTTGTACACATTGATTGCCTATTGTTGTCATTGTTGTCCACTGTTGTCATCACTCTTTGTTAAAAATTCAGATCTCTCTTGCAAATGAGTCCCCGAGGCTCAGTGGGATTAACCTGTCTAAATAAAGGTTGAATGAATGAATTAAGATAACTTCAAAGACTCCAAAAAGCAAACATATACTTTATATATAACATATACATACACATACATACACATAATATAAAAAGCACAACAAGAAAAGCTTTGCAGAGAGTGGTGAAAGCTGCACAGAAGACTGTTGGAGTCAGCTTCCCCACCATCACAGACACCTACACCTCCAGATGCAGGAAGAGGGCCACCTGCATCATGAAGGATCCCACTCACCCAGCACACACACTTTTTGCCCCGCTCCCCTTCTACCCTGAGGCTGTTAGTGTCATGAATCCCTAATCAGGATTATCACTGTGAAGAAAAAAAAATCACTGTAATGCAACTTTAATTGTTGATATGTGCTGCTGATTATCCATGCTGTTGATTTAGTTCATGCTGCTGTGTTCATTCGTACTCATCTACTCACACAGCCTCATGTTCGTAAAGTTGTTGTTGGGCAAATTCTTTTGCACTATTAGTGTTTAGCGTATTTCTTAGTTTAGTGTATTTCTTAGTTTATATGATATTCTAAGTACTGTTTCTTTGTATACTTTTTTTTTATTTTGGGTGTAATTGGGATCTTGAGTACTCAATTTTGTTCCACCTCATGGACCACATGTGATGCAATTGACATTAAAGAACCTTGAACCTTGATATAACAATTGTTATTGTTGTTGCATATTTTATATGAGTGTTGTCACAAGAGAGCCAATTTACAGATTATATTCCTGGAGGTATTGGGGATACTTTTTTTTTAACCAAGCAATACCTACTATTCTATAACAAGAAAAGACATGGGAATTTCATTCAGATTATCTGTCTTAAGGACAAAGTCTTTTCCAGTCTTCTCTGTGGCCCTTTTATTGGTTTAAATAACTCAATTTGCTCCCCTGGAAACAAAATATTGCCTGTCCCTGAGTAAGACAGATCCTAACAAAAAAAGTCTAATTGTTTAAACACTTTTCTTTTTAAG
Organism: Nematolebias whitei; assembly: GCF_014905685.2. Taxonomy (NCBI): domain Eukaryota; kingdom Metazoa; phylum Chordata; class Actinopteri; order Cyprinodontiformes; family Rivulidae; genus Nematolebias; species Nematolebias whitei. The sequence continues at coordinate 41,617,279 of NC_056504.1, forward strand.
ATCAGAACCCTGTATTGTGTTTTATTTTTCTCATAAAAAAACAAAAATCCCATTAGCTTTGTTAACTGGAATGAATGGCATCCACTACCCTACTACAATATAAACAAAGATCTAAGTAAAGGCCTAGCATTCCTTGAAGAAATGCATACTACTACCACTACTACTACTACTACTACTATATTGTTGCTGCTACTGCCACATTCAGTTGACTGACTTAGCCATTTCTGTGTCAGCAAATATTAATTAGTTGTGACAGCCATTTTGAATTGGATTGACTCTCAAAGGTAATCAGTTGTAGAGGTGCATCTTATGTTTACTTTGTAAAAGTTTCAATAAAATCATCCAGTTGCTCAGGAAATATTTTGCTAAAAGACTAACAGAAAAATTGAAACACATTTGTGTTCCAACACTTGGCTGCAGTAAAAGCTTTTTAAGGTGGTGCCTGTTTGCTCAACATGGAAATCATTGCAACAGGTCCTTTTTGTTATTATTGATTACACAGGGGCTTTACCTGTTTTCGATGGTCAACATGGCCTATCAGCTGTCTTCCCACACTCGTGGCTTGATATCTGCGGTGGTCGTGGCTCTAACAGAGATCACCAAGTTTTCGTTTTGATTCGTCTTACAGGGCAGGAGCTAATGTTTCTATACCTGCTGGTTATGTCTTCACTGTGCCTCATATATTCCAGGTTTTACCACTGGCAACACAATTAACAGAGAAATCAGGCAATTAGTCTAAACACAAGTAGGTTATCAGTATTAAAAATGTTATTTTCATTCACTGGGAGAATGTAACTAAGCGCACACTCAGTACAAGTAATCTGAGGTTAAACTATGTAACTTTGTTTCCTGCTTTTAATATCATTTAGACACTCTCTCTTTGTTTAGTCATGTAAAGCCAGACATCATGATGATGGGATCAGGACTCTGTGGGGGCTCATGTCTTTGGTTGACATCATGCTGCGGAATATATGTATAATTAATCAGATTTGTTTAGATGTGTGAATGTATCTGATACTTTAAACTAAATGTCAAAGTGAGCTGTGATGCACATTCCACAGCATTTCAAAAAATGTGAATTGTCACACACAACAGAGGCATCACGTATGCTTTTTTAAATTTAATTTTATTAAAAACACTACAAATCAACCTACAAAGTTTATCAGGAGTCAAATAAAAACATTTTTAGATGATTCACCTGCATGTTAATATGCAAAACAACAAATTCACAAATCATGTTTTACCTTAAAACAAAGAGATTTTACAAGCCCATGCTTTTTTTAAATTTAACAAACTTGAACCAAAGTTGAGCAATATTTATGAAACTACTTCTCTGTGTAATGTAATGACTGTACTGTCATCCAGAACTGACTGACAGGCAACATTTGAGTAAGTAGATTAATTTGGATTAAATAGATCTTTTTTGTTTTGTTTTTTGTTGTTGACTTATTGGATAATGTTGGTTGTTTTAATCACTGAATTTCCAATAATATTCAATTAATATTTAGAAAAAAAGCAAACAAGTGGTTTAACCAGCATGCATTTATCTTGTTCTGGTTTAGTGGAGGAAGTGTATTTTATTGTCAGTTTGCTCAGAGCTGAGTCATCAGTCTCTGTTTGTCTGCTGTCTAAGTTTTCAGACAGTCAGGTTTCATTTCAAATAATTGATTTCATGATGTTTCTATAACATTTAAGCCACGTGCTTTACGTTTGAGAATGCTTCTTTATTGTGATGAGCAGTGTGGACTGATGTGCATCATCTTGTGTTTGCATTAACCTAACAGACCCTGCTCCTTTGTGACAGGTTTGTTTAACCCACAGATTCTGCAGTCCATTGAAGATCACTTCTTGAAATCCCATTTGGTGTGTGCACGTTTGGAGGTCTTTTAAATAAGTTTGGAGTTGAACAAGTACCAAAAGCTGACATAAACTATCTATTTTGATTATAACAAATAAATAAATATTTACTAGCATGCATTTAAGATAGCGTTTGCTGTGAATGACATCAAGATATATGTACTTTTAAAGAAAGAAGACTAAAATCATCACATAATAACATATAACATACAGTATGGGTGTTCGCCTGAATGTTTCTTGGTGACTTGACTGTAGTTTTTATAATGTCGTACATTTACTAATGTCACATTATCTGAACAACTTTATGTCTGACTTGCTGACGTTTTGTGGCCTTCTGACATCACCAAGGGAAGGTTTACGCCTGGCATGATGCTCTCACGTTTGACTAAAAATAAGCAAAGCTATGAGTCATAGGTGAAGATAACAGGTCTTTATATCACCGGCAGTTCCTACAGCGTCTCTTGTTTGTTGATTAAAAATGTTGCATGTAATTAAACAGTAAGTTTAATTTCACATTTACCTTTAAGTTGAAATTTCACAAGAACCACAAGCATTAAATTCAAGGCATTTATTTAGGAACTATGTAAACACACAAATTAAAACATGCAATTAGTCTCATTTTATCTTGTCAGAAATATTTACCTCTTGCTAACAAACAGTTAGTTGATGAAGTTTATGACAGGTTTATGACTTCTGCCCCAACTGGATCACCAAGAGATCAGAGTTGAAGATGTGTAAAAAAAATCTTCTGAAACATTGAATTGTAAAGCTCCATATTGGATTTTTTTTTTTTTTTGTCATATGTTTGAATTAACAGAAATTTGATTCAAAATCCCAACATTTTCGTTATTAGAGTGTTATTAAGATCCTAAACAGCCTATAAAGAAGAGTCTGGTTCAAGGTCAACCATTTTAATTTTTCTCCAGTAATCAGTCAACATAGTTTTAGCAGGTAATGAGTTTAGCAGGTAATGTAATCAAAAAATGGTCTACAAAATGAACCATTATATACCATATATATATATATATCCATCCATCCATCCATTATCTTTACCCGCTTATTCCATTTTGGGTCACGATGGTCACCAGTGCCCATGTCCAGCTATCACTGTGCGAGGGGCGGGGTACACCCTGTACAGGTCGCGAGTCCATCACAGGGACACATAGAGACAAACAACCATTCACTCTCTCACTCACATCTAGGGACAATTTAGTCACCAATCAGCCTAACATGCATGTTTTTGGTCTGTGGGAGGAAACCGGAGTACCTGGAGAAAGCCCACACATGCACAGAGAGAACATGCAAACTTCACTCAGAAAGCCCCCCAGACCAGGGTTTGAACTGGGGTAACCTGCTAGCTGAGAGGCAGCAGCTCTACCAACTGCGCCACCGTGTTGCTCAGCAGAAAAGGTCAAAGGAAAGATTTACAAGACAGTTGTGAGACCAGCTATTATTATTAACCTTTATTTAACCAGGCAAATCCCATTGAGACCACAGATCTCTTTTGCAAGGGAGGCCTGGGACTGATGGCAGCCTGACATGCATGTTTATGGTTTTTGGGAGGAAACCAAAGTACCCACAGAAAACCCTTGCAAGCATGAGAAGAACATGCAAACTCCATACAGAAAGACCCCAGGTCAAACCATCGTGCTGTCATGCTATGTTGTATGGCCTGGAGACAGTGACACTGACACACACAAAAAAAAAAAAAAAAAAAAAAAACAGCAGAAAGAACTGAAAGATGAAGATGTTGAGGTTCTCCTTATAGGAACTAAAAGGATGGACACGATTAGGAATGAGATCATCAGAGGTACAGCACAGGTGAAAACAAACTAGAGGCCAGACTGAGATGGTTTGGACATGTCCAGAGGAGGGACAGTGGGTATATTGGTAGAAGGCTGTTCGAAATTCAGCTGCCAGGAAAAAGACAAAGGATATATATGGGTAAATGTAGGTTAGGAGGATGAATTGCTGTCAAAGACGAAGAAACAAACATAGAAACAGCTGATGTAGTAGGACATGATAAATTAAAAACATTCACGAGTCTAGTGAAATAATTTTGTATTTTTTTTTTAATCTTTATTGAAAAAGTACAAAACAATACAATAAAATGCAGTATACAGTAATGATATAACAGACGCCAGGGGGTTACAAACACTGAGACAATAATTTACAACAACATATTACATAAATATATTGAAGAGAACACATAAGTTTTTATGGCCTTCGTGTTGGTGGAATAATAATGTTGTAATAAGTAATAATGTTGTAGGCGCAACAGAACCAGACTGGAACGCGTGGTCTGTGTGCTGAGGCCGGACGGCAGCGCCCCCTAGCGCCGCGGCGGAGCACAGCTTCCGCCTTCCTGCCACCGCTGCCTGATGGGATGCTGCTGGAGGAATGTTTGAGGCGGGCTCTTTGGGGGGGACCCAGGTGGTGGGACACAGGGACATCGTCCTCGGTCCGCTAGTCCTTATCGCCACGGCTTTACAACACATCAGCATTACCTGCTGCTGAGCCATTTTTGTGCACAGCGATCGACGGACGGAGCAGCTGGTTCTGACCTCTCTGCTCCCGCCGGCTACAAAAGAAGAAGAAGCAGCAGCTAGCCGCAAGTTCCCAGATGGCAGCTTTCCCACTAAAGTTCACCATGAAAACAGCAATGTTTTTGCTCCTGGTCGCCGCCATCTGCGCCTGTGGACTCGCTCAGGATGAAGAGCATGCTGCGGAGGAGCTGCAGGTGGAGACGTTGGTGAGTAATAACTCTTTATAACACCGTCATGTTTTTACTGCAGCAGCACAGAATCAACATTTACTCTCCGGACTCTTTTTAGGTGAAGCCCGAAACTTGCTCCGCGCCCTCTAAAATAGGAGACACGCTTCAAATCCACTACACAGTAAGTCAAACACGCACTTTTCTCATTAAAAAAAACAAAAAACAAACAAAAAAAACCCCTAAACGAACTGTCTGAGGAGGATTTTTCCCCTTTAAGGTCCGGACCAGCCCAGTTAATGACGAGTTGTATATGTGGCACAGTCTGCATGAAGCATGCGGGTCCGCTGCTCTTCTCTGAGCCTGAGCAAGAAACGAACACAAAAAGCTTCAGGCTCAGGTGTCCTGAGAGACAGACTGGACATGTCCTGGTTTAATGCGTGTCTCCATGTGCTTCATGTGTCTTATCTGGTGTCTGCACTGTGGGACCGAAGGTGAAACACGTCAGCAGTCACAGCTCTGGCCCTTTAATGGGACCAGTGCATGCTTTAAACTGGTTGGGAGGGCTTATGTTTTTTAACTATCACCTATAATAATATGCATCTGCAGCCAGTTTCTTAGGATCCACTGTGGGATGGACCTTTACAAGAGATCCTTCCTGTCTACAGAAGTCTTAATGAAATGAGGATAACGAGTTACAACAACAAACAATTTCCCTTTGGGATGAATAAAGTATTTTTGAATTGAGTTGAATTCCAAAGGACATATGAGATAATGCGTGGCTTTGAGGGACAGCAGCAAAGTGTGTGACAATGTTCAGTCATTGATCATTCCCTGAAAGTTTCTTTCACATCTGTCCTGTGGGTTATGAGATATTTTGCTAACAGACAAAAAAGATTATCCTACATTTAATGCTTTTTTATTTTATTTTGCAAAGATCAGACCAGTGGTGTAGCCCATGTGATACGCGGTTATACGGAGTATACCCACTAGAAAAGCTTATACCCACTTAAAAGTGCCCAATGACATCATCAGGCACGTGTCATTGATATGTTAAACGACAGTGAAACGCTTCTGTTACAATCTATCAGTATGCAGAGCTTGTTTATTACGTTCACTAATCCAGCAAGTTATTGTATAATTAATAATAATAATGTGTATGTATTGTCATCATTGTATGTTCTCATACAATGGTGAAATTGGCTCTCAGCAGTGAACCCATCCACCACAAACTTACTGTTTTATAAATTCTATAACATGTTTTTAATACAAAACCAACTGTTGCACAAAGTTTGTTGTTCATTTAATCAAATATAAGCATCAGAGAAATTTGGAAATGTTCAATATGCTTAAAACTAAATAAATTGACGATTAAATTGTACTAACCAGTGTACTTTGGTTTCTAAGCACAGTAACCGACGGCAGTAAAGTTAGTTTTGCGATGGACGTTCGTGCTCCACGGCTTCAGGGGTGTCCAATGTCCAACGTAAAACTAACTTTACTGGGATATACCCACTACAAAAATGTAGACTACACCATTCAGACTGTGTTGGGGATCAATCTCAGCTACCACCACAGCAAATGATAGTAGAATATCTGTAAAACTGACTGAGTTATATCCCATTTTGTGTTTTTGAAGATCAGTTGGGTGTAGCGGCCATCTTGAATCAGGTCGACTCCAAAAGTTAATCATATGTAGACAGATGTCCATCGATTACTCTTTGTGAGTGTCTTTGAACTTTATCCAGTGATTCGTGAGATATTTTGCTAACAGACAGTCACACAAACACACCGGCACAAACATTATCACTCACCATCAAAACTGAAAAAAATTTATTTATTTTTTTCAAATAATCACTCAAACTTACTTTACAAAAATACTTTTTGTTGTCCCTAACAAACAGACTGTCAGATTGTTTCTTGTTTTAGCACAATGTTAGTTTTTTTTTTCAAAGTCTTAAAGAACAATTGACCATAATTTCTCCAACCTTAATTGAACGTTGGTCGTCTCTTGCATGAAAAAATACACTTTAAACACCAAATTCAGACATTTAACCGAACACTTCTCTGAGATTTAAGCGTTTCTCATTGTTGAATTGTGTATTGATCAGGGGAAACTGATGGATGGGAAGGTGATCGACTCATCACTGTCCAGGGATCCTCTCGTTGTCGAGCTGGGCAAGAGGACGGTTATTGCTGGTAAGCTAACAAGCGGCCACACATCCTTGAACTTGCAGGCATGAATTGTCAGTAATTTGCTCAAATGTGATGGCAGGACTATTTTTCTTTTGTCACAGAATGTGCTGCTTTTGCCGATTGACTGTGATTTATTCATTAATTTATTTTTTTTACCAGGTCTGGAGCAAAGCTTGATTGGTGTGTGTGAAGGGTACGTGGATAAAGCAAAGTTCACCTCACATTTAACACATTTAGTCAGTGTCAAAAAACAATGTCCATGTTTTTTTTTGGTTTTTTTTTTAATCTTTTTCATTTTTCTATTCAGGCAAAAAATCAGAGCCACTATTCCTTCTCATCTTGCTTATGGAAAAAAAGGTTACCCCCCTACAATTCCAGGTACTCAACAAATAAACTCAAAAATCATATAGGTGTCATTAGGAGTTTGATAAATATGATATAAGTATCTAGTTTTACAGAATAAACCATTTTGAAATGCTAAAAGTTTTGGTCTGTTTGTGCATTGTTTGCAGCAAAAGGTTTTTTTTTATAATCACAAACATTTAAGCATACGTTTTAATCTTTTAGTCTTCTGTTCATCATAGTTCGTGACATACACAAACTTTTACGTGCATGTATTTTCTACACAAATGGAAATTTTAAGGAAAACAGTTTTGCATCATGTTTAGTATTTAAGATTTGGCACAAACCAAAATGTGTTGCATCCATGTCGACTAACTTGCACGTCAGTAAATGTCCTGAATCTGCTTCAGGTGACGCCGTTCTGCAGTTCGATGTGGAGGTGATCTCACTATCACAACAGACGCCGTGGCAGAAGATGATCAACGATGTGTTCCCTCTCATGTGTTTGGCCCTGGTGCCCGCTCTGCTCGGCTTGGTGGGGCTTTACCTCTACAAAAAGGCCAGCGCCGAGAAGCCGAGCAAAAAGAAGGCCAAAGATAAGAAGAGCAAGAAGAAATAAGGACAAGGCACAAAATTCAATAAACTTTTTAAATGACTGTGTTCTTCGTGTTGTTTCAGTTGCAGATTGTGTACGACAAGAATTTAATGTATTACTGTTGAAAATTTGAATTTGAATTTTGGTGAATTACGTACTGTAAATTATCAACCACGTTAGTGTTTATTTTTGCACTCAATTTTGGTTCAAGGTCTGAGATTTTCTGCCACTGACAAGACAATTTGTCATATTGTGAACTTTTTTTTTTGGAGTGGTAGATTTCAGATAGGACAGCTGTTCAGCTTTCACAAGACAATTTGTCATATTGTGAACTTTTTTTTTTGGAGTGGTAGATTTCAGATAGGACAGCTGTTCAGCTTTCTGCACTTGCTCTCGTGCAATGTGGATGCCTGTTCTGCTTTTTTTCTGCTCTCTGTATCGGAGCTCCTGTTACACATCTTCCACAATTAAAACTACTGTCATGGAGCTGGTCAGCTGGACTTTCAATGCAATCGACACAATCTTTTCAACAAAGCGACAGGCTCCTGGAGAGCCCTCATGCCCCTGAGACTCACATGGCAGGATATGTCATGGATGGGAGCTGATGTGTCTTTCTGTTCTGTCTCAGGAGGATGCCCAAGATGTTATATAATTGGATTTATGATAACAGGGTTTCTGCTCTGGCATCGCTGGATTCCAACGCTATCGGCTATTAAGATGGCGGCAGCAGTTTCAGCAATGGCAATACTGCCAAGTTTGTGTGAAGGTTTGGTTCGTGCTTCGAGTACTCAAAATCAGCTTATTTACGAGATAAACTACGAATGAAGCGTTTTATGGGAATCGCAGGCCACATGTGTCTTTGGGACTCGCCAGCATGTTGAAGATGACCTTGGAGAAGCCTTGTAATCACAGACCAGTGGAATCCCCACTAATCTGGCCATTTTGGATCCAGTAGGACTCAAGGCTGACCAAAAAAAAAAAAATCAACACTTGTGACTTATCTGAATCTCACTCCCCCGATTGGCCTCGAAAACAGGCTGACTTATCAACTCTCCCGCGTTATATGTAAACTAAGGAAAAGCTTTGTCTATCACAACCGAGAACTTCTGTGAAGGCTTATCAGAACTGATGGCTGACCAACATCTTATCTATCATCTATCTGGAAGTGCTTCATGGCCTTGCAGTCAAATACACATGTAACGTGTTTATAAATGTGCTTGCTGGAAGAAATTTTTAGATGTCTTAAATCAGGGGTGTCAAACTCACTTACAAAAGGGGGCCAACATTAAAACCTTTTTCAAAGTAAGGACCAGTTTCAGAATCTACATTAACTCAAGTTAGATACACAACATCTTTTCTTGGTTGCAGATTCCTCAGCAAGAGTTTGATTGGTCTCATTTGACATTCTTTGTTGCACTTTGGACATCATAATCAAAGATTACTGAAAAAATTAAAGTGATAAAAAGTGTTTTACGTTTAAATAACATCTTTGGGGGCCAGACAAGATGTTAACAAGGGCCACATTTGGCCCCTGGGCCTTGAGTTTGACATATGTCGTAAATCATCCTGATGGGACAAGGTGTGAAGATCTTTTTTTTATAAAGCCACTATCCTACTCTCATGGACTTTTCCCCTTTTCTATCTAAAAAAAGTGTTTTGAAAAAGAATAAGGGGCTGCGCTCCAGTACCAGCAGCAACGTGCACTCTGCCCATCTGGCGGACGACTGTCCGAACATAATCTCACTGTATTTTGGTACAACAATAATAAAGCTGATTCTGTTCTAGAATGATATGAAACCATTTACACCTCAATTCAACATGTAATCTACTTTTGTGTAAGGCAAACCTGCCATTAATGTGAAGTGTTTAAGCTTGGTCAGCACTGACAACAGCTGCAGGTAGCATTAACACCTGCCTAGCATTGTAAACGGCCTTATCTTTCTATATTGAATCAATTCAGTGCAGTCAAAATGAAAGGAATGAGATTTTATTACCAGCTAAATACATAAATAAAAATAAATTTGGATCAGATATCAACATACTAACATCAGATGAGCATTAGGTTATACAAATAGAGATTCTGTTTGTACATTAAATTTGTACATCTCACTAAAATAAGATCTTAATTTTTTTTCTTGTTCCAAGTATAATAAAAAAAAAGTTGGTTTGCATGTAAGCATAGAAAAAATACTTAAACATTCAGTCCGAGCATGGACTTTTGCATTTCACACAGGTTTCTGAATGCTATTCTGACAATAATCAGTCCATGATGGTTTAGTTTGAACAACAGATGGAAAACTAAAGGTCACTAATTAGCATAAACAGGATTTATAATCCCACGGGTTAAAAGGTAAATACGATCAATAAAACACAATTTTATTCATTACTTTTGTTTATTTTTGGGTGATGTCATGCTACTTATCTACATTTGAGTAATAAAAATTTGGGAGAAAAACCGGAAATTTCGATTGTATCCCTCCGCGAGTTAAGATAGTAAATAGCTTTTGGTTCAAAATAAAACAGCATGCTTATTATTTTTTTTTTTTAGTTGTAAAATATATATTTTTCCAATATTAAAAACAATGTCAAATAGTATAACAAATCAAAATTTTACATAATTAAAAAAAATATAGGGCGGAGCGGACTGATTTTTGTTCTCGGTTCAACCTCTTCCGGTCCTCTTTCCAGCTTCCCGTGCAACATGGTGAGTGTGTTTCACTGACGGTGGCAGGAACAAACTAAATTTATTGCATTTTACTCGAAATCTCTGACATCATTATAGTATTTTGGATGTCACAAATACACAGTTAACACGCAGTGTTAAGAACAGAAGTTTAAATCTCTGTAGGCGAGTGAAAAATGACTTGGGGCCTAATGCTAACCGCTAGCATGCTAGCCTTTTTGTGCATGCGTTAGGTCAGATGCAGCTAAATATTCCGCCACTAACATAAACCAAGACCCAGTGAATGTTATAAGTTATAATGTTATAAGTTCAGATGTGTTCATAATCGAGCAATTTCAAGACCTAAATTTGGTAATTCGTAAACGCACGGTACAAAGTTTGTGTCTTGAAATGGCGCTTGGTACAAGATGCCGCAACCATCTCATGATGAACACTTGGTCAAAAAATATCACTACAAGACGACACAGAATTTATTATTTCATCACAATGAAGTGAAAAACGTGATCTTATGATGGTAACATCTTTATGGCTCGTTTTGTGAGGTTCAAATGGCATTTTCAGACCATGGCAGTCACATTTACTGAAATACTCCACCGCAGGTGAAGTGGAGCTCTAGATTGTCAGTACAGTAACTCATGGACGGGGTCCCTCAAGGGTCAATAAAAGAGCCACTACGTTTTTACCTATATGTTGCTTTTGGTGACCATTTTGAGCAAACACCACTTTCTGTTGCTTTACTCATAATTTTCTGGTTCATCTGCTCATTAAGCTAGAAGGCATCAATCAACTTAAACCACTCTTGTAATGTCTGTATGACATTAAAACTCAGTTAAAAAAAAACCAACCTTAATCTCTGTGAAAATGGGATTAAAGTCCTCAGCTTCATTAATTGTATTATTGTATTCTTAGCTCCTTGTTTTAGGTCTTCTTCATTTAGTGCTTTTAAGTTTGACAAATACATTAATGAAGTTGTAAAACTCCACCAATTAAGAGTCATCACCAAGGTGAAGACGAATCTTCCTATCAAGATTTAAAAAGTAATTCAAGCTTTTATTTCTCAGTCAAACTTATTGTAACAATGTTTTAGAATTATTGTCTGTGTATCATTTGCAAACGTCCAGAATGCAACAGCTCGTAACAGGTACTAAAGAATGTGTAACTTCAGTCCTGGCTTCTCTCCTTTGGCCTTCTGTCTGTTTCCAGGTTGATTTTAAGATTTTACTGTTTTCTTTTTAAACTCTTAACACCATCTTATTTGCAATCTCTTTAACATCTGTACTCTGGTCAACCAGTTTCTCTTAAGTCTCTAAATCCAAATTAAAATGCAGTGATGATTGTTTTTTTTGCTGTTGCTCCAAATTTGTGGAATAGTTGACAGCTTCATAAATGGCGCCACTGAAACTGACTTCGATTCATGCACAAGCCCCATAATTTTGTTAAGGCATTTAATTCAGTTGGAATTTGAGATCCAGTTAGAGCTAATGGTTTTATGGTGCGTTTCTGTATTTTATTATAGTTTTTTGAATATTTATCTATTGCTTTAAAAAAAAAAAAAAGCACTTGAGTAAACTTGTTGGTTTTGTGCTATAGAAATAAATAGACATAGGCACAATGTTGAGTTGTCAAATACTGTATGTTTATAATAGTTGTTTGAAACTTTTAATCAACTGTTGCTCCTGAACCTTTAAAAAAAAAAAAACATTTCAAAATCTTTTTTCTGTTATACAGACCAAGAAAAGGAGAAATAACGGTCGTGCCAAGAAGGGCCGTGGGCATGTGCAGCCCATCCGCTGCACCAACTGCGCCCGCTGTGTCCCCAAGGACAAGGCCATTAAAAAGTTTGTCATCAGGAACATTGTGGAGGCGGCGGCCGTGAGAGACATCTCGGAGGCCAGTGTTTTTGACTGTAAGTGAATTTTCTGAGCCAGTGTGCCTTTCATCTTAGGTATCCAACTCCTCATTTGTATCTAATGTGTCGTATCACAAGTGCAGTTTTGGTATTTGACCCTGATCTGTATCATGCTCTCTGCAGCATATGTTCTGCCCAAGCTCTACGTGAAGCTGCACTACTGTGTCAGCTGTGCCATCCACAGCAAGGTAGTGAGAAACCGCTCCTGTGAGGCCAGGAAAGACCGCACCCCACCACCAAGATTCAGGCCCACTGTGAGTATAGAGTTGTCAAATCCTTTCAGATCAACTAATGGCCTGTCAGTACTGCACTATCTTTGAACAAAACAAAGTCATTTACAGGTCAGACTACAAATAGTTTGAAATGAACGTTTACATAGCGGAGTTTAAAAAACAATTTACAAATGTGCATGTCTGCAGTGTGAGGCATGTATTGATTCACTGTTTTTATTTTAACAGGCCGGTGCACCGAGAGCTCCTCCAAAACCCATGTAAAGCAGAATCTGAAGATGCTGTACACCTAAAAAGTAAAATAAAAAGGATCTGCACAACTCGTGTGGTTAATTCTATAGAGTTTGTGGTTGTACAAAAGAGTTGCTCAAATTTTTTTATTTTATTTGAAGTAAACTTTTACAGTACAAACCGTACAGCAGTTAAGGATCAAATTACGCAGATGCAAAATTACATATATTTAGAAAGGCTTTGCTGTTATTTTAAGCAGTATAAGACAAAAGTTAGGCTTTCCAAGCTACCAAAAACAGGAGACAAAAGAAGCACAGAAGGAAAACCTCACAAAGTGGACGTTTAAAAAAAAAATATATATATCTTGAGCTGGAGTTGACAATTTTCCCCTCAAAATCAAATACAAATATAATCAGATGTTGGCTTGTGGGAAATTACTTTGGTACAGTAATCACGTTAAAAAGCACAAATATAATCTTGCCACAATACAAAGCCAAACGTTTAACCCATGTAAAGTTGCTCAAAAAGAAAAATTCAGTTGGCGTAAGTTTTTTTTTTTTTTTTTAACATTGTTTCTTTAAAGAGCTCTGTCAAGGTTGCTTTGAAGTTTGAAAACTTGTAAAGTGGGTTCTAGCCAGAGTTGACCAATAATTGAGTTTTAGCATAATTTGAGATTATGCGCAAACTTTTTTGTAATTCACAACTATTCAGTTTTTATGAACTGCAGCTGATCAAAAATACCAACTAAAGGCACATGAATAAATCAAAAGGGTCCTTCCCTGGACGGATTGAACAAAACCACAGTAAAGGGTCAGTTATCTAACTGCTCTTGATCAGATGGCACAACACTCTTTTGACTTCACAATTCCAATTTTTTTTTAATTAAACAACTGGCCCTGGAACATTGTTTCTCACATGAAATGAGACGTTTCGCTTTAAAGAATCCCACAAAACAAAGTGCTTTAAATCATTTTGATAAGTTTCAGCTTTGTCCATATTTAACGGTTAACATTTGAAATTTCTGCCAAGATATCAAGAGAAAGTGCCTACCGGTCACTGATCGTGATTCTTTGGCTTAACTAAAAAGTATTTGATGCTTTACTAAACCACACTCAATTTAAAATCCTATGTTCTCTCGTAAATATTTTGAAACGTCTGCACATCCTTGCATCTAAAAAAACTTAACCCTGAACCATCAGGTGACAACTGGGTTTAGCAGGACAAAACAGGGAAGTGTTTACAACACTAACAACCACTTTAGAGCCAAACAGCTGATATTTCAATTTGGTTAGCAATAATTAAAAAAATATTTAAGCTGAAAAACCAATGTAAATAAATACCATCATACTACACAAAAGCTAAAGGGCAGAAGTCTAGACCATTTTAATGATTACCAGCAAATATTTTATATTTTGATCTTTTTATTTTTTACAACTACTCTGTCAATAGTAAAAAAAAGAGCAGCTTTCATACTCTTCATAATAACTTCACTACTATTAATATCTGGTACTGTAAATAATCTCATATGCAAAGAAGATGAACACTAAGCATTTTTTTAATGAAATCTGTGATCCTGATTTCTTAAGGTCCAAACTGTCATCTGGACAGTAATATATAAATAGAATCTGATGTTACATAAAGAAATTGAATCAAAAGTGTGTAAAGTGACAGTAAATTTCTGCAGAAATTATCAAACCAAAACAAAAATAATAGATCACAAACTATTAAAATATGGATGGCTACCATTGAAGCTTCTTGATTGGGATTTTTTTTTTGTCATTCAACTTTTGACAGCCATATTTAGTCATGGCAGTAAATTTACTTGGAAAACAACTTTTTTTTTCTTTCACTTAAAAACAGCTACAGTAAAACTTCAAAATAGACAACTTGACCTCGAGTATCACCCACAAAGATCTGTTTTAAGACATGAAGGCTGGCAGCTCCAGTCTGGGAAATAAAGTGAAGAAAGGCACAATACAATTACAGAACACCATAATCATTTTAAATATAGCAAAAATAAATATTTTAGATATTAGTGATGGATTATGATTTAATGTATTTTTTATTTAAAAGAAAACACTCGATAACCTCTTAGCACTCTTAGCTGTGATTTCTGACCCCATCAGAGCAGAACAACCCAACAGTGTTTCCTCACACTTTGAGACGTGCAGATCATTAAATTATTCTATAAAGTAGTTTAATGTTTCAATTCTGGCAGGAATCAGTGCAACAAAAGCAGTCAGAAAAAAATCAATTCATACACTATCCCACATGGCATCAACACAAGCAAAGGGATTCATTTTTCAACTAAAAATAAAAGGTCCTTAGATTCTTTCAAACACACACACACACATATATATATATATATAGATCCCTTCATTCAAAAAAATCAAAGTGCATTGCTAATTCACAGACGACACCACCCTCAAACATTTAGTGTGACTAATGTGGACCTGGGTTTTGAATTTGATCTGCACTTTGTGTAATAAGAAGTGACTAACCCAAAGTTGAAAATGTTAAGAAATTCAAGGTCTGCTAACATTTTCTGTTATTTTGAAATAGAGCAAGTAAATCTGCACATAATTAATCGTAAGCAAATTTACAAACAATATTTGGATTTCGTATGTCATATTTACTAAACTGGAGAAGTGTGGTATATTTTAAGGTTATAGATATTAGTCAGATTTGACCAATACATTTTGTGCATGCAGTTTGAATCTTGAATTTTTGTGCAAGGCACATTTGTGGATGAAGAAGTTCACTTACTTCAGGAATATTTATTTAAAACTGAATGTCAAATGTGTTTGGTATTTAGTCAAAAACAATCAGAACCAGTGTTACAGAGAATAATAAAAATGGATCTTTTCATCAATATACATGTCCAGTTTGCACTTTCAGCGACTCCTTTAGCTCATGTGCAGAACAAATCTAGCCAGGTCCTTGTTTGTGTGAAAATAAACTCAGAGTAAAGCAAGTTGTCCTAACTTTTCACTTCAGTCATTGATGTGCTCTCCACGGACAATATGTGAAGAAAATTCGTATCGGTCCTGGCTGCGGTAGCCGCAGATGTTACACTCAAAAGGCTGTCGAAAACCATGGCAGCCCATGTGAATGGTGAACATGACATGGTCCAGGAAAAGCACACGGCAGTGCTCGCAACGAAAGGAACGCACCGCTCGCCCCTCCCCATCAACAACCCTGAACACCTCCTTAGAAGTGGAGGAGGGTACTGTAGGTGAGCTTGAGGTTGGAGCAAAGGCAGGAGGTGGGAGGGCTGAGTGTCCCCCATTTTCTCTTTCCACTTCGTGGTCTTTGGCATAGATGGGGCTGTATCTGTCCTGACTTCTGTGGCGAAAGGTGGGAGGAGGTCTTGTGACATGGTTATTAGAGTGAAAAAGGTGATGCCCGTTGTTACTGTGCAACGCTGGAAGGGGAGCAGTGCTGTTGCACAGCTCATCTGGCATGCTTTCTGTGTCCGTAGAGTCCTGGCAACCATTGCTAGGTGAGGCTGCATGGCTTCGACCAGCAGGCAGGTCTTCGTGACCCTCGGCAGCTTCCCTTCCTCCTGCAGCCCCCAGCCCAGTCCCTGTGCAATCCAACCTTGGGCCTAAAGCGCCAGAAGTGTGAGTGGAGCTGTGGATCGGCCTGAGTTCTGTCAAACAAGGATGAGTGGTGGGAAGGTGGAGAGGCCTAAGTTTGTCAGATGCCACTCCTTTATTACCTGCTACACCCACTGTGTATTCTCCAAGGCCAGTAAAGTGTGGTGCTTCAAGGTCCCCTGTTTGCAGGTCTTCACTTTTATCCAAATCAGCTGTCAGCTCGTACGGTCCATCTGCAAAGTTGAGCCGGATGTGCTTTTGCCCTGCAACACAGAGACAAACAATTTAATGATAGTGCAGAATCCAAATATCTTTTTTTTTTTTTTTTATAAAATAGCAGGTAGCTCACTCAGATAAATAACCAGCTTACCAAGACTTGCATTTGTTGTGCAGATCTTAAGTAAGTAATACTTAGTAATACTGTTGATAAATGCAATAAAGTAATGATTTCCTCAGCTTTTGGGGGTATTAAATACTTTATGTTGAGCAATTATTTTTATTTGTTAATTTCCTAAAACCATCCACACTGACACTAAATGCTCACCTACAAATTTTTGTGGTGTGGATCTTTTGCGTTTGGTGATGCTGTTGGCGAGCCGATCAATAAATGCCATCTTGTCTGAGGAGGGCTGCGGAAGAGAGTCTGGTACAAACTCTAGCTCTCTCATCTCCTCTCCTGGACAGAGTACAAACAAACTGTTATGTTTTTTTTTTTTCCCTCTTTCTTTTCTTAATGTTCAGACAGAATTCCTAAACCTTCTTTTGGAGCTACAAGGTAATGAGAGGAGGATTTTGTGCATCACCTCATTAAGGATGAAGACTACATTTCTAATTTAGATGTTCGTACAATCTTTTTTGGAAGGGGATATTGAAGTGAAACCATTGTGTTAAGAAAAAAAAAAAAACATCTATATTTTACCTATATTTTGTGCATTATTCAGTGATTGTGATTCCAGACTTTGTAAGTAGCCATGGCAACGCTCGCGGTGCTCCTCCAGGGTGCTCTGCTGCTTGTAACTACGGCCGCAATAACTGCATTTATAAGGCTTCCCTACAGTTGGAGAAGACACTGCAGACATAGTAGGAATATGTTGTTATAAATGTAAAGGTACTCCTCTACTAGAGAAAAATATACACACACACATCAGGCTGAAATCTGTCTTACCTGCATGAGTGCGTAAGTGGCCAGTAAGGGCGTCTCGTCTTCGACATGCATAGCTGCAAAAGGGACATTTGAAAGGCTTTTCACCCGAGTGCAGCTTGATGTGACGAAGTAGGTTACCCTTTTGCGTGAAGGAGGCGCCACACTGATTGCACTGAAAGGGTCGCTCCCCTGCAGATAGGTCAAATCTGTCAGCTCTCTTTTACAATACATGACATAAGATATATATTGCAAATGTACCAGGGCATCTAAAGTGTTGGAAAACAACTGAGCAGCTTCACTTTTACTATTATTATTATTCCAGACGGCATTGCTTTTTTTCTAAACAACACATCAGTTATATCAGAACATTTCAGGCAAAAATTGGCAGCCATTGTCGGACATTTCAGTTTTTAGAATTAGGTTGCCAACAGCAGCAACAGTGGGAACAAATTCAAACAGCCTTGGCTTCAAAAGTAAAACAGAATCAAACTTAACATCACCCACTGTCAAGTTACAAGGTCCTGAAGTGTTCTTAGAAAAAGACAAGTATGAGATGTACGAATATTTTCCAATTCAGATTATTTACTTAAAAAAAATACATATTTTTAGTGAAATTATTCATCTGAATCTAACTGAGTCACCTGTATGGCTGCGTTTGTGCACCATAAGAACATTAGGCCCGATGCAGATCATTCCACAAATGTCACACTTGAGCTTTCCATTTGGCAGTCTGGTGGCTCCAGTTGGTATGGTTTCAGGATTAGTGAGCTCCCTGTAGCCTACACCACACTCCGATTCCTGACCTGGACCGTCTTCCTCTATCCGCTCTGTCTTTTCATCTTCATGACCGCGACCTAAGTCTTCATCACTGTACAGCTCCACTTTGATGCAGTTGGCTACAGAGACACAGGCACCATGTGGAGAAAGCATGCCATTAGTTATGAAAGTTGTCACTAACTATACCCCTACACAAATAATTTAAGTTTTATACTGTTGTGTACAACATTTCACTGCAAGATTAACAGACAGGTGCATAATAAAGTGTATCAGAAACAAAAAGATAAGATGGCTTAATTTCACACTCACCATTGAGGGAATGACTTGGAGAGTTCTCCTTGCTATTCGGGGTGCTCACTGTTGCGCCTCCGAAGGCCCCAGAAAACTCTCTTTCCAGCGAAGAGTCTCCACTACCTGAAAACACAAAGATGAGAAACACAAAATTTCACTTTGGAACAATACTCTTAAGTTTAGAAAACAGATACATCTGCCATTAAATACAAACCTACCTGATATGTATGATCGGCCATTACAGTCATCTACATCCATGCTAGTTCAAGAATTCTGAAATTAAATTTAAGCTGAAGGTGAATAACTTCCTCAAGCATTCATTAAAGTGAAACTCAAAACTTCATTTATCAAAGAGAAAACATTTGCAGGTAGGGGTGTAAGGAGGCAGAAAATTTTCAGTTAATTTCCTAAAAGTTTCCATAGAAGGTTAAACTGGGGAATTTTGGAAATTTCCAAATTGAAAACTTGTGAAAATTATAGGAATTAAATGAGCATTCAAGGTAATTTACACAAACTGTATCATACCCAAACATACGTATTACTACTTTGTTCAGTCATAGGCAGATACTGTCACAGGCCACATATGAAGTTGACCCTAAGTTTAAGAAAGGAACTCATTTAATTAAGTATAATATCACTATGTCACAACCTTAATAATGGATTTTGACAATTTCTGCATTTTTTGCAATAATCCTTTTCTAAATTCATACACACCACTCTGAACAACAATATTCACATAAAATGACTTTTGTTCTCATTGTATTAACATAAAAACAAATTTACAATCAGTAAACTACATATCACAAAAAAATGAAATATCTAAATTGATGCACAGATGTCAAATTTCATTCACAGAAATCTGAACAAAACTGTTTACATGTTATTTGATCACAATCATGGGCTTTTATCATTTATCTACATAAAAACTAAACACATTTGAATTAAACTGCAACTAGTCACAACTCTCAACAAAACTTTTGCACATTACTATTTTAATCTGTCGAGGTGACGACCAATTTTTACTTTTCATTGCGTGGTGCAGCAATGATGAAATGTGGTTGTTGTAAAGGTAGAAAAATTTAATTATATTTAAAATTCCAGTTAGTTACCATAACAAGTTTACAAATTTTGTATTCCTGGAATTTTGCAACTATTTGCAGGTAGGTCAAAATTCACATCACAAATGACAACCTGGATAAATGCAAGTATAGCAACTGTCATGTTTACGAATGCAAGACTGAATCTGCCACATTCAACGCTTTAATGCATACTAAAGCCCAAACATTGACAACATTTAGCATATATTTAACATATTCCGGCGGTACTACCAAGAATGTTCATACATTTTGGACGTCTCCAATTCTTAACTACAGCATTAGCTTCCGCTAACCATAATCCTTGTATAAAAAAGAAATTAGCTCATGCTGGTTAAATCTGTCTGACCAACTACAGACCATATTGGTAGCCAAGTTGGGTTCGATTCTTACCTTACCATTCACAGACATAACTAAACTAACATCTCTTAAAGTTAAGATAATCTAAAGGTTTAGTTTTTCTATGCCCACTTAATCTGAAGTAGACACTGTTGAGCGTTTATGTAACCGCGACACCGAGGTACCAGAAGTTGACGGCCTTGGCTGGTAGCTAACGTTAGCTTACTGTATGTCATGGAAATTACCAAGTTAGCTAAACTCAACTCCACAACCATACAACAGTCTGGCTTAATGACAGCTTGTTATATCGGTGAGCAGGGTTAAAACGAAGAAATACGAACAATGGCATATATAAATACAGTTGTTTTATGACATTAATTTACTGTCTTTCGCTAATTTAGATACTGAAGTCTGTTCGACGTCATATTAAAGGCTAACATAGAAGCTAACAACAAACAGCCATTAGCCTAATGTTTCAGTAGCGGTTGCTATGGCAGCCACCGCCACCCTGAACGCTACGGCTAAGTACCGACTGAAAAGCTTGTTAAAAAACGGTAATAACAGATAGGTATGAATATTTATAAGACTAACAGGTTCCCCAGTGTCCAAAATATTACCTGTCACTGCCAAAGCCGTTTCATTGAGGTTATTCTGAATTTTTATCAGCCTGTTTGTGACGGCGACGTTCCCCGGAAGTAATTTCGTCCAGCTTCCGGTGTTGACCCCTGTTTTGGTAGCGCAGCACGAAGCCACATATCTCACAGATATCATATAAAAGCTTTTATATGATATCTATGACATATCTAACCAAAAAAGCAAACATTTAAATTGTAACTGGAATAAAAAGCCATGATAAGGAGTTTTTTTCTAACCTGGAATACCTTTATTTATTAGCAAATAAATGTTTTTGTCATTATTTCAATGTTTAAGACAGCACTCTCACACACACAAACACACACTTTTGTTCCAAAGCGAATTTATAGGAATTTTGAAAACGTGTTGCTCAAGACCATATTAAAAAATGGCCATTGAATAAAATATGTGAAGAGTTCTGGCAAAATGAGTCGCATTACGAATTTAAAAAAAAAATTAATTAAACTTCAAATTCTCCGTTTTCCATTTTTTTTTTTTTAATTCCAATATGTTTTCTATTTCTGCTTTAAATGTGATGTTTGTTGAACAATGAAAAAAATGGAAAACACAGAGTTTTTAGTTGTGTGGTCATTTGGCACCTATGGGTCTTCACATATGTTGACATAAATGACCTGAACCTCTCACTGCAGATCGGAATAGCCTGGAAAAAGTCTAAAAAAGAATTTTGTCAGGAACATACTGGGACGTACAAAGAGTGACCTCTGCTGTACAGATAAACTTGAATGCCCCGTTCATGTCTTTTCTCTGACGTGTTCGCTCGTTTTACGACGGTGTGCTTACACAATGGCAATTTCCGTCAGTTCGACTTGCAGTTAGCGACCGCGTTGAACTCGCTCTTTTTTGTTTCCAATTTCGGTTAAAACGAGATTTTTTTCCCCCCACTCTCGCTTCAAAACCTCATTAGACACCGATGCCGATATCACACACAAAAAGAGGGTACTTTTTGAGATAGGTACTGGTTGTACTTGTTTTATTTAAACGCCGAAACTGTGGCGCGAGGCCCAGCGGAGAGAGCTCCGAAAAAGTTTGTTGTTGTCACGTGACGCACGAAACGAATGTGGCGATAAAAGTTTGTTTAAATCGTAAAACTAGGTGGCGTGCTACGTTTTCAGAACCTTTTGAACACTGTTTTCACTACAATGCCTCAGCCCAAGTACCGAAAGATCGCCGTTTTAGGTTACCGGTCCGTAGGTGAGTACAGCAGCTGTTGTTGGTTAGCTAGCAGGCTAACATGCTAACATCCTGGCTTTGTTTTCCTTTTGAGAGTATCAAACCAGCAACAGAAAACACACTTGTCTTTGTTTAGTTGGGCTTCTGTTGCGTGCATTCTCGATTATCATATTTAATTCAACCTTGTATGTTGTATCCTTAAAGTTATTTGTTTAATGTGCTGATAAAAGTACAAGTTAGCTTCGTTAGTGGTATCTATTGTGCCACGAAGCCTTTAGCCTGGCATTTCAGCGTGGATATTATAGAAATCCCTGAAATTAGGAGTTCAACACTCTTGACCTGTTGCAACATTTGTTTATGTTCATGGGATCTTCATGTGCCGGCTAGCCTGTTGCACCACATTTTGTTGCTTAGCTTGGAAAGTATTTGTTTACAGTTTAAATAGGTTCAGTGTCTCCAAGTAACACACTAGATCGTTTGCCCAGTTTAATAAAAACATTGTTTCACATCATTTAAGAGTTTAACTTTGATAATAAATCTTAATGTATTGACATTTTTATTACCTTGCATGTGTTTTATACACTAACTAGGCCAGGGTATAGAAAAATTATTATGGCTGTAAAAGTGCTTTTAAATCTATATATGGGCACTACCTTTTTTTTTTTTTTGATAATCACCCATTTGTTTTGTGTTTAAATTAATGAGGCTGCCAGGAAAAACCGTTTACACTTTGTATTCATAATTTTTACTATTTGTTGAAGAAAATAATGTGATTTTGCACATTTGCACATAATGCACATTTTTATGTTTTTCTGTCCAAAATACACAAATGCTTCTTGCCAGATTTTAGGAAATTATACATTTTGATGAAATTACTAGGTTACAAAAAATAGCAGTGGTGTTTTCAGTAAGTGTGCTTTACAAAGCCTCTTTAAATGTTTTAACTGCAAAGATTTTACATAATCAGATGTACATATTCTAACAGAAAGGTAAAAACAGATTAAAAATGATTACCATCTACCTGTACCTCTTTGTACACACAGACTTGCACACCAAAAGCTGCTCGTCTTCCATCAGAAGCATCTCAGTCTCACCCAACTGTGGAACTGAGAATCAAATCAGCAAACTGTTAGTAAACTAACCATCCTTTATCTTCATTTACACAGGAAAGTCATCTCTTACAATACAGTTTGTAGAAGGACAATTTGTTGACTCCTATGACCCCACCATCGAAAACAGTAAGTGCCATTTTATTGTTCAGTTAGTGCTTTAAAAACGATCAGGAATAAAATGTGAATGTTGTAACACCTGTTCATTCTTGTTTCTTTCTAGCCTTTAACAAAATGGTTAATGTGAATGGTCAAGACTTCAATCTTCAGCTAGTTGATACAGCTGGACAAGTAAGTTGCTGTTTTGCTGCAGAAACTAACATTGGGCTCTAAATCACAATATTTTTGAAGAGTAGACATGGTTCATTATTTTAAGCACATTTTTTCAAAAAGTCTTTCTAATATTGACCAATTTATTTATACACCAGATGTGTTTTATGCAAGATGATCAATTTAATATGATTATAATTTGTCTTCTATTGTCTGTAGGATGAATACTCAATTTTCCCACAGTCCCACTCAATGGACATCCATGGCTATGTCCTTGTCTATTCAGTGACTTCTATGAAAAGGTCAGTGTGTGGTGGTGTTATTTATATGCCAGTAACAAAGCTTACATTATATATAGTACACTCAGTATTCCTCAGGGTGGCTGCAGTTTGAGGAATAGTAGTTATCTGCCAATTGGAAAGTTGCTGGTTTGATTCTGGCCTCATTGCATGCTTGAAATGTTTTTGGGCAAGACACTAAACTCCACAGACTGCACTGCCCTGCCCTGCTTATGTTTGTGTATACTGGTGAGTGAGACCTATAGTGTAAAAGCTGCAAGGTTGGAAAAACACTACATTAAATGCAGTCCAGTGCTTGTCATTTCAGACACATGTAAGTAGTTTATATAAATTATTTCATAGTGTTTGAGTGAGAGTAACATTTATTTGAAAACGCACAAAAGTGCAGTACTTTGTATTCAATAATACCATACCATACCATACCAATTTATTTATATAGCACTTAAAACAGCAACAAGGCCAACCAAAGTGGAGTACAAAAGAAACAAACATGCACAGCAGACAGGAAACATAAAATAGAAATACAGATACAAATAGCAGCAGAAGCTAACTAAAATGGCCAACAGAGTAGAGAACAGACCGGACCAAAACAAATCACACCGTGTTAAAGGCAAGCGAATAGAAGTGGGTCTTCAAGCGAGACTTAAAGACTGAGAGTGTGGGAGCCTGCCGGACACTCAGTGGCAACTCATTCCACAGTCGTGGACCTGCAACAGAGAAAGCCCTGTCACCCCTGAGCTTACGACGGGTTTCTGGGACTGAGAGAAGCATCTGGTCTGCTGACCTCAGAGAGCGCGGTGGGACATATTGCTGCAGAAGATCAGTGAGATAGGATGGGGCGGAACTGTTCAGTGATTTAAAAACATACATGAGAATTTTGAAATGGATCCGAAGGTGAATGGGTAGCCAGTGCAGGGAGGCCAAAACTGGCGTGATGTGCTCTCTATAGCCTGTACCAGTTAAAAATCGGGCTGCAGCATTTTGGATCAGTTGTAGATGAGCAATCGAGGACTGACTGATTCCAAACAGAAGTGAATTGCAGTAATCAAGCCTAGATGTTATGAAGGCGTGGATCACTGTCTCAAGGTTCTTTTTGGAGAGTATAGGCTTCAGCTTAGACAGCCGTCTCAGCTGAAAAAAAACAGGATTTGACCATCATGTTTACGTGACTGTTGAGTTTTAAGGACGGGTCCATTATCACCCCCAGATTAGTCACCTTTTGTTTCTCTAGCGGGGCTAGAGAGAAAAGGTCAATGTCTTGGTTCATGAGTGAGCCACTGGGATGGAACAGCATGACTTCAGACTTCTTCTCATTGAAGCTTAAGAAGTTTAAAGCCATCCAGTCCCGGACGATGTGATACTTTACTTCCCTTGAGGTATCGTCTTTTAACTGATCAAATATTTTTAGTACTGACTTGTTCAAATTTCTAAGCAAGCCAATGTTGAAACACTTGGGGATGTCTAACATGCCGAAGAGAATCATGAGCTGTAGACGTGAATAATAGAGCCTCTAACACCAGCACACACCTTTTGTTTGATGAAGCCAGAAAGTTCACAGATTCAGTTCACCTAATCCATACTGTACTGTGTTATGGAAAAGCACCATAAAGTGCTCATTTAGTCTTTGCTGTACCCAGATGTGGAAGTGTTGGACTAACAGTTTGTTCCTATAAATTTAAGGGAACGTGTCTAAAACTTACTCTGTTGTCTTTGCCCAGTTTTGAAGTTGTGCAGGTTCTACATGACAAGCTGCTAGACATGGTTGGGAAAATTCAGTAAGTTTAGTTGGCTTATTCCATTTTCTGAGATTATGTTTTGAATTTTCTTTTAGTAACGTGTTTGTTTCCAACCACATTTTTCTTTTTAGGGTCCCGACTGTTCTTGTAGGAAATAAAAAAGATCTCCACATGGAAAGGTAAATGTTAACATGGAAAAAGTTTGTTTTTACTCCCACTTCAGGGTCGTTTTCCCAACATGAGGGGGCACCACCTGTCGGATATCAGATATGTTTGGTTTTGTTTAATGCTATTATTAAATCATTATGAGGAATTATATTATTTTGACATTTTTACTATCTGTCTGGCCACTGACGCATCTGGGTTCGTTTCACTGGGGCAAAAACTAAAAAATAAAATCCAAGAAAGTTCAATCTGGTCCTCTGGACATTCAAAAAAACAAAACAAAAAAAAATGTAGAAACGTTTCGTCTCTCATCCAAGAGACTTCCTCAGTCTGAGCTGCTGTTTTCAGCTCAGTCTTTTAAATAGCACCTTCTCAGAGTGGATCAGCCAGTTTTGCTGCTGACAACCAAAACCA
>NC_056504.1:41643495-41670235 GCF_014905685.2 Nematolebias whitei
TGAAAACAGCAGCTCAGACTGAGGAAGTCTCTTGGATGAGAGACGAACGTTTCTACATTTTTTTTTGCTTTGTTTTGTTTTTTGTTTTTTTGAATGTCCAGAGGACCAGATTGAACTTTCTTGGATTTTTCTACCTGGATTATTGAGCATGCATCAGGATAAAAAATAAAATGTTATTCTAAGTTTTTTTTTATTTATTTATTTTAATAAGGGGGGCTTTTCAGTCTCAAATACCCTAAAACTGTTTGGGCCAAGGCTTTAAAGTTAACTGAGCATTTCCTGTTATTTTCTCATTCACACTTCTCATTATGTCATATTAAGCTTGATTTATGGAAATTTTTAGGTGTCTTGTTGGTTTTTTGCGTGTTTCTCAGTGCAACAATTATTTGCCCCCCCCCCCCCCAACAAGCGTCGTCTCAATTCGAACATGTAAATCCCTTTTCTCTCTGCTATAAGCCTCCATCTTCATAAGCTATAACATAAAAAAACAAAACTAAGTCACATTTTTACAGCAACTCCTGATGCTGATGGTCAGAGTGGAGTTGGACAGCAGATTGTCAAATTACATTGTGCAAGCAGCTTCCCCTACTGGAGAACTCTAGAAATACTGTATATAAAAAAAAAAATTAATTAGTTCTTCCTCTTTTTCTTTTCTTTGTAATTTCAGGTGCATACTTAAAAAAAACAAACATACAATAAAAGAAACAAAAGAATAACGAGGGCAATATATGAAACATGTAAAGGAAGCTTTCCATTTGAGATAACTCAAAACCAACTCACTTATTGAAATACATCTAACAAAAAATTCAAGTATGATATTGCAGCTTGTATAGTCGGTGTCAATAAATAGATTTATGTAATGTATAGATGAGATCATAGTGGATCCAGGCAGTATTATGACTCGTTTATTTAAGTACTTTTTATACTGACTTGCTGCTTTTATGTGTGGAAAAAAATATAGAGTGGAAATAAATCCAATATATATATATTTGTAATAAAACTGAATAATTTCTACTGTGTTATTTATCTGAATGTGGAAAAACATGTTTGTTGCATCAAGTTTGATTTGTTTTCTTGACTCGCATTCAGTTATAATGTAGGGATAAATCAGTGGGTTAAAGCTGTGTATACAAAGATGTCACACTCCCTTTTAGCTACTTTTTTCTGTTTAACTCCTGTGAATTGACACTTCAGAACTAGAATCAGAATCAGAATGCCTTTATTGTCATTATACGCAAATACAATGAAATTAAGAGCCACTCCTTTTTTCAGTGCAAAAACATGCTTAAGAAAAACGCACACTAAAAATATAAAAAATGTAACGCAACATATTTGTGAAATCTGAATTTTGGCTGTAATATGGTGGATTTTGGCATTTTATTTAATTTAGTTTAACTTTGACAGATCATGAGTCATCACAAACTTGTACATGAAAAGCAAATAAGCCCAAGCACTTTGATAACAGTTTATCTGTTTTAAATTGTGCTCTACAAATAAAGATGACTTGACTTGACTTGACCTAATCAAACCGTCCTAGAAACCATTGCTTTGAATCATTGTGTGGATCACAGAAGATGTTTTTTCTTTTATTTTAAGGGTTATCAAGCCAGAGGAGGGGAAAAAACTCGCTGATTCCTGGGGTGCTGCCTTCATGGAGTCTTCTGCCAAGGAGAACGAGGTAATGGTGTAAATCCTCGCCGTTTACTTCGCGTGAAGTTTAGACACAGGTTCACAACCTGAAACCCAGTTTTCCTTCAACACAGACTGCTGTGGAGGTTTTCAAGAGAATCATTTTGGAGATGGAGAAGGCTGACGGGAACGCACCTCCAGAGGAGAAGAAGTGTGCAGTGATGTAAAAGTTGATCCAGGAACATCAGTAGTAAGCTAATTTACTGGAGTCAGGCGGCACAACGTCACCAGCTTACCAATTGTGACCTCATCGATGCAACGCTGCTGCAGTGGAACAGTTCTTCTCCGTTGTTGTGATACCAGATTAATTTAGAGAACGAAGCAGCTGTTCATACAGTTGTTACCAAATGCAACTATTATCATGGGAAGAGGTTTCTAGAGCAGGATCTATCTTTTTTTTCCCCCCCAGCCAAAAAATATAAACAGTTTTCTTAAAAAAATTAAAATATAATCTGGAAAAAGATTGTGCTTTTGATTTAAACCCGTATTTTCTGAGAAGAAAAATCCTTAGCAAAACTTCCTTTAAAAGTTTGAGACTTCATCGTGTGTCCTTCTGGCTCCTGTTTGAGTTGATGTACAGTGAAGGCTGGTTCCTAACTTTTGCATACGTTTGTTGTATTTCAGCAACTTCTTTGAGTCACATTGCTTTAAATGTGCTGTTCCTTGTTTTCTCAGTTCATGGATTTTCTTGAACACAAAGAAAGCTCACTGTAGTTTCAGTTTTCACTGTAATCATATCGACTCATCTTCAGGTACTTCTCACCAACGAGCCACGGAGCTGTGTCATCAGGACTATGACCGTACATCTGACAACTATGCCAAGATCCTCCTCCTTTGTTTTTGTAGTTTATTTTCTTCCTGTAAACTGTAATATAAAGATGTTTCCTTATGTACAATACTTAGTGTAGATTGGAATAGATCTTTATGTACCAGTTAGGCCCTTTTTTATACAATAGAATATTAGAAATTGATTGGGTACCATTGATATTTGACCTGATGCAAGTTTGTGCTCGTTTCTTGTAAGTAGAGCTCAACCTTATGTGCGCATCAAAATTCTAAACTTTGTTGATTTTCAGTTTTTTAAATGCATTTTAACATTTCATGTCTGTAAAGATGCTGAAGTTAGATCATTAATTTTAAGTTGTTCATACATGCCTGAGGTGGTTGTAGCCTATTAAATTGTCACTGCCAGACACTTAATTTTTTTCCCCATAAAACCTGAAGCCTATATGACAACTGTAGATTATTTTTTATTTTTGCCAGATGCCTCATGTTGTACCTGTAGTGACCATTTCTTACATTACCAGGTGATTTACGTTAACGGTGAAATGATGGAAAATTGCAGATAGCTGAGCAGAAGCTGGTGATGCTGTGTCTTGTGCCTTACAGATTTTCAAACTCCCTCATCAGCTTCATTTTTGACACAAGGTGCTTGTTTTTTTTTTTTTGACACCCTGGGTGCAGATGTTGTGCACCTGAACACCGTTATTCGCTTGTGGGTCAAAAGTAATTCAGAAATCTTGCTGTAAACCGTTTTGTAAATAAATAAATCCGTTATTCAATGGATGCGTCTAATTTGGCGGCATTGCTGAGGTTGATGGATGTAATTTGTTTATTTTTGACAAACTTTATTGTAAATGGTTATTCTAAAAATAGGAAAAAAATCTGAAATATGAACAAATTAGTAAAAATAAACTCAAATGTTTTTTTTAATTGTTTTTGAGGATAAACGATACAAAATTTTTGAAGACTGATGCAGTTTAACTTGTTAAATTTGAAATGTTTTCTCATTTCAAATGACTAAAGACAAGCTTGTGGTTTAGATCAACTTGAGAAACATGTTTGTTACTCATGAAGATTTAAGAAAACGCTAATTTAAACTGCTTTATTACCAGAAACAACTTTTATCAACCATTTGATATCTATAGAAAACAACTTTCTCCTTCATGGAAAGCACATTTTCTAACTAAGGCTGAGTGAAAAAGTTAAAAACAAATGAAAGCCCATTAAAATTTCTATTTTTCTCCTGTTCGGTCTTTTAAGTCTGCAAAGAAAAAGGAGTGAAACAATGCTGTAATTTTTTGTGACCTAATTGCGCTATAAGTTTAGATTATTATTTTCCTAACACAACAAATCCTTGAGATCCAACATTTTGGATTCGCTCAAGTGATAAAACACCAGCCGAGCAATGTGAATGCATTCAGTGCAGAGGAGAACACAAGTCAAACCCTTAGAATCTCAGGGGTGTCAAACTCACAAAAGGGGCCCAAAATTAAAACCTTTTTCAAACTAAGGGCCAATTTCAGAAACGGCACTAACTCAAATCAGATACCCAACATCTTTTCTTTGTTACAGGTTCCTCAACAAGAGTTTTGATTGGTCTCATTTGATGTTCTGTTGTGCTTTCGACATCATAATTAAAGATTACTGAAAAAATTCAAGAGATAGAAAAGCATTTTATGTTTCACATATCTTGCGGTCAGATAAGATGTCAACGAGGGCCACATTTGGCCCCCGGGCCTTGAGTTTGACACGCATGATCAATAAACAGAATGGCATCAAAAAGATCAGTGATAATCCTCTTTTAGCAAATGTCACAAGTCTAAACGCATTATGTATGGGTTAACCCTTGGATGCATGAATGACCAATACCTCCATTCTTCCATGAGTGGGGTCAAAAATGACCCCAATAAGAATCAATGTGTTTTTGCAATGAATTTAAAAGCTGTCTTTAATTTCTGTTAAAGGCGATTATATTTATTATATTTGGGTCAACAAAAAACTTATTTTACATTTAACATGCTTTTTCACAACTTTTTATAACATTTTTTCCACAAGAAATAACATCAAAAATCTTCAAAATTATTGTTAGTATGTCCATCTGTCTGAAGGACGAAAAAGAGGATGAACATACGACCAGAACACTGTCCACTCACATGTGCCCACAAACGTCTTTTCTCTATTCACTGTGTGCAGTTGTCACAAACTATTTGCTTTTGGCTGGGACCACTGCACACTGGGGTACTGCATTTCCAGCACCAATTGGTGGTTTTGCAATCTTTGTTTCTTGGATACATCTGGCACCTCTTTCTCTTCTGTTGGCCCTCTGTGCCTCTCTCCTGTTACTTGTTTGCAACTTTTGTCACTCCACACCTTCCAATTGCTTCAGTGATGTACAGTATGTTAGTATGTTCAGGGTACCTTGGTTGTGTAGAGGACTCCCAAAGAGCACACAGATTGGTACATCCCAATTCTTCTCACTTCCTGCAAGAATGGTCAATCCAATGAAGGCCATGAGCTCCTCTTTGCTTAGATTTTTCCACTCTTTTCCTCTGTTTGTTGCGACTCTTCTTCCCTCCATGTTTGTGCACGTCAACACCTCTTCTAATATACTATCAGTAATTAAAAGCTTTCATGCATCTATCTGAGAGATGGTGCAAAACCCAGGTGCAGGCCCTGACCAACTTCTCAGTAAATTGTGGCTTGGTGTTTTAGCCTGAGTAGGAGATAACTCTGTCCAGTAAGAGCCCTTGTGGCTCGTTCTGTTGGACACAATATCAATTCCCTCTTTGGAGGACTCAGAGGACTCCTCCATGTCTGACTGATCTTGTTCGACAGAGGCAGGTTGGTTCCCAGGCAGCCTGACATGTCCAGGTGGACAATAATCTGTATCCTCTACATCTAAGATGTCAGACCCCGAGTCAGTCCCACCTATGGGCTCTTCATCCCATCCATTCAGGATCATTTCTCGAGCAAGGTCTTCAGGTATCCTAGCTGTCCTCCAAGAAGCCATGATAGTCTAGGTGAGAAAACAAAACAGACAACGTTTGAATGACACAAAACTATAAATCAATATGTAGCTATCTAAGTAAATGTCTGGACATTTATATGTAAGTAAAGGTACATACATGCATGTGTACACACACACCAATCAATATTCAATAATGATACAATAGGTTACCTAACAGGTTAGCATTTGTTACAAGGAATTGTGAATATGAGTCTCTACACAACAAGTGCAGTAATATCAGCTGGCTTACTAAGCTAGTGTAATGAGTACTAACATTACTACTAATATTATTTTGTAGTTAGCTAACTAGTGTCTACTTTGTTGACAAACATGATATTCTATCACAGAAAAGTCATGGAGTTGATAAATGATGATAATACTTACATGTATGCTTCTGTGTCAAACTGATCTCCTGGTGGTGAGACTGCAGGTATCAAATGTGTAAGTGGGACAGAAAATATATCCTGATAGTCACAGTTGGTAAGAATCAAAGTTTCTCAAAGCAAACCCTTGAGATTCTGTAGGAAATGCTTGGGGTCATTTTTGACCCCGCTTATGAAAAACTGGGGTAGTGACACAAAAACTGCAATTTCTTAAAATGTATAAAAACATTAAAAAAAAAATCCAAATGGCTTGAAGTCACAAACATGTTTCATGAGGAATACCTGGAATATGGAAGAGAAAAAACTTTTAATTTCAGAGATTTTGAAGAATAACAACCCTCGGGGTCATTTTTGACCCCACTTATGCATCTAAAGGAATTATTGACCGAAGGGGATCTTACCTCAATTTGTAAATGTAGAAGCCTTTAAATGAAATGTGCATATTCAAGATCTAAAATGAATTATAACTGCTCTCAGTTCAAGCTCTTTTAATTCACTTGCTGACAGTACTTGGGGTTTATGTAAATAGAAAATGTGAGAAATGAACTGTTTTTACTGTAATAATACTGTATGTTGTGTGAAAGTCTATAGTCTCTTATTTCGTTATACTTTTGATTCATGTCAGAAAGATATTCTTGATATCTTGCAATAATCTAAAGTTCTGGCTTTCTAGAGTGTTTCAAAGTTTTTTCTTTAGAATTTGGCTGCTTTATTAACTTATCACTTATTAATTTTAGTCCAGTTCTTGTTCCTGACTATTAAAACAGGAAAGTGTACAAATAGAGTACAGATATGAAAGACTTCTGGAAAGCTTAAAGACTATTGACCTAAAATATTTAAAAATTATATAGAATGTTGCTCCATGGATGCAAAATGCAAAATAAATAAATAAATAAATAGCATTAGTTTAAAACTTTTGCACAGTACTGTTTAACGCTTTACCGTAATCCCTATAGACGTTTTCTCTTAAACACAATTTTGGTACCAATGCGTTTTTCTCTATTTAAGATTTTTGAAATCTCAACTTGCAGTAAAGTCACTGTGTTAAAGTGATTTATCTTCTCACTGATTGGAGGTAATAATCGCAAAATAAATGCGCACTATTTTGTTGTTGCGGCACAACCACAGTTATTACGGTAACCGCTACATTTAGCGGAAGAAGATCTTCCGTGCTTTGTGAGGTCCGTCAGTCTAAGAAAAGCCTCTCAGCTAATGGAACATGGAGTGTGTGAGTTAAACTGCTTGCTGCTAGATGTATAAATATATATTTATATACATATATTAACACATAGCCTGTCCACTTTAATAAAATGACTGAATACTAAAAACACGCTAACGTTAGCTGCTAGTCAATTAGCGAGCTAATTCGTGTTAGTTTTGGAGCTAACTGTGTGTAAGGCTAGGACAGAAAGAAAAGCGAAATATAAGTACAACTTTTAAAACAACTGTTTTCACAGTGCTTAATGAAGTTTAATCCAAGCAACTCGTGTCTAATAAAAGCCTTGGCCGAAATAAATAAAAAGTCACATCAACTGGCTCCTTAACTGATTATGACGTTAGCTAGCAAGCTAACATCCTCATTATACAAACGAAGTATCGTTTTTTTTTTTTTTTAGAGCCAGTATTATTTTAAATTGTTTTGAGAAGTTTTAGACTTGGTCGTATATCAAGTGTCAGCTAACTTGTTGCGACAGCAGGGAGTGAAGCAGTTTGATGTTTAACCAGTTTGTTGACTGATATAAAGTACAGTTAGCCGCATCCTTAGTCATAAAACTATAAACAGTTTTTGTCTCAGACGCGACCTGCGGTGAGGGACTGAACTCGACACATGACACCTGGAATACGTCAAAGATTACAGGACTAATTTAGAGCAGTTTAAAGTTTTATCCAGTCTGTCTACACTGGACCAATAGTTTTAACTGGGCCGAGGTTCTTCTCACTAGTTACTCAGTAATATACAAAGTACAGTCAATGGTTTTTGTACCACATATAAAGAGATGTGAAATACTCCAGAATAAAATAGTGATAAAAAGGCTACTGAAATACATAAAGGTTTAGGCTTATTCTCTTATTTATTCTTCGTTCACTTACAAATAATTGGGCATGTTCAGTATTAACTGTTTTAGTCAAATTTACCTTTTTAAAACAATATTAAATATACTTATAATATATACAGAGGACGTGACTCAACCTTGTTGGATTTATCTACCTGGATTACTGAGCATTCATCATGACAGTACTATATATATATATATATATATATATATATATATATATATATTTGTGCAGTCAGTTTTAATCAATCGATTAATTTTATTCGAAATGGACATAGCGGGCATAAGCTGCATACACATTGCGTCACCTTTTGATTTATTTAAAAATACAAACAAGTTATTCATTCTTATCCTGAAATGGGGAAAAAGTAATTTTCAGCTTTGGTTCATGTAAAATGTTGTTATAAATTATTATCAGGCTTTACACTAATTTATTTGCTTTGCTTTTTTCTTTCTTTCCGTGTAATCAAGGCTGACTAATATAATTAATTAATAACCAGCCGGGACTAGTACAAACGCCGAGCTAACTGGCCTTTCTCACAGAAACATACATTTTCTGAACCTTATTGGTATTTTTCAGAACCTTATTGGTATTTTTCAGATTCCAGTAACTATTGATGATCTCGAGGGCAAAAAGGACCCATTCATTGACGGTAATTGGTTTAAATCTATTAGTTATTTAGAGTAGAAACACTGCCAGAGGAGTGTCTTCATTCATCTCGTTCTTGTTTTTTTAGATCGCGACAACAACGTGTACACCAGGTTTATGAAGTCCCACCGTTGTTATGATCTTGTACCTACGAGTTCCAAATTAGTTGTATTTGATACTTCACTCCAGGTAAAACAGATTCACATATATAAAGATATAAAAATTGCTCTTCCTGAATTATTTGCGCTAATCGTTTTCCAGGTGAAGAAGGCGTTCTTTGCTCTTGTTTCTAATGGGGTAAGAGCAGCACCGCTGTGGGACAGTAACAAGCAGTGCTTTGTGGGTAAGAGCAATTTTCATTCATGTTTTGTGGCATAAACACAAATAAGTACCGGTAATACTCTTTTTGTTTCTCTCTTTTCTGTGGCTTCAGGTATGTTAACCATCACAGACTTTATTAACATTCTTCACCGTTATTACAAGTCTCCTTTGGTAAGATGATTATTGTCTTATAGTTGAATATATCAAACTAAAATTGTAATAATCTTTTTTGATGTAAAATCATAAAAATACCCAATTTTTTATTATTTCTCTGGATCCATAACCCATTTTGTTACTTTCATCTTTTAGGTTCAGATATACGAGTTGGAAGAACACAAAATCGAAACATGGAGAGGTGCGAATATTAATTAACATACGAACATGAAGATAAATCTTTTTATTCATTAGAATTAATTAATTTTCTTTTCTTCTTTATATCAGAGTTGTACCTTCAAGACTCCTTTAAGCCTTTGGTTTGCATATCTCCCAATGCAAGGTAAGCAGCAGTAGCTTTGACAAGCTTCTGTCTTTCCTTTGCCTTCGTTTTGTTGCCAAATGTCTTTTTTATGAACATGTATGTTTTATTCCCAGTTTAGCTTGAGCTATACTCTATCCTTATTTGGACTTTCATCTGCTACACCTAATGAAGTTGATTATATTCTCGTCATGCAGATAAAAATATATTTGTAGGAATCGTTTTTATTTTTGTCTACATTTTTTACTTTTGTTTGTGAAGTTGCTAGTTTTTTTAAGACCCAAACAGATGATGAACAAGCACAATGTTGTTTCCTTCCTTCAACATGTCTCTGGAAAACTAACGCCATTAGATCTCTCTTACCTTGCTCTCCTGTTGTGCCACAGTTTGTATGATGCAGTTTCATCTCTGCTGAAGAACAAGATTCACAGATTGCCTGTAATTGACCCCCTCACAGGGAACACACTTTATATTCTCACGCACAAGAGGATTCTTAAGTTTCTGAAGCTTTTTGTAAGTTTTATTAATCAACATATGTGACTCATCACATCGAACCAAGGATTAAATCTGAATGGTCAAAATGTCGAAGCACATTTTCAGATTCCTGTTTTTTTTAAGCTGCATTTTGATACCTGGATTATCCTGATATCAAGCGGTGCCAGAGATATGGCTTGATTTGTCTTGCTAACTGGGGATACCCCTACTTAATTGGTCTGAATCCTGTTTTTGGATTTCTTGTCGTGATTTGAAAGAGGAAATCTCCAACCATATTGGAACATAGGGATTTCCCAGCTGGCGGTACGGTGGTACAGTTGGTAGAGCTGTTTCCTCTCAACAAAAAGGGTGGAGTTTGCATGCTCTCTCTATGCATGTGTGGGTTTTCTCCAAGTACTCCGGTTTCCTCCCACACACCAAAAACATGCATGTTAGGCTGATTGGTAACTCCCTAGGTGTGAGTGAGAGAGTGAATGGATATTGGTCTCCATGTGTCCCTGTGATGGACAGGAGACCTGTCCAGGGTGTCCCCCGCCTCTCACACAGTGAAGGCTGGACATGGACACCAGTGACCCCTGCGACCCGTAAAGGAAGACGCAGGTAAAGATGATGGAAGGATGGATTTATTTCCCAGCTGTAAATAAAACCTTTGCTAAGGTGAAAGTAGCAAGAATATAAGGCTTTTCTGTTCAGCATCTTTTAGTTGTTGGTACTGTTCAGAAAAGTGCTTCAAAATATTCCTAACAATTATATTTTGGCCATTTTATTCAAGTTATCCATAGAAAAGTTATTTATTTATCAACTTATGACAACATTCAAAAGTAGTTAATATTTCAACCAATGCATTATAGCTGCCTATATCTCAACAAACCACTTTGTGACAATCCTTGATTTGATGTGATGGGTCACATACATTTATTATGGTATTTTAATTTTATTTTTCTTATAAGAAGAGAAACATCATATAAAAACACCAATTCTATGAAGGCTTTCATTAAGTGTATGTCATCTTTTGTATTTAGATATCAGAGATGCCGAGACCCGCTTTCTTAAAGCAAACTTTAGAGGAACTGAATATCGGGACATTCCAAAACATAGCAGTGGTCCGTGCGGACACGCCTCTGTACACGGCACTGGGTATTTTTGTTGAGCAGCGAGTGTCCGCGCTCCCTGTTGTGGATGATAAAGGTATGCAGGCTGGTTGAAATCACGTCTCTGGTTTTGTTTTAATAACCTGTTGAATTCATTTATTGTTTTTCTGCTGTCTCGCAGGTCGAGTGGTGGACATATACTCGAAGTTTGATGTTATAGTAAGTAAAACACACGCTTTGCCTACAACTGGCTGCATTAACAAAATCTTATCCATCGTTGACCAAAATTCTTTCATAACCTTTAATATTTTACAAGAAAATGGGCGTTGTGCCTTATTGCTATGAGGCTTTTTTTTTCCTCTTCAAATTCACATGCATACATTGAAAAAATATCCTGTGCAGATACAATTGTTCCAAAAAGCATTTTCTTCAGAGCAAGTGTGAAATATTGTTAATCCTGTAAGTTTACTCAAATCAACTTGGTATCAGACAGTGCTTTAAAAACTCAATACACAAAGTGTTGTGTTTCCTTGACTGATGAAGCCTTCTGGATGGAAGGTGAAACGTTTCAGCACAAAAACAAAGAAACTGTCCAAATGACCTGACTGAAAATTGTTGGATTGTATACCTGGATTATTGCGCATGGACTTTGTTGGTTTTGAACTAGTTTGACACGACTGTTGACGAGGAAGAGGGCCGGCACCGGAGGAGGGGGCGTGCCAAAGAGACCATCTTGGCACCAACATAACTGGTTTGTTCCACTTTGGAGTAAGCTGTTGGGAGGAGAATCAGTTTTGTGTTGTGCGTTTCCTTGACTGATGAAGCCTTCTGGATGGAAGGTGAAACAATTCAGGACAAAAAAAAAGCAACTGTCCAGATGACCTGACTAAAAATTGTTGGATTGTATACCTGGATTATTGAGCATGAACTTTGTTGGTTAAATACAAGAAGCCTTCATTGTGACTGGGATCATCATAGGTCACAAGAAGGTGAAGTGGTGGTGCAGAATGAATGCATGCTGGGATATTTCCTCACACTGAAGTGAAACAAGTGTTTGTAGAATTGAGAAATCACATTCAGAGTCACAAAGACTCCTACTGATAACTTGTCTGGTCACTGGCACAAATGTTGTAGGGTAGCAGCAGAGGGAAGATTTAGCCTTTAGCACACTTTTAAACAGCTAGAAGTCATCAGTCAGGACAAATAAACCATGAGTATAAACATATCAGCTTCCCATTATTTTGAAGGGCAGAGAAAACCTCATGTTGCAAATTGTTTCCTTTTAAATTATTATTTTTTTTGCTAAATGGCTGATTCTTGTGAGTTTGATAAATAAAAATACCAAAACGCAGGACGCCTCATTCATCATGTTGTTCTTTGCGCAGAATCTGGCAGCAGAGAAGACGTACAACAACCTGGACGTGACGGTGACCAAAGCCTTGAAGCACCGCTCTCAGTACTTCGAGGGAGTGTTGACCTGCAACAGAAACGATACTCTGGAGGCTATAATCAACAGACTGGTGGAGGCCGAGGTGAGGAGTGGAGGTCAATATACCTAACCTCCATTCACACTGCACAACAAAAAACACGTAAAAAACGACTAGTTATATTTTATTACTCAATGGTGAAAGGTATAGAATGGCTGCAGTTATCAGTTCTGATTAGTACTAATGTAAAAACAGACCCAGGTGGACACAGGTCACCTTTTTATATTTGTTGACTGTAGTGTTTTCCATGGAGGCTATAAAACTGACAGCACCAAACTTTAAATCAAAAGAGAAACAGCAGATTGAGTTTTGGCTGTCTACATCATGATGCTTTACTCTTCCTGCTGCGCGGAGCTGATCTAAGTTAATTATGTAGCAAACGTATGGTGTTGAGGGCCGCGCTGGGTTAAATTTGGGGATCTCTGTCCGACGCGCGTTTCTAAACTGACGTCACTCCAGGTCACTTCTTCGTGTCATGATCGGTTTATTCCGCTTCAAATTTCCATGCTTTAAACATTACACAATCTGAGACGCATACTGACCAGGTCCAAACAGTTAATAAATGCTTAATGGCATAACGCTATATGGCATCTTATAACACGGGCAACAGAAAATATGACCCAACTCCCTCATCCATACAAAAGCCAGAACGCCAGTCAGCACGTCATTTATATCTGGTGACAGTCACACACACACACACTGACACACCCTCCACCCAAGTGTCAAAGCTGCGTGCCCACCTGTCAAGTCATGCTACTTATTTCACTAATATGGCTCTTACATAAGTGATCTAATAAAAAAACTAAAAAAGAAATGGTGTTGCTTGTTGTAATATGACTCAGGATTGTTCTCGGTAAAGAAATATTACTTCATGAATGTATTGTCACTCCAGATTTATGAGTAACTCTGGAGCCTTCAGTGCAAAAAAACAAACAAAAAACAGCTTTTGTTTCATTTAGTGGATAAAATATAAATTTGTTTTTCACAGTAATTTAACTGTAAAAAGTGTCTTAATTGTCACGTCACTTCTGGTTTACCTCAAACTTGAGAGGAATTATAACCTAAATTTATTTAATCTTCTTTTTATGTTCCTTGTCAAGCCCAACCCAAAAGACTGATCAGTGTGTCTTTTTCTGGTTTTGTGATCAGTGAAGATTTTAATTTGTGAAGTCAGAATATAATTTAAATTAACACTAAATGACTTTGTTTCTTAATACAATTAAAACCTTATTGACCTTTAGTATCAAAGAACAAATGTGTGCACATTTCATCTTGTTTTTCTCCAGTGTTTAACAAAGCTGAGCTGTGTTTTCCTCCGTCTCCTTCAGGTGCACAGACTAGTGGTGGTGGACGAGCATGAAGTGGTGAAGGGAATCGTTTCCCTTTCAGATATCCTCCAGGCCCTCGTGCTCACCAATGGAGAAGAGGGTAAATGCAGTCCGAAACTCGAGAAACTTGCACCGTTTTAATACAAGCAGCAACATCACGCTTGTTGCAGTTTTATATTGGAAACATTTTATTCCCCCACAGGCACAAATTGAGGGAGGAGTTCTGAATAACTTTTATGTTGAGTTAGTAAAAGGGAGCAAAACAAGCATGTGGGAAAAACAAAATTACAAAAGCACATCGGAGATTCTTCTCATCTCCTGTAACCTACTTGTGAAGACTTCTCTGGAGAAGATGTGAAGTTTTTTTTTTAGCAATACAGCAGCTAATATTTGTAGCAGGAGAGGAAATACAGAACCTTTTTTAAATTGAGCCAAATTCCAAAGAACCTAAGACCTGAAGAGATTTGACAACAGAAGCCTCTGAAGAGTTGTTGTGGCCATTCAGGGTAATCCAGCATCGTTCCCCCTCGTAATCCGTGTTGTGTGATTACAGGCATGCTTCTTAACTACCTTATGCAGCGAAATCCCTTTGAGCTCACGTTGCCAACATTTCGTTTTCTTGTGAAGGTTGAAACCTACAAACAGAGAAAGTTTTGTCTCGGAGCAACATCAGACTGTGGCACGTGAACAGAGTTTTTGCACTGCAGATGTTTTCATAAAGGCTCCTGCTGTAAATATATGAATTATCTCAAGTTGTTTTTATTTCTTGTTCATTTAGCTTGTTTATTCAATTCACTTGGGAAGATTTAACTATCAAATGTTTGTACTCTTCCAACTTGCAAAGACATTGATTAGTTACTCAGGTATTTATTAATTATTTAGTTTAATGTGCCGTTGGAACGAAACACCTTGGAAAGTCATTTTAGTTATTTTTAAAATTATGACATGAAAAACGTATGACCGCAGTCTGAATCGTTCTTGGGGTTTTTGCACGTTTTAGCTTCCAGGCTTGTTTTTCCCCCTTAAAAACAGCTGAATGTTTGCTTTTCCTTTTGTTATTCATGCTGTTGTGAAGACAAACGGCACAGTGACGACCTGGGAGAAAACTTTCCAGAAACGGACCGACCTGGTTAAAGAAAATAATCATTCTTCTGCGTTTTGTCGATTCTCATGTTTGTTGACATTTTGTGTTGTCATGTCTAAGTCAGCGTGAAATGGATTGTTATAATTTATCGTTTCTGCTTCTGGATCATATTTTAG
Source organism: Nematolebias whitei (assembly GCF_014905685.2). Lineage (NCBI taxonomy): Eukaryota > Metazoa > Chordata > Actinopteri > Cyprinodontiformes > Rivulidae > Nematolebias > Nematolebias whitei. Next base: position 41,658,518 of record NC_056504.1, read on the forward strand.
GTTTCAGTGTCATGCGAGAGATTTACTTCTTATTTCAGTTCTGGAAAACAAGTTTATTGCATAAAGTTTAATTCAACAATTTATCTCATTGAGTTTTTCTCTTGTTAACCGTGTTACGTTTTGTTTAGTTACAGTCAGTGACGACAATCAGAACATCTAATATTTTAATTATTTAGCATTTTATTCACTGAGTTTAGAGTCATAGTCACTAAATCTCACTAAACACCAGCATTAGTTGTGAGCAACATTCTGTGTTTTGCTTTTGTACAACAAATTGTGCATGTAAATGCAGTTTTTGTACTAGTACGCACTGACATTTTAATTTAAAAGATGACCAATAAAAGTCCTTGACACTTTCTTACTTTCTTCCAGTAAATGTTTTCATTCTCAAACACTCACTAAAGAACTGGTGGGCTTATTTTTGCTTTATTGACCTAATAAATCTTTCCACTGTAGGATTACATAAACCACCTTTTGAACGCTTAAATGTTTTTTGTAAACTTTTTGATATAGTCTTCTATAGGAACATAAACGTGTTGTTAAAGCTGCTGTAAAACCAAATGTTAGGGACTGGAAAAGAAATCGAGTAAAAACTGACCATGTAGAAAAGTAACTTCTTGTAACTTGATACAAAGCACAGTTACAATGTTCACATATAGCTCAGGGCTGTTCAAAGTGCGGCCCGCGGGCCATTTGTGGCCCTTGGAGTGATTTTTTTTGTGGCCCACGACTGCAAGGCTTAAAAATTTGAATCACATGGAGACCTGCAAATTTAATGGTGATACTTTTTTAAATAAGATCTTTAGGTTTAACGGCAAAACATTAAAAAAAAAAGTTTTCGAAATAAGCAATATGACATGCAACACAAACGTTTTGCTGTACGGTAATTATTTTTTGTTGTTTTGTTTTCCATTTCACGGTACAAAGCACCACAAACTTTGACTGACTTCTACCAAAAAGACACTTGAATAATAATTCATAAAATTTGGCTAAGTATAGCAAGTGATAAAAAAATTAAATTGCAGTTGATTTAATGATCGGTGGAAGGAAATTTAAAGTAGTATAACCTACATGCAAGTTGATAAACTTCATTAGTGCCTCTTCAAACCCATGATCTGTTATTACGGCTGCCAGCTGTATGATTTTTCAGTACTTCGATCGCGTTCGAGCCATCCATGGTCCAAAAGGGTGATCAGGTGGTCAACCTATTATAAATTCAGTTTTTTTGTTACTGGCGGGGATGTTCATCTTGACCATTTTAGCCTACGCATGAAAAGGTTTCGACTCTCCTGATTTAGCTAATATATTTATATTTATTACTCAGGTTGTGTAAAAGTTTAAATGTAACTTTCGTGGGTTTTACTTTCAGCTTTTCTCCCAGAGTTCAGAGGAGAAGTACTCTGCGCAGGTTTAACCCAGAAGAGCTGCAGCCTGCTGTGGTTTGTGTAAACACCGTCCAGTGGTGTGGTCTTACACAAACCTGGGGGGCAGCGGCTGGAGATCATTCTGAGAACTGTTTGTTTTAAATGATGTGTGGTCAGCAGCTAAGCAGCTGGCTTTTCTTGTCCATCAGAAATGAAACTATACACAAACTGTACCTGAAATAATTTGCATGCGTGCAGCTGAAGAAGCAGGTCCTGTAAGCATAAAAACACTAAACAAACAACATGCTACAGTGCTGGCTTCCAAAGAAAAAGAAATATTAAATCAAAATATCAGTATTAGTTGCTGATAGTGTCAACACTGAAAGTAAGTTCCCTAAAGAGGTGAACGTACCTGAATGAAGCGACCATGTGACGTCATCTGGTATTGCAGTACATGATTAGGCCCGTTTTAATAATTGTCTTACTAGGATTTAATTTTTGTTTTAAACTGTTTTTTCTTTGGCTTTATAGAACTGTTGTAAAGATTACAACCCATTAAAAAATATGATTACATAATTTACAAGTCCAAAACATAGTAGCTAAAATAAACTACCCAGCTTGAAATGATTTTTACTCGTTTATTGCTCGGTGCTGCCACCTAATGGTTGAAAAAAGAAATGTTGCAATGTACCTGTCTGCATACTGATAATCCAGGTAGATAAATCCAGCAAGGTTAAGTCAGGACGGATTCTTCTTTGTTGAAACATTTCGTCTTTTGTTAGACTGAAGGAGTTTTTTGGATAAATGATGAAACGTTTCAACAAAGAAGAATCTGACCAGAGGACCTGACTTAACCATGTTAAATGTACATTGTTTACTGGTTTTAAAATGTAATCAAATGCTTTATCTTTTAACATTTATGCATTTATTCAAACAACACAACTTAATTTTCTTATTTGCGCTGTTAAATTTTTTTAATTGTTAAAACTTTAAATTTAATAGCATATAAATACAAATCACCTCATTTTAAAAGTTACCATTTTCAAAAAAACATTTTCAATCTGTTTGGTCTCATTCATTATTACTCACAATCAACCCAAAAGACAGAAGTCTTATCACCGAGCATCAAAATAAACTAAATCTGGACAATGTCTGCTTTTAGTCAATGGTGCCTCAAACGTTCCTTTCACTCTGTTCTGTCTTCTGTTTAAAGTGCAGCTGAGTATCAGTCAAACTGATCAATCAAACCAGTCGTTACAGTAGGATCTGACCAGTCTTGAATCCAGCATACAGCCAGGTGAGGGTTCAGGAGATGGACGACACCTTGGAGAGGATGGGGGAAGGTTTGGCTGCATCACTGGACTTAAGGCGTAGACTTCTTTCTCCCTGATGGAAATATCTATACTTCCTCAGTCACAAGTCTAGAATTTTCTATACCTGAAAAACACTGTGGTCTACATCCAAGCAATAATCAATAGTCACAAGACTCTGTTGCAATGGTTCCTTACCCAGGTTCCAGCTGCTACCACAGCCCCCAGTTCTTGTTCCCAAGTCTGAGGGGGTCTCGGATCCTTCTGGCCACGTTCCTGTTTCTATTTTCAAGTATGTGGGGGGTCCTGGATGATGCTTCTCACCTGCCCGATTCAAGTCTTGGAGAATGTCTTGTTTCCGTCACTTGTTCAACCTGATCCATCCATCCATCCATCCATCCATCCATTGTCTTTACCCGTTTATTCCATTTTGGGTCACAGGGGTCGCTGGTGCCCATGTCCAGCAATCACTGTGCGAGGGGCGGGGTACACCCTGGACGGGTCGCAAGTCCATCACAGGGACACATAAAGACAAACGAGACAAACAACCATTCACTCTCTCAATCACCTAGGGACAATTTAGAGTTACCAATCAGCCTAACGTGCATGTTTTTGGACTGTGGGAGGAAACCGGAGTACCCGGAGAAAACCCACGCATGCACGGAGAGAACATGCAAACTCCACCCAGAAAGGCCCCTGGACCGGGGTTTGAACCAAGGACCTGCTCGCTGAGAGGCAGCAGCTCTACCAGTTGCGCCACCGTGCTGCCCGTTCAACCTGATCGTTTTAGATTAATTTTTCTCCATTGCCATAGTTTGCCCTCAGTTTCTGTTCAGCCTGTCACACACCCGATGTTAGTTTGTAATCATTCCAGCTGTTCCAGTTTGCTGATCACCCCGGCCAGTACGAGCGGCTTCGGATGTTATCAGTCCATTAAATGGCCGTTATTAGTTGTTATCATCCCCATATGTAGCAGTCAGACTGTCCCACCTACCTCCTAGTAGGTTTAAAGGTACGTTATTATCGTTATTATTGCTGACAATAGGCAGCGTGGCACAAGGGTAAACCAGGAAGTGTCTTTTTTTTTTGTTTTTTTCTAGCTCATGTAACCCTTTTCGTAAACGTAAGCTTACACCTGACCCAGAGAACCAACCCTAAACTTAACCCACTTACCCTTGTGCCTAAACCTAACCAAGACCATAAACCTAACCGCCAGGCCCTTTACTCTAAACCTGACCACGTGAAGCTATTATGAACGCTAACAAAGCTAAAAACAGAGCCTATTATCATCGCTAACATATGGAGATGATAATAACTAACGATGACCGTTTAATGGCTGATCACATACGAAGTGGGTGGACTTGCGCTCCTGTTTTTTTTCATGTTCAGTGTCTGACTGCAATATTCTTATTAACAACTATTAACCGTCACAGGCACTTCTTTTTCTCTTCTTGTTGCTCCTTGTATATCCACTTGGGGGGTTCCAGTTTGCCCTTTCCTTTGTTCTTTCTTTTCTTTTCTTTCTTTGGCGTTGCATCTGAAGGCCTGTCCACATTGATGTCCGGGATAGATCCAGCGGGGAAGACACTGTTTCGTCTTGCTATACTGCGAGGAAATAATGCAGAGGTCAAGGAGAGAATGCTCCCTCTGCGATCGGTGTCAGGGCAGCACAACGCAGCGACCGTCTCAGCAGAGCGGACTGGAGGGGTGACGTTTTTCAGGCAGCCATTGCTGTGGCACGCCGAGTTTACTTCTAGCTCCTTCTGAGGGTGTTTCTTCATCAGCTCTTGCACAGTAACTCGCCTCTTCCCCATTTCTGGTGGGCTGGTGGGGCAGAGTGGGCGACATCCGGTAGAAACCAGAGGACTGTGGATGCTGGTGGTCATGCGCACCATGTGGTCCATGACCCCGTTGTCCTGGGGATCCTGCGGAAAGCTGAACCCAAATGTGCTTTTGATTCGCAGTGTGAATTTTTCTGCTGGACTCTTCTGCGCTGTGGCTTTGGCCACCCTGTCCTTGAGCTCAGGCCACTCAGGAACGTAACTTTCACAGAACTGTCCAGCTTTCGGACGCATCGCGAGGCGGCGGAGACGCTGGATGACCTCAAAACGGCCTGTTTTTAATGCCCAGTCTTGGGCGCATGCTCCACGAGCAGCGTCTACTGCATCTCGGTCCGCCCCTGGAATGAAATGTAGATGAAAACAGGACAGAAAGGTTAATTCCACCTCTTCTTTTTTTTTTTTTGAACAAGTTCATTGTTTTTTTAAAAGCCTGAAAGATTCACTTTTTGGAAAAGTATCTTAATTGCGGTAATTATGTTTTTATTAAAAAAACAAAACAAAAAATAACTTTGTCCAGTTTGCACAATCCCAGTAGTGTGAAATCTTAAATACCTATAACCAGATTTAGCTGTCTCACATGCTTTTGTGTTTTTTACTGTTAAAAACACTGCAATCAAAAGATGCAAAACCAAAGAAAACCATGCCCATTAACTCATCACCAGTTTGCTGACTTCAGATACAGACAGATCAAATATGAGCTCCATTTAGAGCCGTAAGAGTCTGCTTAAAGGTTTATTAAATAATTCAACGTGTATCCAATGCACCGTCATTTATGAGTCTGATAAATGAATCTCATCAGAAAATCCCTGTAGGTATCATGTTCTGACACATACCAGCCATAACGAGAGCTGCTACAACGTCACAGCGGCCGGTCATGGCGGCTTTGATGAGAGCTGTGAACCCTCGACAGTCCTTCATTTCCATGTCTATGCCGGGGTAGTAGTTCAGGAGATACATCACCGTGCTGATGTGACCTGCAGTGAGAACACAGTTCACCACCAAAGTTTGTTTTCTCAGTCATCCAGGTATATAACAACAAAAAACCTTTTTTGTTGTTATATACCTGGATGACTGAGAAAACAAACTTTGTGTTTTTGAAACCATTAGTGAAAAGGCCAGACTTCAGGGGTATCTGAGGCAGGCCTGAAACACAAGAGTCAGGGTGGCTTCTGGGTAATACCAGATGGCTAGGCCTCAGACTGACGAAGCCTCTTGGATGAGGGGCGAAACGTTTCTTTTTAACAAAAAAACGAAGTCCAGATGACACAGTTCACCACCGTATTCTGAAACTATACAGCACACAAGTTTCAAGAGATGACTGACCTGCTTGAGATGCGATCATCAGCGCTGTGTTGCCTTCACTGTCCTGATGATTTATGTCCAGAAAGGGACAGTTGTGAAGTTCATGAACCATATCTATGAAACCATAGGAGCACGCCACCATCAGGCCGTTCTGATGGTTACAGTCAATGATAAAAGTCAATAATGTTGATGATGCTCAAGTATCAAATTGTTGCCTGGGTGTTAAATGGAACTCTGACCTTGCCGTTGTTGTCCAGCTCCATCACCTCGTCTTTCGTGACCCCCCTCTGCAGCGCTCTCCTCAGAGAGCTGCGGTTGTTGCAGGCACATGCCTGATACAGAGACGATGCTTCGCCCCGGTTCGGTGTCTCCCGTGTGTAGGGTGGAAGCACCGAGTCGTCTGAGAGGATGCTGTCAGAGTCACCGTCCCTTCCTGGTGAAGCGGAGTCATCATCATCATCATCAGGGCCTGAGCCCAGGTGGGGGTCCTCTCCGTTAGCGGCCATCTTCCAGGAGAACAAGTGAGCTTGGACTCAGCCTTTATGTCTTCTGTTTACATCTACAGGAGATCTGTTTGATGAAATATATTACATCAAGGCGCAGAACTCGTTTTCTGGTGAAGCAAAAATAACGAACCATCATTATACGTTAAATTATTACAGGCCTGGCATTTCTCACAGTAATGCATGTATCCTGCCACTTTTTATGACATGTTGAGAGATGGAGTTACAGCAGCTGTGGTCAAACCTTCACATTAATGTTGCGTGATGTCATACCATGTCACATTCAGGTGTTGTGGGTAACTCTTAGCTACTATCGCACCAAATTTGAGCTCAATATCGGAAACATTAGAGTCATTTTGTATAAGGTTGAATAGCTCTGGCAGCCATTTTGAATTGGGTAATCTCCAGAATTTATTCAGATGTGCGTATATAGCCATGGATTGCTTCCTGAAAGTCTCTTTAAAATGTTTCAAGTTGGTCACTAGATATTTTGCTAACAGGCAAACAGTTATTGCCAAAGTTTCAGGCAAAGAGACTGTGCAACGTGTGGCAGTTATAGTGGGAACAATGCTCAACTACTGCCACAGCATATTTGAGCTCAGTATCAGTCGACCCATTAGCTGGAGCGGCCATCTTGAATTGGATTGAACTGAAAAGTTAGAAAATCCTAAATACCTGTACAATTGACTGATCAAAATCTGTACAGTGCTTCATGAGATATTTTGCTAAAAGACAGCCATATCTCCTGCCGTCAATAATTAAATGGGATAACTGCAGTAAAATCATGGGGTCTCTGATTAGTTGCTCTGAAACTTGGAGGTTTTACTTGTTGACAGCTGAGCAAAGAGCAGCAGGACTCAGGGATTAAAGTGTTGCAGTGAGGCTCACAGGTGTGGCTTCATGAGCTCATTGAGCTTTTTACCAAGGAGTAAGTGGATCAGCATTAAACACGTACAGCAGGGACTAAATGAGGAACAGCCCACATCAGAATCATGTTGGTCACGTGTGTCACAAATCATTTTTACTGATTTATGAATCCGCTGTAAGATTCTCAAAGTGCTTTCTCACTTTTTAAACTCCAATATAAGTTGTGTTTTGGACATCTCAGCAAAAGGTGGAGTTACAAGCGGATGTTATATTATCTGAGGCATAACTGCGGCATCTACCACCCTCATAATGTTGTCATTAAATGCAAACGAAAAGGTAAATGTGCATATGCACAAAAAGTAGATCAACTTACCAATAAATGTTTGGCTGGATAGCTTGGTCAGATTTACATATTCCAGAATCACACGTCTGTCGTCGCATCAAAATGACTTCTCGTTTCCTTCCTGATGATTCCAGAGCAGCCAGTTTCCTTTCAGACGTGTAAACAAACGTTTCCATCCTACATGTCCACCTGAGTGTCCTCACAGCGTCTTCACAGGGACATTGTTTGCTCATCTATGCTGAGCTCATCCCACTTACAGCAGCTTTATAAGAGAGGATTACGTCCTGCTCTGTTCATTTTCAACATTTCACTAGAATCCTTCTTTTCTTTTCTTTTTTACCCTAATGGATCCAAATTAAAGAGTTTTCTCAAATCCCACACCACGACCCCTTTTTAACTTTTTGTTTTTTGACAGTAGGACTCTTCAGGTTTCTCTTTATAAAGCAGTGATACAAGCCATGTATAAATGTACATGTGACAGAAAAACCTAAAACAAAGAGTAATGAAATAAAGACCTTTTAGTCTGATTATTTTTGAAATAAAGTTACAGTAAAAATGCACACAAGGTATGATATATTTTGCAGGCATGTAATTAAATGAATTCAAGAATAAAACAAAAATGTGGGAGCAGCTGCAAAAATAGAATCATAGTTGAGATTTTCTGTAAAGAAACTAAGAATGCTGCAAGCTGAATGGCTGAAAAACATAACCGAGTTGTTGAAGTTAAAACCATTCTAAATGAAAGCTAAAATAAGATGAAATGCAGCTAAAAGATAGCAGAACAGTAACTAATAGCTAAATCCAGCAGAACAATGGCTACAAAATAAAATGAGCAAAACATTAGCTAAAAGCTAAAATTGCCAAAATAGTAGCTAAAAGTTAAGACTAGAAAAACAGTGTCTAAAATTGAATATTATCAGAACAGTAGCTAAAAACTAAAACTGGTTAAAATTTAATCAAGCACGTTAAAGAAGATTTCAAACGAAACAAAGTTTTTAAAGGATCTGAGGAGCTTTAACAGATTTCTGTAAGCAAAAACGAATACAGCTAAATAATTCTAAAAGTGTAAAAGTTACAAATGCCAAAAGTCACAGCCAAAATTTCCTAAATAAGCTGAATATTTTGAAATGTAAATGTTAGGAGAGTTGAGAGTATGATAAAATGATCAAGAATTCAGAAGACCTTCAGAGGAAACTAAAAAGAAGAACTGATCTCACAGCAGAGCAGGTGAGGCTGAGTTTCTCTGATCTCCCAAACGTTCACCCGCTTCAGTCCTTCATTGTGTGAATGTTTATGAAGCATTCACACTATTGTGATCCATTTTTATTACATACGATTTTCGGCATCTTTCTTGTTCCACAATATTTGTTCAACAATTCAAATGTCAAAACGTTCATCTCCTTCAGGAGAAAAGCGCTAAGACTTTTGGTTTTGGTGCAACTTTAGCCTTTTGAAATATTTAGCCTTTTCTGCCATTTTTTTTCTTCCCATGAGCTCATTTTACATCCTTCAAAGCTTTAGATGTGTTTACAACATTTTACTGCTCTTTTCACATTTTGTTCTGGTTCAGCTTCTTTCAGCTTCCCTGTGCAAATTAATTTTTTTTTCCAGCTACTTTCAGCTGGTTTTCAGTAGTTTTGTGCACCTCTCAGATTCTTTTAGCTAACTACAACATTTTGTGCGTCCAAACTTCTTTCTGCTAATTTCAGCTTGTTGCGCTCCTTTCAGTTTATTTATGCAAGTTTCAGCTTTTTCTGTTATTTCATCTACTATTTAGCTGTTTTAGGCTAATTTTAGCTTCTTTTTTTTGGCTAGTTCCACATTTTTTGCACCCATTTAAACTTTTTTCAGCCTAATTCAGCAAAAACTTGCTCGCTTCTGGGAATTTAAGCTTCTTTCTGCTTTTTTAGCAGTTTTTTTTTTTTGTTGTTGTTGCAAATTTCAGCTTTTTTTTTTCCAGATAATTTCCACTTCTTTGTGCTAATGGGCAAACCTGTGTTCTTTCTGATTTATTCTTCTTATTCAAGCTTGTTCTAACTTTTCAGCTACATTTGAGTGTATTTCAGCTATTTTTGGCTATTTTCAGATAAATTCACATTTTTCATGGTAATTTCTGCTACTTTACACTAATTTACTTCTTTCTGATAATTTAAGCTTGTTGTGTGCCTTTCAGCTTAATTATGCTAGTTACAGCTATTGCTGCTACTATTTAGCTATTTTATACTATTTCTTGCTGCCTTTCGGCTACCTTTTAGACTTTTTTTTGTGCTAATTTCAGCTTTTTTAGCTACTTTCTTAATTGTTCTGCTAATTTCTGAATATCTAAACAAATTTCAGCAAAAATGTGTTCTTTCTGCTTTCTTCTGCTAATTTAGGCTTCTTCTTCTTTTATTTCAGCTACATTTCAGCATTAAATTTTTTATTTTATTTTTTTTAGCTACTTTTAGCCGTTTTTCAGCAAGTTCTTTTGCAATAAGCATTCACACTGAACACAGGAAATGCAATTTCTCTGGTTTTATGACGTGGCCATAAAATCTGAAAATCCCTTTGTATTCTCAAAGGAGAGCCTTAAAGATTCAAGTTCATGAACAAGTTGCACTTCAGCTTGTTTTCCACAGACGGAAGAAGCATTTGAGGGGCATGGCTGAACCTGTCATGATGGATTGACCCCCCTCCTCCATCAGAGGAGAGACTGCAACTGACTTAACTGCTAGAAAACAGAGTTTCTCTGCAGCCTCAATAACTTAACCTTAGCCTTTAAATTATGAAACATGTTTAAATAAAGGGAGGAAACCTGACGTCAAATTAAAGAGAAAAAGATGCATGAATAGAGCGATCTGAGGAGGAACGAGCACGAGAATCAAAATGAAGACTTTGGCAAAAGTTCAAGGAAGGACTGAAAGAATTCTGCGAGGCAGCGCGGACAAAGTGAGTGTCTTGGGTCAAAATCAACAATTCTGTTATAAAAACAGTTTTAAAAAATAGAATTTATCAGATTTTTGAAGTAATGAGTCACATTTTTGGTTGCATAAAAATAATATTTGAAACCAAAAGAAGAAATAAACTGAATGTTTTGGTGTTCCAGCAGTTTACATTTTGGAGATTTGTTGCTCAAATAATCATTTGACAATAAAAAAAAAAAAAATCTATTTATTCATTTTAACTGAAAATATTCTTGTTATATGAAATAAAATAATCAAAATCTTGTTCTTTTTTAAACTGTTGGTTGAATTTAATTTATTTAATGAAATTAAATCATGTCTTATTATTCTATTTAAGTTAATTTTATTTAATTAATTTTATTGGCAGCTGTGGCTGAGTGGTTAGATCAGTTGTCTTCCAATGCAAGAGTTGGGGGTTCGAATCCACCAGCAGTCACATGCCAAAGTGTCCCTGGGCAAGATGCTGAACCCCTCACTGCCTCCGATGTGTGTCCCATCGGTGTATGAATGGGGGGCCGAGATGGTGCAGAGGCAGGGCAGCCGGCCCGGGACCCGAAAGTCCCAGGCTCGATCCCCGGTCACTGCACACCTCGTGGTGTCTCTGGGCAGCACACCTCATCCCCAAAATGTCCCCAGGGCACCTTCAATAGCTGCCCACTGCACCACCCACTGGATGGGTTAAATGCAGAGACTAATTTCGCCATGTATGGAAACATACAGTGATGACATTATTATTATTATTATTATTATTATTATTATTATTATTATTATTATTATTATTATAAAGCTCCTATTAATCTCTGTGTTGTAGAGTGCTGTATGAATGGGTAAATGAGGGCACAGATTGTGTTGTAAAGTGCTTTGAGTATCTTTATAAGATAAAAAGGTGCTATATAAGTACAATCCGTTATCATTTAATAATATTTCATTTATGTTTATTCAAATTTATTTTGCCTCAACATGTTACAACGTGACTGTAAAGGATTCACATCAAAAACATCATGAACCCTTAATTGTAGAAAAAAAAATAAAACTTATTCTTGTTTTGTGCTCACATGCACTTTGATTAAACTTTAAGCATCAATAATTCAAAATAAATAAGCTAAATGAACTCATTGAAAGATAAGATGTGACAGCTTGGATGACTTTTATTTTTTGCTAATTCTTCAGATTTCAGTGGATTGAAGATATGTTGTTTTGCGCCTGTATATATATATGCATACATACATACATACATATATATATA
>NC_056504.1:41670635-41676920 GCF_014905685.2 Nematolebias whitei
TATATATATATATATATATACATACTGTATATATAATTGTCTCTTCCTTCTAAAGTCTTGCTTGTCCTGTGGAAAAGTTTTCAGACAGCAGCAGCAGAGACAGAGCTCCGTCAGCCGGGAACAAGCAGGACGTCAGGAGGACACAGCTCAGCATGAAGCCCCGTGTGTCTGCAGGATGTCAAGGTACAACGGAGCGTGTGTTTACTGTGTGGATGTGTTCAGTAAATTTAGAACAACAGCTTTGTTGACTGCTGTCTGCAGCTCTCGGATCACCCAGAGCAGTCACCCAGAAGAGCAGCGCTCACGTCTGATATCTGATTACAAAACGGGGCTCCGTCTCTCCGCACAAGCAAGAACAGACACATTTACTTTTAAATGTGGACTAACTGGCTTTGCTTGAAGGAATGCGTATCACCTGCCGTCTTTCATGCCAGACCTTTAAATTTAGGCCATGTCATAATGGGAGGACTGGAGTTGTAGTCGTTTTGATCAAACTTTTTAAATTAGGTTAAGTGTGAGTTCATGTGAGACCCCACATGATCTGTTAGTGCTTAAAGTATGTGTTGAGGACCACTGTCAGCTACTACCACACCAGATTGCTTTTTAATATCTATAAAATTGACTAACAACCATTTATTTGTGTGTTGTGTGTGGCCATCTTGACTTGAGCTGATGTCAAATGTTAATGAGTTGTAATGTCCAGTCCGTTGTAAGATATTTTGCTGACAGACAGACAGACAGCCAATAGTCTAAAGTTTTCAGCAACAGTGTTGCACAATATGTAGTGCTCAGAGCGTGTGTTGGAGATGATGCTCAGCTACTACGCCATCAAATTCCAAGTCACTGTCTATAAAACGGACTGAGTTATAGACATTTTTTTTGTTTTTTAGCTAGCTGTAGCAACCACCTTGATTTGGTTTAACTCTAAAGGTTAATAACTTGTAGACGTTCATCCAAAAACTATACTTTCTGAAAGTTTAATCAAAATCGGATCAGTGGTTATAGAGAGATTTTGCCAACAGAAAGATGTTGACCCCTATAGTCAAAGATTTTAAAAGCAGAAATAGCGTGATCAACTTGCTCTCAGAGTTTGAAGTCACTCTCAGCTATTAACACGTCAAAGTTTAGCTCAAGATCTGTAAAACTGACCGAGTTAGACGTATTTCTCTTTGCTGTGATCGCTTAGCTGTGGCGGCCATCTTTAATTGTGTTGACGTCAAAAGTTAACTTGTACGTCCACAGATTACTGACAGAGTTTTATTAAAAACTGTCCTCTGCGTGCTGAGATATTTTGCTAACAGACTGAAAAGCACTCAGAAAGAGGCAAAAACATGACCTGCCTGTCACCCTCAGCGGTGCGCAGCATGTTCACAGCTACAGTATTAATCCGTCAGTGTGGAAAGATGGATGTTGTTCAGCAGAGAAGGATCAGCAGTTTTTAAGCCATGAGCGACAGCAAAAAAAAAAACAAGAGCTTTTTGATGTTTTTATCTTAATCTGTTCTGGGTGGATTGAATATTTGTTGGTTGCTGTTGGCATAGTAGTGTTCATGTGTGCAGAAACAGATGTTGAATGCTTCTGTTTTATTTAGTTTTTGTCCGTCTTTTTGTTTCTCCATAAATCTGCGTGAGTTTGAACAGCTGCACTCAGAAGATCATATTAGCTCTTAATCTTGGCTTTCAGATTAAATCACTCCGCTTCACTCGGACAGGCCGAATTTTACTACATGCTGAGTGTTGAAAATGCACCATTGATTCATTTGAAAAAGCAACTAATGAAATGTGTTGGATAGTTGCTCAAACACAGCTGCAGCTGCCGTCATTCAGCTTCACTGACGGTGCAACAAGTAACTACCGGTACACGTGTTTGTTTTCATTCGTCTGACTATGTCTTTTATTTTTTCATTCTCATCACCTAAAATAGACACATTCAAGTTCTTGTTGTGTTTGCACATCTGCATCTGTTTGTATGGAAATCCTGCACGTGTGCTTCAGTTTTTAGCCGGCTTGAAGAGGAAATGAGCAGATGGCTGATCTAAAAGTCTACAATCATCAAGATGGAGAGGAGCTCTGAGCCAAACGCTGCTGTCTGCCGGCTGCTCTTTATCAGGCAAAATGTCTTATTTATACCACGAATGCTGCTTATTATCTATGGGGTGCCATTTGTAAAGTTACACAGTGAAAAAATAACAGCAATATTTTTGGTTTATTTAGCCCTTAATGAGAAAAAAAACGTTTTTTTTGTTATTTTTTTTTCCCCAAAGTCATATTTTCACCATGTTATTAATACATTTATAAATGTCATAGTTCCAAACTAAATATTTAATTTATAAGCTAAATACTTAGTTTACAAACTAAATACTTAACTTGCAAGTTAAATATTTAGTTAGCAAGCTAAATATTCAGTTCCACACTAAATAATCAGTTTACAAACTAAGTGTTTATGTTCAAGCTAAATGATTAATTTACAAACAAAATATTTAACTTGCAAATATATATTTAGTTAGTTAAACAAAAATATTTAAGTGTAAATTAAATATTTAATTTCCAAACTAAAATTTAATTTCTAAGCCAAACATTTAATTCCTAAACTAAACATTTAATTTGCTAACTAAATATTTAGCTCTGACCTAAATATTTATTTTCCAAGCTAAACATTTAATTTCCAAAATAAATATTACATTTTCCAATTAAATATGTATCTCTGACCTAAATATTTAACTTGCAAGCTAAATATTTAGCTCAAAGCTAAATATTTAGCTAATATGCAAAGTCCTTGCCGAAAAGCGGAAGTGGACTATCAAAATAAAAGCTGAACCTCTATAGATACACCTCTTGCTAAACTGCCAAAAAACACCAGAAGTAGTAGAAGAAGAAGAGATGGCCAGACTGAATCGCTTCAGTTTTTTCTTATGACATTTATAAATGTATGAATAACATGGTGAAAATATGACTTTGAAAAATAACAAAAAAACTTTTTTTTTCTGATGAAAGTCTAAATAAATCAATTAATTTTTGACTGTAACTTTACAAACATCACCTCATAATTATCAAGCTGTTATAACATAAAATAAAGAGTTATGCAGATATTAATCATAAATCAAAGTATCTGACACGTTTTGTAGGTGAAAAAGCTGCATTTATAAGCAAAATTACAACATTTTCTATTTGAGATAATTCATATGGATCAAAGTTCAGAAATCAGGCCTCTTTAAAACTTAAAGCTGTTGCAACTTTTGTTCATATAAAAATATTAATTGCGACTTTCAATATTTTCCATTTATATTTGTTTGTTTAGTTTATGTAGTTTGTTAGTTTAATTTTACAGATATTGGACAATCTTTTTTTGTGGTAGTGGCTGACAGTCATTCACAAAGCATATTCCAAGTGCTAACAGATCATGCAAGGTCATGCATAAAACTGTATCTAATGATATTTTCAAGATTTGACCAGATATAACTATCGTTTCTCATTTTAAGATGATCTTTGTCTAAAACTTAGGTATAAAATGTGGGAGGTGATGTGCATTTCTTCAAGAAACGTTGGACCTTTATTTATTGTCAGAAACAAACACATTTCTAAGTTCAGCCTTTGGGTGTCATCCTTCCAACCATCTGAGTTACCAGTAATCAGGTGCTTAAAAAAATGCAGAAAAGCACTGGATCAAAAACAAAGAGAACATTTAAGCCACAAGACGCTTCTTCAGGTTTTTACAAACTGAGTTCTGAGCTGGTAATCAAGAGGATATTTTTATTTAATAATAATAAAAAAAAATCAAAACCTATACTTTTTTTTTATTTTTTTTTTACATTTGAGGTTATTAAGAATCAAATGTCAGGAATCAGAACTCATTTAAACCAAAAGTCCTCCCTCAGGCAGACACTGTTTGACATATTTTCTTGTTAAACTGCAGAACAAATTGAGAAACTGCATTTCCTGCGAAAATGCAGTATGAATGCTTGTTGCAGAAGAACTTGCTGAAAAACAGCTGAAATTAGCTAAAAACATGCTGAAATATACTGTAGCTAAAATGGATGAACAAGCCTAAATTAGCAGAAGAAAGCAGAAAGAACACATATTTGCTGAATTACGTTTAAATAAGCAGAAAAAAAGCACAAAAATGAGGAAATTAGCTTAAAAAAAGTTGAAATTAGCACAAAATAGCTGAAAGTAGCTGACAAGGCAGAAAAAAGCTTAAACTTCTAGAAAGGGTTAAGAGCTGAAATGAGCTCCAAGAATGTGGAATTTGCTCAAAAAGCAAAATTTAGCATAAAACAGTTAAAAAGTAGCTGGAATAGCAGAAAAACACTGAAACTAGCAGAAATAAGCTGAAAGGACCACAACAAGCTGAAATTAGCAGAAAGACGTTCACTAGGCTGAAAGTAGCAGAAATTACCACAAAAAACTTGAATTTATTTGAAAACAGCTGAAGTTAGCTAGAAATGCTAAAATGGTAGCTGAAAAGGTAGAACAAGCTTAAATTAGCAAAGGAAAGCAGAAAGAGCATGCTTGCCCAATTAGACAGAATGAATAAATTAGCACAAAAAAAATCCAAAGTATCGGAAAAAAGTTGAAATTAGGAAAAAAAAAGTAAAAACAGCTGAAGATTAGCTAAAAAGCAGAACGAAGCTTAAAAGTAGTAGGAAGTGGAAAGAGCACATTTTTGCTTAATTAGGCTGACAAAAGTTGTAATAAGTGCAAAAAAATGTGGAATTAGCTAATTAAAAAGGCTTAAATTAGCATCAAACAGCTAAATGGTAGCTGAGATAGCAGAAAAAGCTGAATCTTGCAGAAATAAGCTGAAAGGAGCATAACAAGCTGAAATTAGCAGAAATAAGTTAGAAGATGCACAAAAATGTTGTAGTTAGAGGAAGGAACACAAAACAGCTAAAAAAAACCATATAAAAATAGCTGATATAATATTTAAATTTGCACAAGGAAGCTGAAAGAAGCTGAAGCCGAACAAAATGTGAAGGGAGCAGTAAAAGTTTGTAAACAGATCTAAAGATTTGAAGGATGTAAAATGAGCTCATTTTCTATGAGGAAAAAAAATGGCAGAAAAGGCTAAATATTTCAAAAAGCTAAAGTTGCACTAATACCAAAAATCATAGGATTTCCCTGAAAGAGCTGAACGTTTTGATTTATGATTTGATGAAATAGCTCAAAAATTATGGAACAAGAAAAAGCTGACAAACTTGCGGAAGAAAAATGGATCACAATAGTGTGAATGCTTCTTAAGCCTTCACACAACAATCAAAGCCCCAGACTCGTTAAACAGAATGGTCTGTCATCTCACTCCGCAGGACCGGCACCTCCACAGGAAAAGCTTCAGCTGTGGCCCTCCCTGTAGAATATTGTGTCTGAACTGTGTGGTTCAACCTAACTTCCTGTCTAACAGAACATCTGGATATTTGTACTCTCACAGTATCTTCACCATCTCTTCCCTGAAGGAAAGGCAGTCTGGACTCACAGAAACACATGAACTGACTGTAACAGCACTGTACGTGAGGGTGGTGTGTGGGGTGTTGACTTTTCATGCTGACACCAAGATTAACGTGCACATTCACAGCTTTCTCACACTCATTCCAAAGGAGTGGCACCAGCTGAAGTTGGAGGGCAGAGTTGGGAAAAGTGCATAAACTTTCTGCGTTTACTCAACGGACAGGTTATTGCTTGTTGTGTCAGTAAATGTCACCTCCTCTTCAAAGTGGACATTTTTGAAAAAAGCATCCACGTAGACAGCAGATATTATAAGGTTAATAACTTAGTGGAGACTGTTAAAAAAAAGTTTTTGCAGAATATTTCGCAAAGCATGTTCTTTCTCTATATTTTGACGTTTTTGATATGGACTTTAATGCTGTGATGTGTTGTGGCATAGACATTAAGCATCTTTTTTTAGAGAAAATTTATTTTTCCAACATAAATACCTGTATAGGTCCAGCTACACTACTCTGGAGAACAAACATGTCAGGCTTGGTCAGGTGTGGTCACTAAACTAATTTTATTTCTGGATGCTGATTGCACTTTTCTCCTGGTTATTAATGATTCAATTCATGATCAAAGTTTAACAGGACAAGATAAGGACAAAGTGACCCCCCAACACCAACACACACACGTATGCAAGTGTGTGTATGTGTGGCAACTCTCTGCTCCACACAGAGGGCTGCGGTAGCTCAGTGGTCTGCAGTTACATCAGGAAGGGCATCCGGCATAAACAACTGCCAAGTCTTCATGCGAGTTACCATACCATACCATACCATACCATACCATACCATACCATACCATA
>NC_056504.1:41676930-41701158 GCF_014905685.2 Nematolebias whitei
TACCATACCATACCATACCATACCATACCATACCATACCATACCATAGCACTTTATTTACAGCTCACTTAAAACAAACAAGACCGACCAAAGTGCTGTACAGCAGAACAAACATGCAAAGCACACAGCAGTAAAATAAAATAAAGTAAAATAAAACTATGGATATGAATGGAAAAAGATAATAACTAAATGGCTAACATTGTAGAGTACAGACAGGTTAAGAACAAATCACACTACGTTTTTAAGTGAGACTTAAAAACAGTGAGAGTAGGAGCCTGCCCGACATGCAGTGGTAACTCATTCCACTGTCTTGGACCTGCAACAGAGAAAGCCCGGTCACCTCTGAGCTTAAAACGAGTTCCTGGAACCAGAAAAAGCATCTGATTCACTGACCTCAGTGGGACATATGGCTGCAGCAGATCAGCGAGATAAGAGTGGCCAGAACTCAGAATAAGTTTTATTATCATTGCACCAAGATACAATGAGAATATGTCCTTACAGTCGTCCGAAAGATGGGCGGAGTGCACGTAGCTGCTGCTATATAGCGCGACTTTCTCATCCTTTTCAGAATACAACTGTTCAGAGATTTAAAAACATACAAAATAATTCTGAACTGAATTCAAAAGTGAACTGGGAGCCAGTGCAGGGTGGCCAAAACTAGCATGTACTCTCTTTTGCCTGTACAGTTTAGAAATCGTGCAGCAGCATGTTGGACCAGTTCTAATCGAGTGATGGAGGTCTGACTGATTCCAAAAAGAAATGCATTGCAGTATTCGAGCCTGGATGTTATGGACGCATGTATTACTGTCTCAAGGTTATTTTTGAACGTATGGACTTCAGTTTAGACAGTGCCCTCAGCTGAAAAACACAGGATCTAACAATCATGTTTACATGACTGTTAAGTTTCATGGAATGGTCCATTATCACTCCCAGATTTGTTCGAGTTAGAAGAGTTAGTTTGCTGCGGCGAACCCTGAAGAAGGGAGAAACTAAAATAAAATTGTATTTATTTATTTTTTACTGAACTTATTTTTTGTGTGGATGAGAGGGGCATTTTCAGCAGATTTTTTTTAGTGTATAAATATTTTATTTATTCAAAGCAGTGTGGACAGTGCCTTACACTCACCTGTACTTCATCACCTAAACAGCATACCTGTTTCATTATCACCCTCTTCACTTTTACTTCAATGGTTCTTGTTAATTTGCACTTATATTGTTTGACTTTGAGTTTTGTTTGTTACCACTGATACAACTCCAAAGAACCCCATATCCAACCTGTATTACTAATACCGTTCTTGTTTTAAACTTTAACGTTCAGTTCTTGTGTTTTATGTTGCGCTGTTGGTGATTCTGTGACAAATCTGTTTCCTCATCCATCAAAGAACCATTGGATATGTTCTGTAATTCCCACTTTAAATCTTTCACGTCTGGACCTAGACATTACCAATAAAATAACCCTCATCCCATGATGTAGAAATGATAAATCAATAACTGCTAATTTACCAGGAAAGTGTTTGTCGTTCCTGGAAGACTGAGGCACAGCGAGCCGGCTGTAAAGCTGAAAACAGATTTGGTTAAAGAGAGAGGGGTGAATGAGCAGAAGGGGAGGGGGCTGAGGGGAGATTGGGAAACAGATGCTGGCACAGCTGTACTTCATGTTAAATCCCTCTCTCATCACAGCTCCACCTCTTTCATGCCTCTCTGTCGCTCCCTCACTTACTCCTGGTCCCTCTTTAAATCTCTGCCAGCTCTCTGACCACACAGGGAGGCTCGTGAGTCGAAGGCCGGGCTGTCTCTGGTTTATCCGGTTGTTTGTCCTCCTGTCATGGGATAAGAACCCCATTGTCCTCTCAGTGGCTTCTGCTCAGATTTGGAATATGACTGTGGAGCTCTCTGCACACTTTCCCTCTCACCTCTTCTGGGGATAATCACAGGACTAGTTTCTGTACGTGCAGCATTATGCACGCTTCGGATGCTGTAGAGCCGACCAGCAGGAGTGGATCACCATGAGGGGGGGTCACCACCAACAAGGGTGTGGGTGTCAGCACCTGTTCAGAAAAGTTCTCAGTGACTGTGGATGCTGCTTTGTCCCAGGCAGAGGTATGTACAAAGTATTTAAAGTGCAGTATTAACACTTTTTAAAAGACTATTGAATTAAGTTCCTATAAAGTTTAATTAATTTTTAGTTCCATTTTATTTATTAGTATTGTATGGAAGAGGATTAGTACGGAAGAGGATTAGGGCCATGGTGCAAAAAAAAAAAAAAAAAAATCCTCTTAATTCTGAGAAAAAAGGTCAGAATTCTGAGATTAAAATCAGAATTCTGAGAAAAAAGTCAGAATTCTGATTTGGAGTTAGATAAATGGATTCTGACTTCTTTTTTTCCCCCTCAGAATTCTGACGTTAGTCTCAGTCTCTGATATTAAAAGTCAGAATTCTGAGAAAATTCGGACTTTAGTTTCAGAATTCAGATTTTTTTTCTTAGAATTCAAACTTTTTTCTCAGAATTAAATTTTTTCCTCATAATTCTGACTTTTTCTCAGAATTCAAAATTTAATGTCAGAATTCTGTATTTTTTCCTCAGAATTGAGTTCTGTGATGGAGCTAAACTCAAAGCAGTTTGCTCCTCAGATAAATCGTGCTAAATTATGAATGTTAACATATTATTTTTATATATGAATGTTTCTGTTTAGTGCCCTGAGGCAACTTCTCTTGTGACTTGGAGCTATATAAATAAACTGAATTGAAATTGAATTAAGGATTTTTTTTTTATTGCACCGTGGCCCTAATCCTCTTCTGTAGTATTGTTTGTGACGTTCTAAAAATGTTCTTATTGACAGATTTTTGTTCATGTTTGAAGACGCTCTCAGATTCAAACATGAGGAGGTTTCATTTACTGCCATGAAATAATCTAAAGCTCCAAGTTAGAAATATTTTCCAGTCATTCATTAAATTCCTTTTTTATCTGTTTTTTTTCTTGTCCTTTTTTTATCTGCAAGTCTAAAGGCAGGATGGTTGCAGCATGAAACAGATGGTGCACTTCAACTGAAATCTGTTTTAGGCTTTCCAGCTCAACTAAAATATTCCATTATCAGTTTATATTTGTTCTCCCCAGTTCCAGGAATAACTTACAAATGTAACACACAATCCTGCAGAAAAGGAACACTCACCTTCTTACTTTGTCAAACTTTTAGCTTAAAAGAAAGTTTATAGTATAATTCATTTAAAAAAAAAAAAATTGCGTCATGATTTAGAATTTGTCTTAATTGTTCTTATTTCTTGATGAGTTCAGGGAGTTTTGCAGTTTATCTGATTCCAGTTTCAAACGATCCTTGGTTAGGTTTCTTGTTTTGTAGAGCTTTTTATTGGTTTTTGCTGTATTCTTTTCGTGAGTTGTAATTAGGTTCTTGTTTTTCTGTGTATTACCTTGCTTCCTGATTTATTTGGATAAAGGATATCCTTTTGTCTTTTGGTGCACAGGTTTTTCCTTTCCAATCAGCCCTGCTTCAGTTCAGTGTAATTACCCCTCAGTGGTTTTATACAACTAAAAGTAATTTGTTCTTGGCCAGATTCTTGTCATTGTCTCGGTCCACCATGCTCTCTATTGGTTACGTCCTGTTTTAGATCTGTCAGCTTTCCTGTTTTCTCTGTGCTCGAGTTTCCTTTTTTGTAAGAAAAGATTATTGGTTTGTGCTGCCCGCCTGTGTGCTGGTCCTTCATTTGGGTTTTTCATAAGGACATGAGGCGTTATAAGCATAACAAGCTTGTTTGTAGCTTCATAATTTGAACTGACTCTTTATTATTTTTAGTCATTCGCCAGTGATTAAATATAAATACGTTTTATACAGTCTCGTGTGAGAGCCTTTGTTCACTTAAGTTTTTTTTGTGCTGCTGCAATCCCTGATCTTTGGTTTAGTCAATAAAAGTTTTAGTTGGTTTCTGAGCCATTTGGGGTTTTCACAACAGTTACCCATGACAACTAGGCTTCGTTCACACTGCAGGTCTCAATGCTTGATTTCAATGTTTTGCCGAGATATGATTTATTTATTTTTGCATCGCAATTTCAATGTGACCACTATTGGACCCTATGTAAACACGATCCTGAGCGACCTGCGTGTGCTGAAGAAGACGTGACATCGCATGCAGAACGCTGCGTTCAAAGAAGTAAACAAGAACATGTCAGCATGTTTGCGTCAGCGCTGAAATTGTTGTGCAATTGAAAACAACAAAATTGTTAGCTAGTTTATGCATAATCAGTGGTCTTTCTTCGCCTGCTGCTGGGTTTGCGACGCACCTGAACTTGACGGTCCTCCTCACAGGCGTCTTGTCTTTTGGTGCGAGTTGGACTCTGCCAGAGCTGCCATCATCTCTGATCCCATTTGTGGTGTTCATATGTCTCAAGATGCAGTCATGGAGGAAAGGAGATCTGGTTTGGGAACCTCAGGGTCTCATTTCTGCTTTATGCAGATGATGTGGTTTTGTTGGCATCTTTAGGCCATGACCATCAACGTGCACTGGGGCAGTTTGCAGCCGAGTGTGAAGCGGCTGGAATGACAGTCAGCTCCTCTAAGTCTGAGGCCATGGTTCTTGACTGGAAATGGGTGGAATGCCCCTTCCTGGTTGGAGGGGAGTCTTTACCTCAGGTGGAAGAGTTGGGTGTCTTGTTCACCAGTGATGGTATAGGATGGAGCTGGAGAGTGACTGACGGATCGGTCCTCTTGAAAATGAGTCCTTGTGACTCAAAGAGACTAACCTGTACAAATAAAGGTTGAATGAATGAGGGCGTTGCTTCAGTTGGTCATGGTGAAGAAAGGGTCGAGTCAAAAAGCCAAGCTCTTCATTGTCTTGGTTCATCTTCCTTCTAATCATCTCCTAATGAGGTTTGGATCATGACCAAAATAACGAGATCCCAGATACAAGTGGCAAAAAATGAGCTTTGCGGTGTCTTGGATCTTCTGGGTGGAGCTCAAAGTAGAGTCACTGCTCCTTCTCATCAAAAGGTGTCAGTTGAGGTGGTTTGGGCATCTTGTTGTGATGCCTCCTGGATGCCTCCCTTTGGAGGATTTCTGGGCACATCCTACTGTGAAGAGTCCCTGGAGCAGACCCAGAACTTGCTGGAGGGATTGTATATCTTATCTGGCCCGGGAGCTCTTTGGAGTCCCCCTGGAGAAGCTGGACAGTGTTATGTCTGGGTTTGTCTTCTGGACTTGTTGACTCTGTGACCCAGCAATGGATAATCGGTACAGGATGGAAATGGAAAAACGTATTACCCGCCATGTTTGTTTCATTCAGTGTTTACGCGGCAAATGAGGGTGGAGACAGGTGTGGGTGCTTCGATTCGAACTGGCAACCTTCCAGTCACAGGTTCCCCGTCTTTAACCTCTTTTTTTGTGCTGTTCCGACTTGTCTTCCTGGATGCGTTCCAGTGATCTGCTAAATGAAGAAAATAATTTCTTCTGCTGCCTCAGAGGGCAGCCACACACAGACACAGGAAACACGTCGTCCTCTTGCTCCGACCTTTAAATCCTCAGTTGTTCTGGGAGAAATTACAGAGCGCCGTCACTCGGGGCCGACCTGCTGTGACAAACCATACGAGCAGACATGTGAAATGTGAAAATGAAAGCAGTCCTGTGACGACATGTCCTGCGTTCTCACTTCTGTCCACTCACCCTAACAAGATAACTTTGGCAGCTTTTCTTCAGGAGTCACTTTTTATGTGAAATGTGACGTCAGTATTTTTATCATACTTTTTTTTGTTTTTCCTTTCTTTGTCAGCGAGTCTGTGGATTTGTTTTCTTTGCATCACTTTTTTAACTTTACTGTCCAAAGCTGTTTTATGAAGCTCTCCTCTTTGTGTCTGAAATGATCCTTACGTTCTGGGATGAGTGTGTTTTGTTTGACACTGCTCAGCCACAGAATGTACATTAATCTGTTTGAAAGCCCGTCACAACGATCACATAATGTTGGGAATAAAATATTCCTTTGACCCATCTTTACAAAAGTGTTCAGCTCCACAGAATACTACAGTCGCTCACTTGTCAGCGTCGAGAGCTTCAGTTTTTGTCAAAGGTGATGATTCTATTAAAATATTTGCTGCTGAACCACATTTTTGCCCAATGATAAAATTGATTTGCATTACAACTAACAATTAAAAACAAGCCTTGTGTGTTGAAGTTTTAAACAAAGATCCTGCACGATCTGTTAGCTCTTGATGTATAAATTGGAGAGCAGTCTCAGCTACTACCAAACCAAGATTCAGCTCAATATCTACAAAATCATTACATTTTTTTGAGATTTCATTAAAATCTGTCCACTGGTTGGTGAGGTTTTTTTTTTTTAATCACCTCTACAAACAAACCCCCCCCCCCACACACACACACACACGCGCACACACGCACCCAGAGGCAAATCATTATCGCCTCTTTGCTTTTGGCAGCAGGCGATAAGCATGAACAAAGAGGGCTGGAACAGCCTTTTAGCCCTTAAGACTTTTTCTGGAATCACTTCAACTTTAAAGAAAAACATCAGCATAAGCATTTCATATCTTTTTAATAAGTCCTCTTGTTGATTTATAAATAATGTAAAATGATTTATCCATCATCTCTCACATTGTTATGCCCAGATGATAATCAACTCTCTTATGCAACACTAATGTTGTCCTGGCATCAAGTGCTGAATTTAAACATTTGAAGAGCTGATTTACCAACAGGGCGCTGGAAGTGATTCTCGAGCAGTATAAAGGGAGAGTTCACCCCTTTTAATGTGGGTTTCTGTGAAAAAGTTATGAATAATTAATATCTTACCTACTGTGGGTAGCGCTTTGAATCTATCTGATAGATTCCAATTTGTAAATCTAAATAATGAATCTTTATCATACACCAAAGTTAGTCATGGAGTTCCTCAGGGTTCAGTGCTTGGACAAATACTTTTTACCTTATAGTATATGCTTCCATTAGGTAAAGATATTAAACAGCATGGGATAAATTTTCATTGTTATGCTGATGATACACAGTTATATTTGTCCATGAAGTCCAATGAATCCAATCAACTACTTGACTACAAGCATGTCTTAAAGACATAAAAACCTGGACGAGCCTACGTTTTCTGCTTTTGAATACAGACAAGACTGAGGTTTTAGTTTTTGGATCTGAGCATCTTAGGAATGAATTTTTCAGTCTTTCACCCTCCTTGGATGGCATTAATCTGGCCTCCAGCTCTAATGTTAAAAATCTTGGTGTTATTTTCGATCAGGCCGCTTGTCCTGAGCCTAGTTCTGCTAAAAGTTTCTTCCTCATGAGGGAGTTTTTCCTTTCCACTGTCACCTTGTTGCTCAATACGAGAGTCTGTGATGGAGTTAAATTCAAAGCAGTCTGCTCTTCAGATAAATAATGTTAACTTGTTATTTTTATATATGAATGTTTCTGTTCAGTGCCCTGAGATGACTTCTGTTGTCACTTGGTGCTGTATAAATGAACTGAATTGAATGATTTTAGTTTAAATATATCATTTATTTCTCACCTCTACAACACTTTCAAAATGAGAAGTTTATGGAAGTTGACCAGGATCAAAATCGAATATTAAAATAATTTCACAATGAATTATTAACTCAGCTTTAACTTGTTTTTCCTGTTGGACCTAAATCAGTGTCTCTGTATTTGGAGCCTAATCTTTAAACTATCATGACTGTTGGTTTATTTGGAACCAAGGTGTAGACAGACAGAAATGAGGGAGCTTAAAGAATAAATCATTTATTTAAATAAGAAAAACAAATGCTGACGTGGCAGCAAAACTTACATTTTCTGTGAAACGTGGAGGGAGGACAGAACACGACTCCTTACAGGATGATCCACGGACATGGGGACAGTAAAGAAATGCAGAATATAGAGACACTAAGGAGGCGATAAACACGAAGACCTGGGGAAGGACAACAGGTGGAGGAGGTCGGAGCTGGTTACATGAGGAGGGCAGGGCATGACGACAGAACCACAAAACACACACAGATCCTCTCATAAACTTCAACAACAAAATGAGCTTACAGTGAAACAATGTCTCTTATTTTATCTTCTGTAACGTATGACTCTTTCTCACAGTGAGAGGATCTGAACCACAAAAACCAGAGTAAATCATTTCAACAGAGAGAAGCAGACGTGCATTTTCTCATTTGTGTGTCTGAGACAAGTACACCAAGGGGGGAGTTTTTTTTTTTTTTTTTGACTGTGTAGACAAAGTGAGGAAGCAATTAGATCAACTGGAATCACACCAAAATAAAAAAGAAACTTCAAGGATTTTCCTCTAATAGTTATGATTTTAAAGGTTTAAGAGGTCGTGGAGCGAATGAACCCCTTTCACTTTGTCCAGTGCATGAATTTACCTTTAAATCTGACATGAAATGATGGCAGAGTGTATTTTTTCTTGATAGTACATGCTGAGTCTTTGGGAACGATTTAAACAGAATAATCAGTATAAAAAAAGATTATTTTCAGCTGGCTGTCCATGACACATGCACGCCCCACGGATACTCCCGGTCTACCAGGTGGTGGTCCGGCTGCTGCTTCTTGGAAAGATGACACATTGTGTAACTTTCTTCAAACAATCCTGACTTCTCAGCCGTGATTATCTCTGAGAGTCGATCCAGAGAAACGTTTCAAGTATTCACATTGCAGTAAAGCTCATCAGCAGATAAAGATATGACCCGATCTTTGATTGGAAATAGAAAAACTGCTTTTTTTTTTCAATATCCTGACACATTGTCATCTAATGTAACACCACTTTTTATCTTTTTTCCTTGGAAAAAAAAAAACTTACTAATTTATAAAGTGCCAAGAAATATTAATTAATGACATGTTTAAGCTGTCAAACTGCTTTATACTGCGTGTATTTCTGATGTTATATTTATGTGATTGTTTCTAAAGTAAAATAAGTTGTTTAAAATTTCTGTACCGCTTTACAATAAGTCTCCCCTTGTAGATGCTAACATATAGTTTATGGATATGTTATTAATTCCTCTATAAACACTTTATAAACCATTAATAACTGCTTATTATGCATTAATTAAGGGCCAGAAAGAGACAAAACTGACCAGTTTGTTGCCAAATAATGAGACAAATCTGTTCACCTATATATTTCATCTAGAGTTGTTATATTAAACATTTCAGACTAAGTTACTACCTTGTAAGCAATCCATCTATAATATTTAGCAACTTATTTCTTTCTGAAGCACCCATATCCAGCAGTCACTGTTCAAGGGCGCAGGGGGTGGGGGGTACTCATGCACCGAGCAGTGAAAATAAAATAATAAAATATTCAAACTTTGTCAGGTCGTTTTACCCTGGCAGGGTCATTTAAACATAAGTGGCTTGATACTAAATGATATTAACATTTGATCTCTTGATCAATCATTTGAATCAAATACTAATCAGGATTAAAGGAGAAATAAAAACACTAAGAGTGTTCTGTTTCGCTGCCATGGGCTGATTCAAATGCCGAAATAGAAAACACTGAGGTTTCAACAGATCCATGTCAGGATTAGTGAAGAAATGATTTAACATTTTTAATTAATTAAAGAAAAACATGTATCTACTGAAATGAATCAAACAATGAAATGTAAAGACACATTTAGTATTTTATGTTAGTTTTGTGTCTTGTCTGTTTGCTGCATTAAACAGTCACTCTAACAGCTGACCCAGATTTCCATTGGTCTCTTTAAAGCTTCTCATTATGATTACAGCTTACATAAACCGAGCGTGGCGACCCCTGAAGAGTAAAACACTAAAACATGTTGCTCGTGAAGGATTCCACTTTGCTGCCATCAACAAAACAAAGCACATTAAAGGCCTAGCGTTCCTGGAAGGACGCCTGCCTTTAGTGCCAGAGGTCTGAGAAGAGATGGAGTGGTAGCCATTTTGATCAAACCTTGTAAATCAAGTTCAAGTTTCTTTATAGTCATTCGCACCACATTTGGTACATTAGGTGGAACAAAATTGTGTACTCAGGGTCCCAGTTACAACCAAAAATAGCAAAAATATAAAGTGTAAAAAGAAACAGTATATAAGGATCTAGGATAAACGCTAAACAGACACAAATGGCCTTCTGCTTGATCTAAAGAGACATCACATGAGATGTAAAGAGTCTCAGAGTCTCTATTGAGGATGACTCTCAGCTACGATTGAACTTGAGCTCAATATCTGTTAAACAGAGTTAAAAACATTTTTGTTTTTCTTAATAAAAAGGATTAATGCCGATTAGCTGTGGTGGCCATCTTGAATTGTTTGGGCTTCAAAAGTTACTCAGTTGTTCAGGCTGATTCTTCTGTTCAGGGCTTTGGTGGATTTTTGTCCCCTCGAAAGTCTTGAGTTTCAGATCGTGTTCATCTACTGTGAGTTGTTTTTTTTTAGACCCGACACGTCTTCTTTTATAAAGTGTTTAATTATTATTTTTATTAACGTTTTTGTTAACTTATGATTTTTATATATGAATGTTTCTGTTCAGTGCCCTGAGATGACTTCTGTTGTGACTTGAATATATTTTAAAGACCCCCAGCCTGGAGAACTACGGACCAAAACCTCTTCAAACAATTACAGGAAAGTCTGCCTCCAAATATAAAAATGTAGAAATAGTTTAAAACTTCATATATATATTTTTTTCCTATTTTCTCAATGGGTGGCACGGTGGCGCAGCTGGTAGAGCTGCTGCCTCTAAGAAGGGAGCCAGATCAAATCCCGGCCGGGGGCTTTTCTGGGAGAAGTTTGCATGTTCTCTGTGTGGGTTTTCTCCCACAGACCAACAACATGCATGTTAGGCTGATAACTCTAAATTGTCTCTATAGGTCTGAGTGATAGAGTGAATGGTTGTTTGTCTCTGTGTGTCCCTGTGAGGGACTGGAGACCTTCCAGGGTGTCCCCTGCCTCTCATGCAGTGACTGCTGGATATGGGCACCAGTGACCCCAGTGACCTGAAAAGGAAGAAGCGGGTAAAAGATAATGGATGGATGGATGGATGGATGGATGGATGAAAAAAAGAATGCAGCTTAGCTTACAGAATGCAAATTAATTTAAAACGCTCATTCAGTCACTGTCAGCCAGAATTAAATTAACGCTAAAACAGATTCTGTGTATACATACTTTACTCAGTATTCTTTATAACTTCAGAGTCAGAGAGTCATTATTGTTGTTCACACCACATGTGGTACATGTAGTGTGAACTAAAATATGCACACAGAGTCCCAGTTACATCCAACTGCAAAAGAAAAACAGTAATAACATCTAAGATACGAACTAAGAAAAACATCAACTAAAAATACACTGATCACTAGTAGCCTAAAAACATTACGTCAAACAGCAGCACGGTCATGAGTCTGTGTGAGCAGATGAGCACGCATGAACACAACGTGCAACAGATCAGCAGCAACATGAAACAGATCAGCAGCAACATGATCTGATTTTTCACAGTGATTATCCTGATTAGAGATTCATGAGTCTCACAGCCTCAGGGTAGAAGCTGTTCCTCAGTCTAGTGGTTCTACACTTAATGCTCCTTAACCTCCTTCCTGAGGGGAGTGGGGCAAAAAGTGTGTGTGCTGGGTGAGTGGGGTCCTTCATGATGCAGGTGGCTCTCTTCCTGCATCTGGAGGTGTAAATGTCTGTGAAGGTGGGGAGACTGACTCCAACAGACTTCTGTGCAGCCTTCACCACTCTCTGCAAAGCTTTTCTTTCTGCAGCTGTGCAGCCTCCATGCCACACGTTGATGCTGGAGCACAGGATGCTCTCCACTGCACACCTGTAGAAGGAGGTGAGGACTGAGCTTCCCAGTCCAGCTCGTCTCAGCTGCCTGAGGAAGTAGAGTCTCTGATGAGCTTTCTTGATCAGGCTGGTGGTGTTGATGCTCCAGCTGCGGTTGTCATTCATGTGCACACCTAAGTACATGTAGATGGAGACCACTTCCACTGCAGATCTTTGTTTTTTTTGTTACAGTTTGTCTAAAGTCTCAAACAATGCAGCACACAGTGTGACTGATAACTGCACATAATTCTCTGTTAAATTTGATGTTTTCCTCGTGAGAACACACCTGAGTTTCTAATACAGGATGAGGAGGTAAAGCTGTTGCAGGGACTGAAGTTTCAGTTTGGGATAAAAAACAGAAACTGAACCCATCCTCAAATCATTATTCTGCAACATCCGACTTTAAAGGATGTACGCAACAGTTAGCTGCTGTACTTGAACCTTTTGTTTCTTCCCGTCTCTCTATTTCTCCCCCGTGCAGCTGAGATGTACTCCGCGGCAGGCAGTGAAGGCAGCATCTCTCCATCGGTGGGATCTGCAGCTCTCCAGGCCTCAGGCAGCACCAGCCCCTGCTCGCGTGCCTCTTCTGGAGGATCACGACACCCTGTCAGTGCCCTGAAGAAATGGCTCACCAATCCCGTCCGGAAGCTGAGCTCTGATCCCAGAAGCGGAGCGGGGAAAGCTGAGAAGCAGATGTTCAAACCAGATGGGAAAGAGCAGACATTGCCTCTGTCCAACAGTGAGACTCAGCAAAGTTCTCTGGAAATGAACAAAAACTACACCATCATGTCTTCTGATCAGAAAGACATGGTAAGACATTACAGCCTGAACAAAGAAACACTTTACACTACTCGACTCTGACAGTGTTTATTTGTGGACAGGAGTGGAAAGGTCACACAGATCCACCTCCGTCTCAGCAGAGTTTTTCATGTGACCTCCTGCAAAGCAAAGAGTCCCAGAGTCTGGTAATATTTGCAGGTTTATTCCTCTTTTACTACCATAAAACATAAGAATGTACATTTCAGAGAATCCCTCATTCAAGAAATACAAAAAACACATGTAAATTATTTATTAAAGCAGGTTGACAGTGTCAGTAAAAAGTTTTGCAGCTTTCTAAAGCTATTTCAGGACAAAACATCCTGCCTGATTAGATTAGTTTTGGTTGCATTAGCTCATGAAAGATATATTATTTTGTTGTGGAGACAAATAGGCACAATCTTGAAAATAATGAGTGTTATAAGTTGTGATATTGAAAGATTTACCACAATCTATTAACTCGGAGTATGTGTTAGGGATGACTCGCAGCTACCACCACATCAAAGCTGAACTCATTTTCTATCAAAGTGACTGAGTATAGCTATGCTTTGTCTTTGCTATCAGTTAACCATGGCAGCCATCTTGAATCAGATTGGCATCAGCAGTTTTTAGGTGGCTGTACATGAGATAATTTGCTGACATGACAGATAAACACACACAAAGACACAGGAGGTTACATCATCATCTGCATTTCACGGCTATGTGCAACAAAATACGTTTTTAAAAGGTTAAAGTCAATTTTAACCAACAACGTGCAATATTCAATTGGAGAAATGACTCTGCTCATTTTCAGTATGAATGAGCTGAAGACAAAATCATTTAATAAATATCTAACAAGGTTAAGTCATGTTCTCTGGACGGATTCTTTTTTTATACATCGGGGAAACTACTGGCCAAAAGGATGGACTAGCACAGAAGAGCAACATCATCAGGTCAGGCCTCTGTGGTCTACACTCATCTGCAGGCCAGCGGTCACTTGTTCAGGGATGAAGATCCTTTATGGAGAGGAACGCTGGTTTGAGAGAGGAGTAAAGGAGGCCATCTTTGTGAAGAGAACCTGCTCATCATTAAACATTATGATCGATCGTTAGGCTGATGGGCCCTTTTGCATGTGAGCAGCTAGTTCTGGCTGTCAGCAATAAACTGGTTGATCCACTATGAGAAGGGGCTATAACTATAATATTTATAAGACTCAGTTTGTTGCAGCTCCTCAGACTGAAGAAGTATTTTGGATAAAAGATGAAACGTTTCAACAAAGAAGAATTCGTCCAGATGACCTGACTTAACCTTAATAGATTTATCTAGCTGGATTACTGAGCATGCATCAGGACATTTCATAAATACCAATCACTTTACTCAGTCAGTATCTTCCTGCCTGAATCAGTACTTTAACTTATATGAAAATATGCAGTTGTTGTCTTCTTGCTGAACATTAGCTGAAAATATCCCCAACATTCTCTTGTCTGTGATGTAAATATAAATGTACAGCCAGCAACCTGTTTGCTCAGTGCAGCTCCAGAAACAGGAGACGCAGATGTGGTTCTGTCCAAAGATAACAAATCCTTCCAGCAGCATGTCTACAACGCAGTGATTATTATTAATATTGTAATTATTGTTGTGTCTTTTTCATTTATTCAAATGTAGAAGTCCATAAAACAACAAAAATGCAGATTATGTTTGTGAAGAACTAGTCTTTTTTGTAAAGTGATAGAATATTGTTAGCATGTTCTGTGTGAGCTGCTGATTCGTACAGAATAAATGTCCGATCTCGCCTTCCTGTTTACACCTCCATGTTATACTGGTGTAACAACAGTTTGCTGCCCAGGCGTCACAATGGTTTCCTCTGTTTCCTCAGAGTCAGCAAGGAAAAACAAAAGCACTAAATACCATTTGCAAAAAGTTTTCCCTCGGAATTCCTTTAGATGTTGAGAAATTCCTGCAAAAACAAAAAAAGCACATTTTGGTTGTTTATAATCATCTAATGATTATAAATTCTTACAGATGCTCAGCAGTGAATAAAAGGCAGAGATCCAATCAAAGACTGTGAATCAGCCTCAGATTGTTTGTACAGACAGGATGCCTGCTGCTGGGTGAGGATGTGAACAGAAAGAGCGAAAGAACAAAAAGAGGAGACTCTGAAAAACACCCAGAAAAGATGAACTAACAGCGCTTTGTTGACCTACAAATGTGCATCAACTCTACAGGAGGATTAGAGATCTGGTGCGTAAAGACAGAGGACAAAATGTGTTGAGACAAAAGTATGTCAAGAGGATTACTGTTAATTTCGCATTAGATGGTTGTGCGTTTGGGTGAGGAGTGATATTTATTATAAAACCCCTCTCTGTGCTCGGGTCAGTTGCTCTGGTATCTGTTATACAGCCTGACAACCTGTACAGCTGTCTCATCTGCAGGGCTGAAACAAGGACTCTTTACTCTCTCCTTGAATAAAATTAGCACCCATTGAAGACATGCATATCCTTCACCAGTTTGCATGCCAATATTTTGAATAAAAACTTAGCATGGTCTGTCCGAGTATGTTTGAGATGACTCCCAGCTACCAACATGCCAAATTGTAGCTCAGAATCTGTAAAAACTAAGTCCTAATCCTTGAAGTGTTGCTCATGTGTATTAGTGATAATTAAATACAAATACACAATATATTTCCTGCATTTCAGCCCCACATGGAGCCTTCTCCATCCCGTCAGATAACCTGAGTTGTGCTGTTTGTGTTTCAGAGTCAGACGTCCACTATGAACACTCTGCCTGGTGAGGAGAACTGCACGGCGGCTGAGGACTCGAGCAATCCATGCTCTGCTGCTGTGGACAGCGAGGAAGAGAAAAACACTGCCTTGGAGAAAAGCTTGTGAGTACTGAGCTCCACGTGAAAGGAAAACTTTCAGATGAAATGCTGCTTAAGACATCAGGAAACCTGTAAATTAGTATTTTACTGAAACAGGAGGGGGACAGATAAAAAAATCTAATTTAAATGTTAAATGAGATGAGAAAAATTGCATTTTCTGCATCAGTACAGAGTGAATATGATTGCTCAATGACTGTTAACATTTGTAGATGAAGCTAAAATGGTGTTCATCCATCCATTTTCTTTACCTGTTTTTTCCTTCCTGAGTCACGGGGAGCTGGTTATCTCCAGCAGTCACTGTGTGAGAGATGAGGGACACCCTGGACAGGTCACAAGTCCATCACAGGGACACACAGAGACAAATGAGACAACTATTCACTCTCTCACTCACACCTAGGGACAATTTAGAGTTACTAATCAGCCTAACATGCATGTTTTTGGTATATGGGAGGAAACCAGTATGTGCAGAAAATGCAATTAAACTTCACCTAGATAATGACTTTCTCACTGTGAGGCAAAAGCTCAAACAACTGAACCATTGTGCCACCCCTGAAACTGAGTTGTTCATGGTAAACCAAGCAGAACACTAGCTAAAAGTAAAAAAGAAGAAAAAAAAAGAAAATTGCTAGCTAAAAGCTAAAAGAAAAACACTGGCTAAAATGTAAACAGCTAAAAATAACAAAATGCTAACTGAATGTTAAAAGTAGCAAAATGCTAGCTCAAAGCTAAACTTAGCTAAAGTCTGTCTAACAGCTTTAAGTAGCAAAACAGTAGATAGAAGCTAAAAGCTAGCTGAGACACAAAAGTAGCAAAATGCTATCTAAAAGCAGCAGTTTAAAGTAGCATAAAACGAGTAAAATGCAACAAACGGCTGGCTAAAATCTCAAAGTAGGAAAAGGTTCACTCAAAGATAAAAGTTTTAAATCAGTAGCTAGAAGTTAAAAGTGGTTAAAGACGAGCTAACTCTAAAAGTTGCAAAATGCTTGCTAAAACAGTAAAATTTTAGCCTGAATGAGCAAAAGGCTAGTCAAAAATAGCAAAATATTAACTAATATCTAAAAGCAAAACGGCAGCTGAAAGGCTAAAATAAGTGAAAGGATAAAAGCAAAAAGAAGTAGCAGTGGAAGACAAACAGAGAAGTAGACAATGAACGATATTTTTTTAATGGAAATATTAATTTGAAAAGTAAAAACCTTAAAGTCATGGCACCCACCTCCTGAATGAGCTGAACGTTTTGATATGGCTACAAATAGACAGCAGCATGACAGCAGAACACAACATCCCATCAAGACAAGAAACACATTCCCTAAACCACTCCAGCTCAAATGGAGTTTATTTGACCCCAATCACAACTTAGTTCTGAAGAGTCCTGACAGTCGTGTTCCTTCTCAGATATGTTCTGGCAGAGCTGATCGAGACAGAACGGCTGTATGTTGAGGATCTGGGGCTCATAGTTCAGGTATGATTCACTACACATGATCCACATGAAGGCTGTACAAAACATTCACATTAAGACGTTCAGTAGCTGACTGGCCATGCGTCGTTTTGTTTGTAAAGGGCTACATGACCATGATGACCAGTCAGGGAGTCCCAGAGGACATGCGAGGGAAGGACAGGATTGTGTTTGGAAACATCCACCAGATCTACGACTGGCATAAAGAGTGAGCTTTGATCCTGGATGCTTCAGGAGCTGATCGTGTTCGTGATGGATCAGCGTGTGTTGCGTCCTCTCTGCGCTGTTTGTTTCACATCTTTCTTGGACCTTTCCTGTCTGACCTCTGCTTTGTGCCACACAGTTATTTCCTGGCAGAGCTGGAGAAGTGTGTGAACGATCCAGACAGTCTGGCTCAGCTCTTCATCAAGCATGTGAGTTATTTTACGAGGGCTTTAACTTTTCCCTCGCTGCATGTTTTCCATTTGAACGGAGGTTTGTTTCCTCATCTCAGCCTCCCACCGGTGCTGTAAAGCTTTGACCTGCTGCCATGCACATGTGCTTTCTTCAGTTTTCAATAGTGTATCTGCAAACTATAAAAGAACCTTTAATCACTCTGGTGAATAAAAAAAAAACCTGCCATCAGAGTTAACAGTCCACAGAGACTGAACTTTGTGTGGAAACAAACTCTCAGAACTCCTTATATTGTTGTCTTGCTCTAAACTAGCAGGAAATTACTTGAATGCTTTATAGCAGGGGTCTGCAACCTGCGGCTCTGGAGCTACATGTGGCTCTTTGGTCCCTCTGCAGCGGCTCTTTCAAGCTTTGACCAAAACTGGCATAAAACTGCATTTTATTGGTTATACAAAAAACAAAAAAGGATTAGTTCAAACAGTTTTGCTGTCATTTCTTTTGCAAATATGTGAACACTGGAGTGAGTACACGGAGTAAAACATACTTGATGCTTTATTTCTTTATATGAAGAACTGTCTGCATAGATTGTATATTTATTAAATTTTTTTTAAGTTGGTAAAAACTAAAATTTTTCCCCCCTTTACAAGAATCTCATCATTTTATTTAATAAATGTTAAAGATCATTAGATATATTTTGCTTTATAATGTCAACCTTACTGGCCACAAAAGCCCCCTCCAACAAACCTAAAGTGGCCCATGGGTCACCAGTTGATAACCACAGTTGCAGCAATTTGTTGCAGCTTCGGACATGTTGAATGTAGTGAACGAAGGTGAAAAAAGGCTCTTTTGAGTGTTGTGAAGCAACAAAAGACAGCAAATTGTTAAGGTTTATTGGCATTAAACTACAAAGTGAGTTTATGTTAAAACTGTATATAAAAAATAGGAAAAATAAATGATTCAGTGCTGTAATCATCCCACTTTTATCAGCATGCATGGCTAATTAAGCCACAGCTAATTAAACCCTTTTGTCTAAGCCACTGAAACAATTTAATTAAACCAATTTCCTCAACTAATAATAAAAAAACTTGAGTGGGGAACAAAAAACACAAACAGCGGTTCAGAAACTCACCTCTGTTCATTCTTTTTTTTTTTTTTGCACACACACACACACACACTTACACACTCACACAAGCGAACAATGTAGAATATTTAGATCTTTATCTCTGTTCAACTTGCAGGAACGACGTCTTCACATGTACGTAGTTTACTGCCAGAACAAACCCAAGTCTGAACACATCGTCTCCGAGTACATTGAGACATACTTTGAGGTCAGTCTAGGAACATGAAGTTGTATTTTCATCGCTTGTGGTGTCTCAACAGGTTGTTTTTCTACTAAACCTGTTTTTAAAACCTGAACTTTTCTTTGACAGGATCTCAGGCAGCAGCTGGGTCACAGGCTGCAGCTCAATGATCTCCTGATCAAACCCGTTCAGAGGATCATGAAGTATCAGCTACTGCTAAAAGTATTTATTATGTATACAGCATTTAACGTTCTTTATATCTGTACTTGTGAGGGACAAGGAGTGTGTTTTTTTTCTTCATAGATATAAATAGTTCTTCCTTCTTTGTTTTTAAAATTATAATTTCATTCAAATCATTTGGAAAAGTCGAACAAGTGTGTTTCTGTTTGTGACATCCTCAGGACTTCTTGAAATATTACAGCAAAGCTGGGAGGGAAGTTGAAGAGCTGCAGGTACGAATTCAGTTTTTGTGGAATTATTATTATTTTTTTAATTAAATAATTTTCACACTTAAATTGTGTGCCATAATGTAGTTTTTGTTGTTCTAACTTCATCCATCAGAAAGCGGTGGAGGTGATGTGTTTTGTGCCAAAACGCTGCAATGATATGATGAACGTGGGAAGGCTGCAAGGTTTCGAGGTACTTGCTCTTTTCTTCTTTGTTTTTCATATATCTGTGATTTCTTTATGGGAATTGTGCAATTCTTGCCTTAACATATTGTATTTTATTGTGTTGCAGCAAACTTTATCTTACCTCACTATAGAATCTCAATGTTTTTTATTTTATTTTATTTTATTGTATGTTAACATATCACATTGAATCATATTGAACTGCACTGAATCTAACCTTTAATATCTCACTAATATTTATCTAATGATACGCTACAGTTTCTTGTCATATAAAATTTTACTATATGACACTGAATTATAATTTACTGTGTTTAATCTAACCAGATCATATCTAACTACTTGGTATAATATACTGTTGTATCATATTACAACTTACTGTACTATATTTCACTATATTGTGTCATAGTATATTTTATTGTGTACAGGATTCTTGTCTAATCTTGAAATGTATCAAGTTTGAATTAGTTTTTTTATGTAATGAATTAAAAAAAAGAACAGAAAATTATTTAACTTTCCAGACTATTTTATATTCTTTCTTCTTTTTTTTAGATAAAAAAAAAATCTGTATAAAAAAAAAACAAAGTTCAACCAGGCAAAGCGCTTTCGCACTGATACATATAAAACATTATGATGATATTAGGATACATTTAAAAATGACTACATTTTTAAATAGGTCAGCTTTACATCATCTTCTACTAGTTTTGATTTTATTATTGAGGGGTTTGGACTCACTGACTTTAGAAACCACAAATGCATTTCTTGAGGGTTCATACAAACATTTATTTAGGAACTAGAATTAGTAATGAAAGAGGGGACCCTGTAATTTATTTGACCATAAACCCATTAGGAAAAATGCAAAAAAATGTTTTTGTGTGTGTGTGTGGTTTGTTTGCGTTATGCTTTTCTGTCTTTTTGGTTGGACTTTGTTACTTATTGGTGTTTGAAGTTTGCATAAAAAAAACAGACTACTGTAGAAATATAACCTATACCAGGGGCCTGCAATCTGCAACTCTGGGGCCACATGCAACTCTTTAGTCTCTTATCTGTGGCCCTTTGAAGCTTTGACCAAAACTAACATGATACTAGATTCAATTTATTTTTCTTTATACCCACAACAGAAAATGTGAGTTTTAGCAGTTTTTTGTTGTCAATTTTCTGTAAATTTGTGAAAGCTGATATACCATTTTGAAGTAATAAAACATACATTTAAAGTATGCAGAAAAATTTGGCATTTTGTTGGACAAGTTATTGATTTTTATTTATTTATTTATTTATTTATTTATTTATTTATTTATTTATTTATTTGAGCAAGATCCCACTGTAAGCCTGGAGGTTGGATAAATTAAGTAGCTAAATGTAATCAATATGTTTCGCTCCTTATATTAACTGTACTTAATTTTAAGTCCGAAAGAAAGACTCATAGAAGCATGTGACTCCGTATAAACAAATTTTCCCCTACTTTTGGTCTTTCCTTTTACCCTAAAATGTAAAAATATAAATAAATGTAAAATTTTATTATATATTTTTAGTTTTATAATGTCGCCCCAACTAGCCAGAAAAGCCCTCCTCCAACGACCTCTAAGTGGCCCATGGGCCACCAGTTGATAAGCAGGTTTTGCGGCTCCAGACACATTTTATTTAGTGAGCGAAGTGACAGAAATGGCTCTTTTGACCCAAAAGGTTGCAAACCCCTGAATCTATGATGACCTTCATATTCTAAAGTTCAAAACAGTCTAATAAGTGATCAGGAATTCTTAAAATAATTTTGTACATGGATCCCGCACATCTTATTATTTATCATTTTATTGCATTGTATTATGTATGCAATATTCAGATGTACTGGTTAAGTGGTCGCTACATCTAAGATGCAAAAACCATGACCGTGTCTGTGGGCTGCATGTTTCAGGGGAAAATTACAGCTCAGGGGAAGTTGCTCCAGCAGGACACTTTTTCTGTGAGCGAACAGGAAGGTGGCCTTTTGTCCAGAGCGAGGGAGAGGCGAGTCTTCCTGTTTGAGCAGCTCGTCATCTTCAGTGAGCCAATTGAGAAGAAAAAAGGCATCCCTTTGCCTGGATATACCTTTAAAAACAGCATTAAGGTAAGACAGTAGCTGTCAATAGATATCTTAATGATTTTCTTTCTTGAAGCTC
This sequence comes from Nematolebias whitei, assembly GCF_014905685.2. Lineage (NCBI taxonomy): Eukaryota > Metazoa > Chordata > Actinopteri > Cyprinodontiformes > Rivulidae > Nematolebias > Nematolebias whitei. Next base: position 41,698,309 of record NC_056504.1, read on the forward strand.
AACATAATACTGATCTACTGAAGGTTTTTAACAACATTTTCCTAGCCACTGATGCAGGTGATTCTGTGCTGCTTATCCTATTGGACCTTACATCTGCTTTTGACACCACCGACCATGGGATCCTCATTTCTAGACTAGAGCAGTGGGTGGGCATCACAGGGTCAGCCCTCAATTGGATTAGGTCCTACCTTTCTGACAGAACCTTTTGTGTCAGTATCAAAGATTTGAGTTCAGCATCGGCAGCGCTTCAATGGGGGGTACCGCAGGGGTCCATCCTCGGTCCCCTTCTCTTTTCTTTATATCTGCTGCCATTAGATGCTATTTTCCACAATCACAACATTCCCTTTTATTTCTATGCCGATGACTGTCAAATTTACTTCCAGCTGAGGCACAGAGGCACACACTCTATTCAGCCTCTTCTTGACTGCCTGGCTGACATCCGGGACTGGATGGCTTTAAACTTCTTAATTTTAAACGAAAGGAAGTCTGAAGTCATCTTGTTCCATCCCAATGGCACGTTCATGAACCACTGCATTGACCTTTCCTCTCTAGCTCCGTTAAAGAAACAAAGAGTCACTAATTTGGGAGTGATAATGGACCCCTCCCTGAAACTTAGTCACGTAAACATGATTGTTAAATCCTGTTTTCTTCAGCTGAGGCGACTGTCTAAGCTGAAGCCCATACTGTCCAAAAAGAATCTTAAGACAGCAGTCCATGCATTCATAAAATCCAGGCTCGATTACTGCAATGTGCTTCTGTTTAGAATCAATCAGTCCTCCACTGCACGTCTACAACTGGTCCAAAATGCTGCAGCCCGATTTTTAACTGGTACAGGCCATAGAGAGCGCATTACTCCAGTTTTGGCCTCCCTGCACTGGCTACCTATTCACCTTCGGATCCAGTTCAAAATACTCATGTATGTTTTTAAATTACGGAACAGTTCTGCCCCATCCTATCTTACTGATCTCCTACAGCCATATGTCCCACCATGCTCTCTGAGGTCAGCAGACCAGATGCTCCTTTCAGTTCCAGAAACCCGTCGTAAGCTCAGAGGTGACAGGGCTTTCTCTGTTGCAGGTCCAATACTGTGGAATGAGTTGCCACTGCGTGTCAGGCAGACTCCCACACTCACAGTTTTTAAGTCTCGCCTGAAAACCCTCTTTTATTCCCTTGCCTTTGACACAGTGTGATTTGTTTTGATCCTGTCTGTAGTCCACAGTGTTGGCCATTTAGTTATTATCTGCTGCTATTTGTGTCTGTATTTTTATTTTATGTTTTCCTGTCCACTGTGCTTGTTTGTTTCTATTGTACAGCACTTTGGTTGGCCTTGTTGCTGTTTTAAGTGCTCTATAAATAAATTGGTATGGTATGGTATAATCACTTTGTGTGTGTAGGTCAGTTGCTTGGGCGTGGAGAGTCCTCTTGAAGAGGATCCGTGCTGTTTGGTCCTGACCTCCCGGGCGACTGACGGTAGCGTAACGCGCTTCATCATGCACGCATCGTCTCCAGAGATACAACAAGCATGGTTTGATGATGTGATCCAGATCCTAGAGACTCAGAGGAACTTCCTAAACGGTACCAGTGCTCAACTTTGCATCAACAAGTTCAAAGATTTAGAAACGATGCAACACATCTTCGTGTGCACCTGCAGCTCTCCAGTCCCCGATAGAGTACCAGCGAAGAGAAAGCATGTCAAACAGCTTAGGAAGGTGCGCAAAGTCTCCAGCTGTGTCATCACCTGGCCTGTCGTCTCCCCCGTCATCCTCCGTGGAGTGGCATCACCAGTCCTGTCTCCTGTCCTACAACAGCTCTCTGCCCTCTCTGCACTCCCCCCGACTCCAGCAGTCACTGAAGGTCGTACATGCACAGCAACAATCAGACATACAAACACGAATCTCTCTGTCTCATCTTCACTTTCCTCTTTCTGTTTTAAGGCGTCTAGCACGTGTGCTGAAACCCTTCGAGCGGCTCGCCCCCCGTTTTCCTCACACCATCAGCTCAGTTTGTGCACAGAGGTGAAACACGACTGCGGCACATTCAACGCCCTGTCACCCCACACCAATCACTGCCAGAAGGTCGGTCCTCTGTTAGGCAGCTTGTGGCGCTTTCAATACAAACAAACTACAAAATGTGTCAAGTTCTTTTATTTTGTGAAGAAAATATCACCAGATTTCTTTGAAGCAGCCACTCTGAATATTAATCTTTGTGAACAGTTCTTATTCAAGTCGACTTTTTTTTTATTTTGCAGCTGCATAAGTTCAATAATAACACCTTAATTGGTTTTTAAATGACCCAGGTCAAGTTGTCAGAACTTTAGTCTCATGTTTGTTGTCCCACTCACTCACTCATGTTGACAGGAAATCACTCTCTGGCTGCCTTTGTCAGATATCCTGTTGTTTCTCTGCGGCTTTACAAATCACTGCCAGTGTCACTTAGTCATTCAGTTTGTGGAAAACCTACTGACCTGCTGTTTTATCTTATTCATTAAGACTTCCACCTTAGAAAAGGAAATGGTTTGATTGAAGTGCATGTTTTTTGGCTGAGCCAAACTGGCCTGAGTTGTTCTTGTTCTCTTGGCTGTTGCTTTGTGTTTTTGGAGCAGCCATGTTTCCATCCTGATTTAGATGAGGAGAGGATGGAATATTTTCCCAAGTGCTTAGAAGAGTCAGTACAACAAGAACACGACTCTTGTACAGTGATGTAACAAGTCTGTACTACTTTGGATCAATTAAAAGAAATTACTTAAAGTGGGGTACGGTAGTGCCTCGTTTATTGCGGGAAATCCGTACCCTGAAGCCCAGTGATAAGTGAAAAACCATGAAGTAGGAATAGTAGTACAAGTAGTAAGTA
>NC_056504.1:41706158-41769748 GCF_014905685.2 Nematolebias whitei
CCTGGACCGGGGTTTGAACCAAGGACCTGCTCACTGAGAGGCAGCAGCTCTACCAGTTGCGCCACCATGCTTGAAAGATCTCCAGGGAGTCTAAATGCATACTGTTTTGACCAAATATTGATTATAAGAAAGTCTAGATTCTTGGAAGCAAAAAACATATTCATGCATATAAATTATTTTTTTAAAGGAGAGGACAATATTTTGCATAATACAAATGTTTCAGAGCAAATATTTTGTTGATGGATGCTGCCCTCTACTGGAGAAAAATACACTGACTTTTGAATAAGGGATGAACAACTAAATTCAGACAAACTTGATTAACTTTAGAATGATTTGTTCACTTAGCTTTTGTAGAGATCCAGTAGAGTGCTGTGTGAATGGGTATCAGGTATTTTTTGTAAATTAGTCCTCTAGGCTCAATGGGATTAACATGTATAAATAAAGGTTGAATTAATAAAAAATACACTGTTTATTCTTTGTTTTCTCTTGTATGTTCTCTCTTCAGGGGGTCTCCACAGAGAGTCATCTTCCTCCATCTCACTCTGTCCTCACTCCAACTACCTCTCTAACTGCACCCATATCTCTTTTTCTCTGGGCAGCTGCATTTCTAACATCCTTCTACCAGTATACCCACTGTCCCTCCTCTGGACATGTCCAAACCATCTCAGTCTGGTCTCTCTAACTTTATCTCCCAGTTGTTCAACCTGTGCTGTAATTCTGATGATCTCATTCCTAATCTTATCCATCCTTGTCAGTCCTAAGGAAAACCTCAACATTTTAATTTCTGCCATTTCCAGTTCTGTCTCCAGTCTTTTTGTCAATGCCACTGTCTCCAGACCATACAACATAGCTGGTCTCACCACTGTCTTGTAAACTCTGCCTTTGACCTTTGCTGATGCTTTTGTCACAGATCACTCCTGAAACTTTTCTCCATCCACCCCATCCTGCCTAGACTGCTCTTCTTCACCTCTTTATCACACTCCCTGTTTTCCTGGACTGTGGACTCTAAGTACTTGAACAGTAATATGCATGTATGTATGTATATATATATTTCCCCTTCTCTTGCTCTCAACTAAGAGGGATGCACTCTTTCCTTTTCCTACCTACCCTCCTGCTTTTACTCATTGTTTTTGTGAACCTTTTTCAGAGCCCCTTTTTGCATACCTTCTAAATTGTAAACTATGGATTTGTTCAGTTCAACGCAATTGATCAAATTTTCTCACAAGAAGACAGGACGAAGGAGAGCCCTCTGCTTGGAAATGATTGGATTTATGATAACTGGATCCCGCTTTTTGGAGTTGGTGGAAATCTGGATTGGCGACAAATTTGGAAACATCAGCAGCTGTTTAAGCTGTCTGGAATGCATATGCCGGGCTTGGCAACACTCAGACTCTGTGCGAACTATCTGTGGGCCTGTATCAGAGCTGAGCAGGCAGGACTGTGAAACTTTGTGGCAGTGTTCACGGACGATAGGAAGGAAGAGATCTTGGAGAAGTTGTAAGCCCGACTTCGGCCTAAGTAATCACAATTCAGCTGTTTGGAGTCGCCATGAGATACTAGCGAGACTGTAAAAGGCAGACACGGAATTTAAAGTGCTTGGCCTGACCCTAAACAGTGTTGAAATCTGAATGTGGATCTGGCCTTGGAAGGCTGACTTTCTCTATTTTTCCTTCGGTGTTATGGAAACAAGATGCTCTGATCCTCTCCTACACCCCCCCCAGAACATCTGTGAATCCTTAAAAGACTGGATGAGAGACAATGTAACATCTTTATCAGGACTATGGAAACTATCTGGAAGTGTTCATGAACAATCTCATCGTCTTGTCCCCCCACCCCCCCCCCCCCCCCCCCCCACACAAAATGTATTATGTCTCTCTATGTTGCTTGCTAAGGAAGATTTTTTGTTACCTCACACCATGTCCTGTGTCAAGGACACGGTGTGAGAGATCTTTTTTTTTGTTTCACTTTTTCTTGTCTAAGTGATAAGGACAGCGCTCATAGGGAGCCGCAGCCCCGGTACCCTTCCATCTATCCTTCAGACGGCTGTACAGAACAAAATTTCACTGTACTTAACTGTGCAATGACAATAAAGTCGATTCTGATTCTGATATAGACACTGTTAACTGAGGTGAAACTGAGGGACACATGGAGAGGGGAATTACAAAAATAAGGATTTTAACAGATTTTATCAACCTGCTGTAAACAAGCAAAACCCCTCACTGAAATGCTGTCATGTTTGACTCTAATTATCCCTCTACCTCCACACATTTAAAAAAAAGAACCTGTAACCACCCAACACACCAGACAAACAACTTCCTTGTGACCTAAAAGGCCTGTTTGTAGTCCAGTGCTGACACATCCGGTCCCCCAGGCTTGTTCATTTTCACTGTGTCTCAGTAATTTCCATATTTTCCATCAAGGTCATGACTTCAGCTGTCGATCTGTGAGCTGAAATCTCAGGCAGACTTTGTAAATATTCTGCCAATTGCAGTTTGCTTTAACGACATGATCATCGTCCACATATTGTTTCCTAAATATGTGTTTCATGATAATATTTTTCACCAAACTGTATGCTTTGGATCCAATTTGCTTTGCATACTTAGAAAACACCAAGTGGGAGTCTCGACAATATGTCCAGAGATCCAACTAATGAGGTCACAAATGTTACGTTGCGAGTCAGAAGCTGAAAAGTTTAGGAACCACTACCCAGAAGACAGCACTCAACCGACAGTCCATAACAAAACAAATCTATCGTATGTAATAAAGAAGTAGTAAACAGAAGCTTATGACAGTTAAGATTTTTAAGAAGGAGGTGAATTCAGCTGCTTTAGTTTGGGATGTTTTATTCTTTTTCTTTAGACGGCCTTGTTTCAGATGTAATACAGTATAATAACCTGAGAAATTGTGTGTGACAAGGGTTGAAAATGACTTTGCTGAAATGTATTAAACACTGAATTGTTGCTGTATGCTCAAAGTTAGAACAAGCAGAAAAAAAGCTAAAACCAAAAAACTGTAGCTAAAAGCAAAAAAGCAACATAAATGATAGAAGCTAAACGTAGCAAAGCAATTGCTAGAAGCCCAAACTCAGAACAATTTAAAAAAACTAAAATAAGCAAAACTGTAGCTAAAAACTACAATTAGCAAAACAGTTGATAAAATCTGAAACTAGCAAAATCTAAAAAGTGTAGCCGAAAGCTATTGTTACCTGCTGAACCAGAATTTACACTGTATCCCAATCCCCCTGACATTTATTTAATTCACGAAAGTGGGTTTTCTCCAGGTACTGTACTCCTCTTTTCTCCTATAGTCCAAAATCATGCATGTTAGGCTGACTGGTCTCGTTTGTCTCTATGTGTCCCTGTGATGGACTGGAGACCTGTCCAGGGTGTCCCCCGCCGCTTGCACAGTGACTGCTGGATATGGACATCAGTGACCACCACGATCTGAAAAGGAAGAAGTGAGAAAAGATGATGGATAGAAGTTCAGCGAACCACATGGGTCATTTACTTTCATCGTTTGAAATGTTAAATCCAGAGTTGCTTCACAGCAAAAAAAGATTCTGGGTTTGACTCCCATCTGAGGTCTTTCTGAGCAGAGTTTGTACATTCTCCTCGTGCATTTTCCCTGGATACGCTAGGCTCCTCTGACAGCTTCGAAACAAGCATGTTAGGTTGGTGATGTTGCACCCAAGGTCTGTGTGTGTCTTTGTTTATGTTCAATTAAAAAAAAATTAAAAAACAAAACAACTTTTAACTCTTTTTTTGGCTTTACCATGAGAATCTTCATCAGACCTTTGTTTATGTTATTTTGCAAGGGCCATTTTCCAACTTATACTACATTGTGAGGACCAACTGCTCCTTACAGGTCCCAAAGCCCAGGCCCCACAGAAGAGTTGCTGTTGGTGGGTTAGGAGTAAGACTAAGGTGTGAATTAGGATGAGTTAGGTTTACGGTAAGGGTCAGAGTTAGGCTATAGAAATGAGTGAAAATGAATGGAAGTCAATGCAAAGTCCCTGCAAAGACAGAAAGACAAACGTGTGTGTGTGGTCTTGTGAGGGACTAGCCAGTAGTGACCTGTATGGAGATTAGCATTAGCTCTCCATGACTCTGAACAGGAAAAGGCAGGTACTGAAAGCGTTTAAAACATGGATTGAACATTTTCTACAATTCTAAGCCCATAATGTGAACCATCATGAGAGATTTAAAATCAAAACATCCAATAAAGTTTCATTCTGCAAATGTAATTTAGGAGCTTTGGATTTTCTCGATACTTTCAGGAGCTTGACAGAAACAAGTGTCTCAGAACTCCCTCTAAAACAAGTATTTATTTTTTTTATTTTTACACACATTTTAAATATAAAAAAACAGTTCATGATGCATTGATTAAACTACCGACGTCAGTGCTTTTGGAGTGAAGCAGGCAATATGTTTATGTGCCAACACAACAAATTTTTAAAAAGTCTATGGCTTTTTTTTTTTTTTTTAATTAGTTTGTAAAAAGTGTCAAACTAATTAAAAACCCACCAATGCACAAATCCAAATCTAAAGTATGATGGGTATTTGTTTTCGAACCAAGAAAAAAATAAAAGAAAGCAAATATACAAGACAGAAAAATAGTCAAAAATATTCTTCTCAAAAATAAAATAAATTACAATTTTTTTTTTTTTGTAACGCATTGCTTTTAACAAATGACAGGTCTAAGAGTCATACAGGAAGTCAGGGGAGCTTCTAAAGGCCATGTAGTAAAAAAGAGCTTTGTCTTTTCTGATCTCCGACCCACAGAACCTAGAAGAATAACATCAGAACCATCTCGTTTCTCACACCATGTTTTATCATCAAATATGCAGATTTATTTTCCTTCTGCTTGTTCTTCTCCAGTCCCTGAAAACAAACATGCACTTTGGTTCATCCATGTTTCTTTTCAGGCAGCATGTAAGGATGCAGTTTCCTGTCATTCACCAGCGCGCAAAGAAACAAGAACTCCTCTGTGTTTGAGACGCCTGTAGAAGAAACTGGAGGGTGACAGCAAGCAGCAGCCCAAAAAATAAAAAAAATCTGCTTCCAGATCAGCTGTGACTTCCCATGGGTGAGATCAAAAAGGACTCTGGGTAAGGAGGTAGAGAAACGAGGACACAAATAAAGGTTAGGACCCCAAATCCAGCAGCCACACCTTCCACAGAGCCACTCAGTCACTTTAAATATTCTCCACGGGACCTGTAACAATGATACGGATGCTTTCAGAGGCCGTCTCTTTCTAGGAAAGGTCCCCGGGCCTCGTTCTCCTGCTGTTGGTAACAACCAGGCGCAAGAAAAACACGCCGAGAAAGAAGGGACGCAAACTGTCCAGATGCTACCTGTTGGCTGTTTCTTTCATATCCGAACAGCTCAAGCGTTTATGGTCAGATAAGATTTGACAAATCATGATCCCTTCATTTACAGAGCCGTGACTCAACAATAAGAGGGCCGCACGGAGACAGCAGGAGCCAAAACACAGCTCAAAACATGGAAACCACAAACATCCCAAGGTTTTTCAAACATGCACCAGACTGTTCGTCATGAATCTTATCTGACTCTGCAGAGAGGAGGAGAACTTCTTTGGCAACTCAGGAAGAACCGAGGAACCTTCGGGGATAAAAAAGAAAGAGGAGGAGCCTAATTGTGAGTCAAACATTGAAATCGGTTCTTGAAGAACAGGAGGCCATTTTTTGTGCGTGTGGCGTCCGACGAGGCAGGCGGATAACGGAACTTGGCGTAAGTCTTGTCGCTCTCCGACTGGCTGACCCACGGGAGCTTGATCTTTGTTGCATGACTGATGATGACATCGTCGCAAGAGCCCACGTGGAGAGATCCGAGACCGTCGATGAAAAACTCTGAAAACACACAGAACGAGACGATCAAATGAATGATCTGGAATTCATGGTGGTAAAAAGGTGGGATGCAGGGTAGAAATGGAAGCTAAAATAAATTCTACAATTTGCAAAAAAGTTAAACCTGAAGGTTTGAGTCTTACTGGAGTGTACTAGTGGAGCAACGTTAAAAAGGATCTTTAGAGTGAGGTTTGTGGAAAGGTTCTGAACAATTTTTATTTTATCTGTTGTAAACTTGTAAATAGCTTTTTAAAAGATCCCAATTTGAAAAAATAGGTATATATATATATATATATATATATATATATATATACAAACCAGTATATATGAGAAGGTACTTTGAAAACACGGTTGATTTAGCTAACATGTACAAAGTAATTTAATATTTATAACATTTTTATTTTTCATACAAGACAAACAAAAAAACATTGGCAACTGCTGACAACTGGAAAAGCTACAAAAAAAGCTAAATGTATTCATCGTTGTTGCATGAAGATTTAGTGATATTTATGAATAAATAAATAAATTTACATTAATGAAGCTTCTCTCTTTCTTTTTAATATCTGACTGTGCATTAAAACAAACTGAACTATTTTTAAGTGGGAGTTTGTGGAAATGGTATGAATAATTAATTTTGCAACTGTTGATAGTTTGTTAAACAACATCAAATATTTGTTTTTGGCTTTTCTACAAAACCCCACTTTAAATAACCCGAACTATCACTTTAACCAGCATGCAGCAGCACCTTTCTTTTTTTAATGTGTAGTTAAGTAAATATATAACATCAGTTATAGTATCAAGTATGTAATAAACCTTTAATTTTTAAAATAAAAGTCACATTGTTCATCTTTGTGATCTGACAGCAGATCTCAGAGTTTTTCTCTGGACTCACCCAGGTGAGCCACTCTGGCGAGGCGGGGGTCAAAGCCAACCTGCTGGACTTTGTCGGTGCGTGCCAAGAAGAAATTTATGACCCCGTCTGTCACAACACAGTTGGGGAAACCCTCTATGACGTGATGAAATCCTCTCCTCATGTGCAAACAGTCACCGTCCTCCTCTCCTGGCTCGATGGAGATGGTCTGTCGGTAGGTAGCGGTGTACCCCGTGGCTTCCCGCACTGCACCACCAACCTAAACACAAACACACACACATACACTCACATCCCTGTCATAACACACTCAGGACTTATTCCAAGTAAGAGTTTAATCACCAGATCCAGAGTGGTTTTTTCTAAAACATCCACGAGCTTCTCCAACTTGGTGTTGGCTGTGAAGATGAAATCATCATCCACCCAGAGCACATATTTTGTGGTCACCTGGGAAACGGCAAGGTTTCTCCCTGCGAACCAGCCCTACAGCAGCAGGTGCAGAGGATTAGAAGTTCAGAAAGCGTCAGCAGCTAAAGCAGCAAGACGTTCACTCCCCTACCTTTCCAAAGGGCATGATGTAGTGCTCGATGTAGGGCCCGGATATTGTTTTGGGTTTTTCGCTGTCGTCAGCAATCACTATGGTGATGGTGGGATAGTATCTCCTGATGCTGTCAATTAGATTCTGAAGCTTTTCATACCGCAGGAAGGTCTTTGTAGCTACAGTCACAAGAGCGCTGACGTTGTACTCTGCAGAAGACAGATGGGTTTTGAACTTAAACAACAAATGTTTTGGTTCTGATGCTTAGCTGTGGTTACAGACGTCAGGAGGATGAACTTTACCTCCTTTAGATCCAGTGTTGTAAAGTTTTGGGGTCACTCCGTGACGGATTTTGATGCTGAAGGCGGCTTGATGTCCTTCTGTCTCAAACTGCACTAAAAGTCACAATAAATGTGCTTTGTCAGTATCAGTACCTATTTATTGATAATATTACTAATAATCAAGTTGTGTTCTTGTATCATGTATGCTGGAAGCTAAACAAAGCAGAACAAAGAGGATGCATTATTAGACGGAATCACAATTGACTGCTTGGCTCAAATGAACAGAAAAGCACTCTGCACATGTCTGAAAAGCTCAAATGACACTATGTGGTCTGTCCATCCAGCCATCCATTTATTCATCCATTATCTTTACTCGCTTCCTTTTTGGGTCACAGGGGTCACTGGTGTCCATATCCAACAGTCACTGTGCGAGAGTACTATACTTCTGTTACTTCTGAGTTCTGCACTTTATGTTATCTGTCTAAAACAGGTCTCTCTTGAAAATGAGTCCTCAAGACTCAATGAGACTAACCTGTATAAATAAAGGTTGAATGAGAGGTGGGGGACATCCTGGACAGGTCTCCAGTCCATCACAAAGACGCATAGTGAAAATTATATCATCCTTATATACTGTTTGTTTTTATACTTTTTATTTTTGCTATTTTGGGTGTAACTGGGACCTTGAGTACCGGTACATAATTTTGTTCCACCTCATGTGCCACATGTGATGCGAATGACAATAAAGAAACTTGAACTTGAAGAGAAGCAACCATTCACTCTCTCCCTCACACTAGGGACAATTTAGAGTTACCAATCAGCCTAACGTGCATGTTTTTGGTCTGTGGGAGGAAACCGGAGTACCCGGAGAAAACCCACGCATGCACGGAGAGAACATGCAAACTCCACCCAGAAAGGTCTCTGGCCGGGATTTGATCCGGCGACCTTCTTGCTGAGAGGCAGCAGCTCGACCAACTGATGAAAAGGAAAAAAAAACACACAAAATGTATCTTTTTTTTTAATTAAAATGAAATTAAACAAAAAAAGGCATGTCAGATTTCAGCTACAAAATATGACTGAAGCAATTTAAATACAACCCCCCCCCACTTCTTATGTCACTTTACCTTTCTCTGTAATCTATTGAATGCAAGCTTTGCAGTTTGTTTGGATTAAATCTTCTTATCTTCTTCTCTTTTTCTAATGAATTGTCACGTTGGAACATTCTTCTGCCAGTTTTAGGACATGTCCAGATCTGGTCTCCGTTCTGATATACCAATTTTGACGTTTCCTGTACATTTTAGGAACTCCACCTGCAACATGCATCACTTCATTATCACACACTTCTGCGTCACACTATCAAAACTTTGCTTCCACCTCAGACTAAACACTGGGCTTCCTCATGTGCAAACAAATTTAAGAGTGTCTCACAAGACTAAAAAATGTGCTCGCAGTCATCCTCAGGGATTGTTTTCAGATTTTCTAGCAAAGCCGAGAAGCAAGTAGGAGATTTTGGAGTTCATTGATATAATTCAGTTTCCTTTACACTGAGAGTCGTGTCATATACGGTCTGACTTCCAGTAACAAAGATGTCTTAAGACTTAAGTGTTTCGCAGGTTGCTTATTGTTGAAGTGGTGTTCGGTTCATGACATCTTTTAAGGAGAACCATCAGTTTAGTTCTGGTTAGTGCACTACTGCTTGTTCTTTGATACCTGCTGATAAATGCTTATGTTTTCACCTTATTTTGACCGTTTAAGAACACATATTGACAAACAGGAGAGTGGTTTTCATCCACTTTCTCATCACAATGACAAATGAAATTCCAGAGCTGAGAAGGTCTTACCTGTGTCTGAGGTGCTCGGATGAAACAGCGTGTTGGTGTAGGTGACGAACTGCAGCTGTCGGTTCAGGTTCAGCAGCAAGACGCTCGAAAGGGTCATGTGCATCTCGCCGTCACCTTTAATTTTCACCCCCTCTACTTCTGCTGCTACGTTTAGTGTTCCCAGTGTGGCAGTGATGTTTATCTGCAGCAGCAGGATGGGTTAGAAAAGCAGATGTGTGACAGGACTGCAAATACATTAAATATGTAGAGAGATAAAAAAAAAGAGCACTTACTGAGTAATTGTCTCTGGGGACATCGTGTAAGGCCAAGCCTGAAAGCAGCAGAAACCAATTTAATTAGGGATGCACGATATTATCTGCATGGTATCGGTATCGGCCGATATCAGCGATAAAGTTAAATATCGGACATTCCATAAAAAAAACAACTCACCAATATAAAAGGCTTCTGTTTTAAGTTAATTTTGAATTTAAGAAACTGTCAAGTATATCTATTAATGCACTACTACTTATGCGCTTTTCACTTGTCGCTTGTGAACAGGTTGAGTTTAGATTTGTGAAAATTTACAAATTTGCACTGTTTGAGTGTTGTCCTTGTGTTAGAGAGACTAAATTTCATGAATAAATTTGACATTAAACATAATTCAAGTTCAAGTGTTACATCATTTTCAGCCCTCTTTTTTATGGTTACGTTTGTAAAGTTACACAGTCAAAAATTAACAGCAATATCTTGGTTTATTTAGCTTTTCATAAGAAAAAAAACAACTTTTTTTTTTCACAGTCATATTTTCACCATGTTATTCATACTAATGTCACAGCTCCAAACTAAATATTTAACTTACAAGCTAAATATTTAGTTTACAAACTAAATACTTAACTTACAAGTTAAATATTTAGTTATCAAGTTAAATTTTTAGCATGGAGCTAAATATTTAGTTGACAAACTAAATGTTTATGTCCAAGCTAAATGTTTAATGTATAAATTAAATATTTAACTTGCAAGTTAAATATTGTTAGTGAACTAAATGATGTATTCAGGTGTAAATTAAATATTTAATTTCAAAGCTAAATATTTATTTTCAGATCTAAACATTCAATTTCTAAGCTAAACATTTAATTCCTAAACTAAATAGTTAATTTGTTGACTAAATGTTGAGCTCGGACCTAAATATTTATTTTCCAAGCTAAACATTTAATTTCCAAAATAAATATTTCATTTGCTAACTAAATATTTAACTTGCTAGCTAAATATTTAACTTGCAAGTTAAATATTTAGTTTGTAAACTAAATATTTAGTTTGGAACTATGACATTTATAAATGTATGAATAACATTGTGAAAATCTGAATGTGGAAAAAAAAACAATTTTTTTCTTATGAAATACTAAATAAATGAAAATATTGCTGTTAATTTTTGACTGTGTAACTGTACAAATGGCACCCCATACTTTTTGGCATCTGCCTTTGGTAGCAGGCCAAACTGACAGACCTTGCAGAATAATAATAATAATATTTTAATTCAATAGCAGAGAAAGCTATGTAATCTCTGTAAGTAGGTCTAGGGGGAAAAAAATATCGGTATTGGTATCGGGTATCAGCCAAATAAGTTCTAACATATCGGCATATCGGCAAAAATCCAATATCGTGCATCCCTAAATTTAATTGTTCCAAACTGATTTTATTTCATTACATTGAATAAAAATATAAGAACATCAGGACGTTACTTCATTCTGCAACAGTGTAATCCAAAAGAAAAATACATTTATGTGGTTTAAAGACAGTCTGAACTCCAGAGCTGCTAATGATTCATTCATAAATCCTTCAGTTCTGTATGTCTCAGCCCAGCTCAAGTGGTACCTGGGACAATGGTTGTTTTCAGAGGCCGTACTTCCAGCCCCTGTGTTGGATACTGCAGGGGACTGTTGGCCTCTGCGATAATGAGAGCGTCTGCTGGAGTCTTCGATCTGAGGAGAAAAGTTTGCATCAGAATACGTATAAAAGTATAAACTGAACATCTCAATTCAGATCAGCAGGGTAAAGAATAATTCAGACCTTTTGAGTGGGGTTTTGCAGGAAGCCTATAAACAGTTATTATCTTACATGTTGTAGATAGCTCTTTATACAACCTCAGTTTAGATTGATAAGCTAACAGCTAGTCACTTAAAGTCGTGTCTTATTTTACTGTTGAGGTTACCTGCTCTGAAAGCTTCTGTACTCTTTGGCCCGTCTCTTCTTCATTTCCTCCAGCTCCGAGGCATCAAAGGCAGTGTGCAGCAGGTGAGCCGACACCCGCGGAAACAAGAGTTGGGCAAAGGGCAGGTTAACTCCTCCGCTCTCGCCCTCACATACACACCCATTACGTGCCAGCAAGCTGATCATGAGACGCAGGAGATCAGATTGAAGCTCACCAGTTTTCTGATAGAAGGTTTTTGAGCAGATTTAATTTCTGATTTGATAAAGACAGACGTTACCTCGCTACACCATCCTTGACATGAAAAGGGATGTTGCCTAACTGGTGATCGGGTTCTAGGAGCTTTTCTTCTGGATGTCTCTCTCCTGGTAGCCCAGGTCTCTGCCATATATCCACTGTGGTGTAAGCCCGAGTGGGCCATGAGTGGAGGAGAGCCAACACGAGCACCACAGACACCAGGACAGCGAGCAGCACTGTCTTCTTCAGGGACCGCATCCTAAAACCTGCCAGACACAGATACAGTACGTTTGTTGGGGGTCTTTCCGAAACAAGACACTGAGGCGTCCTCATTAGGTGTAAAAGGATTTTACTATACAGCGCATATCTGTTCACAATTCAATGTTACTGTAGGTCCTGTGGGCCTCTAACTGGTACGGCCTTCCAGTTATGATAAGACTGGTTGCGTTGTTTTGTCTCATAAACTTTGTTTAAATGAGCAACCTCTGACAATTTGAGGTCAGGCAGTTGTTTGAAATGTATTTTTTCAAAGCCGTTTTCAAACTGAAAGTCAAAAACAGCTGCCTGTTAGTAACAATACAACGATCCAAAAATACATGAAAACTGTTTTGTGAATAGATAAAACAGAACAACAACGGGCTTGTGGAAAGGACATTACAAAGTATGACCTGAACACAGTTGGAAGTTCGTGCTTAAAACATGAGTTTGTGCAAGAAAACAGAAAAGCAAGAAAATCAATTCTAGGAATGCAGAGCAGAAATCAAAGTGTGGGTGTCGCTGAACTTTTACATTTTAATGAACTAAAGACTGAGTCCAGTGATGCTTTCAAAGTCCACGCTGATCTGGGTCCTTTAACGCAACATTGGACTCAGACAGGCTGGACAACGATTTTAGACTTGATACAGATAAAATCAGTGAGTCCAGCTTTTATTACTTGAGATAACAGGCCAAGGTCAAACCACTTCTTTCACGGCATGATTTTGAGATAATTAATCCATGCTTTGTTTAAATCACAATTCGTTTACGCTGCAGTCATTTTTTGGGTGGAGCCAGTCTTTTATTTAATCAGCTGGTTCAAAATGCTGCTGTTCACCTTTTCACTGGTACTAAAAATGAGAGTATATCACCCCTGTTTTAGACTCATTGGTTCCCAGTTTGTTTTGCTCGATTCATTTTGAAGTTCTTTTATTTATTTTCAAATGTCTTCATGGTCTCGCCTCACAGCATCTGTCCGACCTGCTCCAGCTGTACGTTTCCTCTCGCTCTCTCAGGTCGGCAAATAATTTCCTGGTTGTGGTCCCAAAAGTTTTAATTCAATTCAGTTTATTTATATAGCGGCCAAGTCACAACAGAAGTCGTCTCAGGGCACTGAACTGAAACATTATTATATAAAAATAATAAGCTACCAAAATCACTCATAAAAAATAATAATTTAACATTATTTATCTGAGGAGCAGACTGCTTTGAATTTAACTCCATCACAGAACTCTTGTCTTGAGCAAGCATGAAGGCGACAGTGGAAAGGAAAAACTCCCTCATGAGGAAGAAACCTTTAGCAGAACCAGACTCAGGACAAACAGCCATCTGCTTCGACCGGCTGGGTTTGGTAGGAACAGATACACAATGGCAGGTCAAGAATCACATGCTAAGATAGAAATAGTATGAAATGAAAACTATTCAATTGTAACAATTAATTTAAGGAAATGAGGTCAATTTGTCCTCCAGTAGTCTAAGCTTAAGGCAGCATAACAAGTCAACCCTAATTATAGGATTGATCAAAAAGGAAAGTCTTCAAACTGGACAAAGTGTCAGCCTCATGGACAGAAACTGAAAGTTGGTTCCACAAGAGAGGAGCCTGATAACTGAAAGAGCTTCCTCACATTGTGCTTTTGGAAACTCTAGGAACTACAAGTAAACCTGCAATCTCAGAACAAAGTGCTCTGTTATGAAAATATCGAACAATAAGATCTGTAATATAAGATAGAGCTAGGTTGTTGAGAGCTTTGTACGTTAGAAGTAAGATTTTGAATTAAATTCTGAATTTGACAGGGAGCCAGTGGAGAGAAGCTAAAACTGGAGAGATATGATCTCTCCCACTAACTCCAGTTTAGACTCTGGCAGCAGCATTTTGGATCAACTGAAGATGTTTTAAAGACGTTTTTGGACACCCAGATAACAAACCATTGCAATAGTCCAGTCTAGATGTGATAAATGCATGTACCAGTTTTTCTGCATCATTTTTAGATGTTTCTAATTTTAGCGATATTACACAGTTGGAAGAAGGCGGTTCTAGTAACATTTTTAATGTGGGGGATAAAAGACATGTCCTGATCAAAAATAACACCAAGATTTTTAACATTAGAGCTGGAGGACAGATTAAAGCCATCCAAGAAGGGAGAAAGACTGAAAAATTTAACTGACTTTATTGTTTTTAAACTTACTTTTACGTGTTTAACATTGTTCTTTTATCAGTGTACAGCAATTTGGCCATTTTCAAAAGTGTTTTATTAATAAAGTTGTATTGTATTGTGAAAGCAAATCTAATCCTCAAGTATACTGGCAAATGTTTCATTGTCTGTGTTTTCACATTTCTTCTGCAGCTCAGAACACATGAAATCCATTTAAAATTCAAGAGGAAGAAAACATTCAAACTTTAAAGCTTCACTTTAATAGTATGAAAAAATAATCAGATTGTGAACAGAACAAAAAAAATAAAACTATGAAGCTGCTGTACTTCATCTTACTTGCTTTATGATTACATTTTTAGTAATAGAGTTCAGAATACATGAAACATTTATTTTAATTATAAAAGCCACAAATTGTGCTGTTTTTGTTGTAACTACAGGTAATTATAACATTTTTGACTCAAGTGTTTCCATTTTGTATTTTAGATAGATTGAATTTGCATTTTTATCCATCCAAGTTGTTATTTTTAGTTCAAAATCATGGGAGAAATACATTTTGCTTCACTGTACTCTGAAAATAGTTGGAGTGACATAAAAATACTTGAACTATTACCCCGCAGAGCTGGCACACCCTCCCTCAGTGTGACTCAAGCTATGATTTTAATATTTACCAGCACAAAATAATTTGCATTTGGTATTTGTTTTGTCCTCCTTTGCTTTTCCAGTCCAGATGCTCCATTTTCTCCCTTTTCTCTTCTCTCGTCTGTCTCCACCAGCAGCAGATCCTTTTCAAAAATGTTCTTTCTCCTTCAAACGTGACAAACACGACAACCCTTCACAGACTTATTTGTGTTTGTGGCTGTTTGCGTGTTTGAATCGCTCACGTTAAGAGACATTAGGGTTACAAGGAAAAGACGGCAGCGGTTCTCCCTTATCGGAAAGGACGAAAAGTAGGAGCGCACATAAACGGATGAATGATTTTTCTGAAGTTTCTGCTCGAAGAATGACACTTAAAACGAACTGCAGTTACAAATACTAAATCGTTTTTGTGTGAAAATAAAGCTAAAACATGTGAGACATCATCAGAAGTGTAAGCATCAGATGTTATTGTTCCACAAAAAATGAAGATAGAACATGGAAAATAATCGACCTTGCATTAGCTCCATGTTGGGTCTGTTCTGTACGCACCAAATGCTGCAGATTGCAAATTTAGTTAAAATCTGTTAAACAAATCAAACGTTCTTAAGCAGCAAGCCTCACCCATGAGTCCAGGTGTTATCGCTCACTGGCTTTATCCAGTCAGTGAAAGGGCAACGACAACTTTTGACACCCACATCTCCAGAAACAAAGTCGACAGTAACAGGAACGTGCAAGCTTCTGCCCCATCTGCAAACAAGAAAATAAAACTCATTAAAATGTGACTAGAAGAGCAGAATGGATATAAAAGCAGAGCTCTGTCCCATGAGAATAAATGTGCAGCGTTAATCGGTTGTAGAGGTCCAGTGATTGCTCCCTGAGTTTCATTAAAATTTGTTTTCTGGTTTATTAGATACACATTCTGAACAACTGTGTCCAGGTCAATGTAAAAAAACAAAACAACAATTATGTCCTTTCAGGGCTTCATTAGCTGCTTGAGTCAAGCCTCCCAGTAAATCCTACTGGGTTTGATGAAAACAAACCTTCTGCGTCCAGATGCAAATAGAAAAGTCCAATCTTCATCTATCTTTATATTATATTTAATCAATATCTGCACAACTCTGCTGTTCAAAATTAAATATCCATAAAAATCCTTCTTGGTATAGTGCACAGTTTGTCTTTTTGGGCTGAAAAACAAGAGAGATGTGGGCACTTGTCTAATGGTCGCTGAAAAAATGATCTGAAAACGTTCTGTTAATCTGACTGTCTTCACTTTATTCTAACAGCAGCGTGTTATCATAACTGACTATCTCCAAGGTAGGCTATCATGAAACTAAACTAATACATAATGTTATTTTAAATGAGAAAGAAAAAAACAGAAATAATTGACTTTTTAAACCACTCTTACAGCCTTGGATTTATTTCTTTATATCCAGAAAAGTCTTAGACAGTAACAGACAGATAATAAAAGCTATAAGTGGAAACTTACCCAACACCACCCCCACAAAAAAAAAAGGAGCCTGCTTTGGATGGGTTCCTCCCAATGAGAAAACTGGTCTCATTTGCTCATTTGCGTCTTTTCAGAATCTAAATTCTGGATTATCATCCCACATCCTCCGCACTTTCCTAAATTATAAATGTGGACAATTTGCAATCCTCTCTCTAGCTATCAGGAAAAAAGCAGGGTGCTGAAATGCCAGGCCCATCATCCTACCTTACAGTGAAGAACACTGCAGGAGGAAGCATCCATTTAAAACCTGATTAGCGGTCGAACGCCTCTAATGATGAGGAAAACCGTTATATCCTCATTTAGACATTTAATCCAAATCTCATGCTGTAAAAATAATACATTTATTTCCTCGTGTCTTGTTAAGCAAATAAACTGCAAGAAATCCCGAGGAAAATGCCTTGCTAAGAACAGGCCCCCCCTTTTTCCATTTTAAAACCATGGCTTATTATAGAAAAAGCACATGAGCAGACAGCTCACCTCTTTTTAAGACGAGCTGTGTCACCTCCCTCCTGCAAGCAACTCCTTGGTGAATATGTTCCTCCTCAGGCACCTTACGAATGGGATTAGACGGAGAGAAAAAGAGGAGAAGAGGCAAATGTAAAGGCGGACGCACATCGCAGCGCAGCGCGGCGGACCGAAGCTCCCCCTGCAGCAGCAGCGGCTGCAGCGCACCTTCAAATCGACCGGGGACCCGGTGTTACCGTGCACAGCTGCAGCAAACCACGCTTATTTGATTTTTTTATGCTATAAAAAAACAAGAGCCAGTGGGGCTTTATTTATCCAGGCATCATGACCTGCTTGTTTTATCTCAGATGGGAGTGGGCGTCTGCGCGCATTCACTGTTGTCCACAATAATGTACGCCCCATTCTTATTCCAGTAAACAAGTTGAGCCCTTAAAAAGAGCAATAGGAAGGATATTTTTTATGTTATTTGTTTATTTTAAATATTGTTTAAAAAATAAAACACTGTGAAAGACAATAAACTACTGATTCAACATTTAAAACGATTAAAAATGATTAGCGATGAATTTAAATTGGATTGTGACACGCCTCATTTGACCACCCCAAAGAGATTTGTTCGGTTTGAGGGTGCGTTTGTTTTTAGGTGAAATAAACGCCAACAGCCCGTAAGAACGTTGTTCATATTCTGTTCGATTTATGCCGCCCACCTAATCTGTCCTTATACATTACAAACCAACATACCCTAAAATTGACAAACGATTGACGGACACAAAAATTGACCAATGAGAGAGTAGAGTTTCTCATACCGACCAATCCGCGTCCACCATGTCAGACGTTCTGTTTTGTTGCTAGTACAGCGCTTTGTTGAGGTGAAAGCAAAGAGGGTTAGCGATGGCTAGCTCCTCGGTGCGGTGGCTTAAGAGGCTGTGCCTTTTTGTGTTGATATGTCCCCTGTGTGTCCCAGCCTTCTTGAATTTGGAAGAGCTGAATGAAATGAAATACGGGATTCAAATTCTTCCTGACCCCGTCATCATGGGGCAGGTGAGTCAGGGCTTTTTTAGGCGCTAATGTGTAGCTTGTTAGCTAAAGTGTTGGTTACACAGTTTGCTATCGACTTATATCTTCGTATAAGCTTATTTTTTTAAATAAAACTTGGAGTAACATATATGTTGTGACATTGCAAAGTACTTAAAACCTGATCCAATGGTATAAAACTCGGTGTGGTAAAAGGCAGAAGTTGTTTACGACATAAAATGTGACAGCTGTCAACAATGTCAACAAAACATTTCTCACTTTATTATTTTGTCATTTAAAGTACAAACAGCTGATTATTCGTATAACATCGGGCTTTTAACTCCACATGTATGTGCAGCCATTAAATGTCACTGACACAGTTTACATGGACTTCTTGGGTTTTCATCACATTCTTCATTTTTTAGACTAAGACAGAGGAGGTCATGATGGTGTCCAACAAGTACAAGCAGCTTTATGAGTGTCGGCTTCCAGCCCAGGCAGTCAGGTTTCACCAGGATCCAGCTTCAGAACCGGACTCCGAGGACTACGCTGGACCAGACATCCCAGACCTGCTCAGACCAATGCACGAAGCCCAATGTCTAGTTAAGGTTGGTCCCCTGCTTGTCTGTCTCTCTGTTTTTTAATCCCTTTGTTAAAAGCTTAAGCTAATTAAGAGCTTTTTTTTTTGCAACCTGTGCCACACATTGAGATTATTAGTAAAAAAAATATTGGCTTCTTATATATTTTTAGACAAATGACTCATTTTAGGCAAGTTGTGTGAACTGATAGGTGGTTTGTTGTCTTTGCAGACAAAGGACTGGTGGACATATGAGTTTTGTCATGGTCAATATATTAGACAGTATCACCTAGAAGGTAAAAATATATTTTTCTGATTCTTTTTTTTATTCATGTTTTCATTTGACAAGTCAAACCAAACTTTTATAACAAATTCAACAGCTCTATTTTCTTTAGGACTTATTTGTGACAGAGATTTGTTTTGTTTTTTAGAATCAGAAATTAAAGGAAACGTCCTTTTTCTTGGGTATTATGAGTCAGAATTTGATTGGACCAATGAAACAGCAAAGGTAAAGTTCATCCAAGTGTATATGTGCTCTGACAATGATTTTACTGAATGTACTCAATGCAGCTTTTCTATTTTATTGCATTATGTTATTTTAGTAGCTGTAAAACACAAAGCAGCAATATGCAATTGTTTAAAAATAGAAAAAAACACTTTAATGAAAGCATTGTTTTGATTTACGTTGCAGGCCTCCAAACAGCACAAGCTGAAACGATACCACAGCCAGACATATGTAAATGGCTCTAAGTGTGACCTCAATGGAAATCCAAGAGAGACCGAAGTCCGGGTGAGATGTTTAAATCCGCAGGATTTGAAAACTGTCTATGTTGGTTTTTTTTTTTAAAGTTTTGTTGCTTCTTCAAATTCCTTAATTTCTGTGTAAAACTTTGGACTCATTAATAGCAGTAAAATGGTTTTGTGCATTTGTTAATACCTTTATTTTATAAACATGCTGAGATTTTTTTTTTTTTTTACTTAATTTTTTCCAGTTTGTGTGTGAAGAAGGCTCGAGTGACTACATCGCTCGGGTCGATGAACCTCAGTCATGTCGTTATGTGTTGACGATTCACACCAGTCGTACCTGCCAGCATCCCTTCCTGCGGCCCCCATCCACTGCCAAGCCACAGGGTATAGTGTGTCAGCCTGTGCTAAGTGCCCAACAGTACATGGATTACGTCAAGGCTCAAGTTTGTGAGTTTAAAGTTTACATTGTTTACATTTTTACATTTATTATGTAAATGTAAGTTTACATTTACATAAAGTTTACAGTGTTCTGAAAGCACCCCACTGTCTAAATCTTGTGATATCTGTTGACGCAGAGTCAGATGTTGAGAAAGAAGCACTTTAAAGTGTGACAGTAATGTTACATAAAAGAAATAGAAACAAACAAATATGTTTCTTTGGTAACTGGAACTGTGTTATATGCACAAAACTAGTTTATGATGTGGAAATCTGCTGTTTTGTTCCATAAAAAAAATGTCAGCTTTTCTTTTTTCTTTGTCTCTCCTTCCAATCTGTATCTGTCTGTTCCCAGCCGACACAAAACGTAAAGTAGAGCAGCTCTCAGAGGAGCTGAAGACCCTTGATGAGATGTTAGCTGGTAATGAAGAGACGGGGGAAGCAGTGGAAGTAACAGCAGAGGAAATCTCACCTCCACCCAGCACTGATCATAACCCATCAGATAGAAAAGGTGCCTTTTGATAATAAACTTGAATTATCTGTAGGTATTGTCTGATCGCAGAGTCAGAAATCACACCATTGTTAACCTGTTTACTGTTTCTTTCTTGGCTTTTTTAAAATCAAAATACTTCAGTATACTTTCTGCTATTTTAACTATACATACAGTGAATCCAGAAAGCATTCACAGTGCTTCACTGTTTCCACATTTTATGTTACAGCCTTATTCCAAATTGTATTAAATTAATCTCTTTCCTCAAAATACTACACACAATACCCCATTATGACAATGTGAAAAAAGATTGAGATTTTTGCAAATTTATTAAAAATAGGAAACGGAAGAAGACACATTTACATAAGTATTCACAGCCTTTGCTTAATACTTTCCAGCTTTGGAAACTATTCCAGCCTCAAGTCTTTTTGAATATGATGCTTCAAGCTTAGCACAGATGTCTTTAGGCAGTTTGTCCCATTCTTCTTTGCAGTACTTCTCAACCTTCATCAGGTTGGACGGGAGACGTCTGTGCAGCCATTTTTAGATTATCTCCAGAGATGTTCAATTTGATTCAAGTCTGGACTCTGACTTGGCCACTCCAGGACCTTCACAGAGTGCTCCTGAAGCCACTCCTTTGAGATCTGGGTCATGCGCTTTGGGTTGTTGTCCTGCTGAAAAATGAACCGTCGCCCCAGTTTGAGGTCAAGAGCGCCCTGGAGCAGGTTTTCATGCAGGATGTGTTTGTACATTGCTGCTTTCATCTTTCCCTCTATCCTGACTGGTCTGCCCGTTCTTGCTGCTGAAAAACATTCCCATAGCATGATGCTGCTACCACCATGCTTCACTGTAGGGATGGTATCAGCCTGGTGACTGGTTTCCTACAAACATGACTCCTGGCATTCACACCAAAGAGTTCAATCTTTGTCTCATCAGACCAGAGAATTTAGTTTCTCATGGTTTGAGAGTACTTCAGGTGCCTTTTGTTAAACTCCAGACGGGCTGCCATGTGCCTTTTGTTAAAGAGTGGCTTTCATCTGGCCACTCTACCATACAGGCCTGATTGCTGCAGAGATGGTTGTCCTTCTGGAAGATTCTCCTCTCCACATGCTGGAGCTCTGACAGAGTGACCATCAGGTTCTTGGTCACCTCCCTGACTAAGAACCTTCTCCCTCGATCGCGCAGTTTAGACGGTCGGCTCTAGGAAGAGTTCTGGTGGTTCCAAACTTCTTCCATTTACGAATGATGGAGGTCACTCTGCTCATTGGGACCTTCAAAGCAGCAGAAGTTTTTCTGTATGCTTCCCCAGAATTGTGCCTCAACACAATCCTGTCTCTGAGGTCTGTAGACAATTCCTTTGACTTTGTGTTTGGTGCTTGTGATCTGACATGCACAGTCAACTGTGGGACCTTATGTTGGACAGGTGTGTGACTTTCCAAATCAAGTCCAGTCGATTGAGTTTACCACAGGTGGACTCCATTTAAGTTGCAGAAACATCTCAAAGGAAACGGTCTGAGCTCAATTTAGAGCATCATGACAAAGGCTGTGAATACTTACGTAAATGTGACTTCTTAGTTTTCTATTTTTAATACATTTGCACAAATCTCAAAAAATATTTTTTCACATTGTCATAATAAGGTATTATCTGTAGAATATTGTGGAATGAGATTAATACAGTTTGGAATAAGGCTGTAACATAAAATATGAATAATTTCCAGATGCACTGTACATCACAACATTCAGCTCAATTTGAAATGATATACTGACTTTTGGTTTTCGTAACTTTTCAAACGATTTGACTTTATTTAATAACATTTTCTCCATAGAAATACATTGAAATTGCTTCAAATCCTTCAAAAAGAAAATGTTAAAATCTTTATCTTAACTGTTCTATTTTTGTCTTCCTAAGATTCAATGAGATTTTAGCTACTACAGTGTTTTGTTACTTTAAATTTTTTACTGCTGTTCTGCTCATTTTAGCTTATCACTGTTGTGCTAAGTTACTGTAAGCTTGTGTTTTGGTCATTTTAGCCTCAGTTTTGATTATTTTAACTTTAACAATTCAGTTTCTCCAACAAATTCCAGCAAAATTATTCAGCACACATCAGTCACAATGCACTTTCACATAAAATGCTATTTTTTCCATTTCATCTGTACTTCGACATTTGATTTCCATGATAGCTGGTGTGAGTATTTAAGCTTTGTGGCATGCCTTTATGTCTGCATTGTTTGTTTTTAAGGAGAAACAGCTGAAATATTGATAAATACAGCATCAGAAGAGGCGGAGGACTCTGACTTCTGGGAGGGAGTGTCGAGGCCTGGGAATTCAAAAGAAACAGCCTCTCAACAAGACAACGAGGTACTGAAATATAAAGTCACGGAAAAAAGAATGATCATCATTTGTCCTAAGTCGTGTCTTTAAAAAAAATCTTTAAATGTCTTTTAAATGTATTTTAAATTCACATTGATTGACCATCAGTAAGTTTTTGCACCTCAGTAAATGCAAACTTTCTGTCATGTCTGAAACTTTCAGGTGTGTTGCTTTCCTTCATTCTGAGCTCATTTTCCAGCAATCACTCTGAGAAAGAAGATTCAGAAACAGGAAACATTCGAGACAGTGCTAAAACTGTGTCGTGCATATTCTGAAGCTTGCAGACCTCAGTGATCTTGAGCAACTGAAGTGGACAAAAATTCCTCCTCATTAAAAACTAAGTCCTACTGAAAAGTTATTTACCATTTATTCACATAGAGTACATATTTATTTACTAAAAAAACTACCGGTATGTGTTTCCTATGGTTGTTTAGCTGTGGTGGCTATCTTGGTTTGGGTTAACTCCAAAAGTTATTTAGTTGTAGACCCAGTGGTTGCTGACTGTTCAATTCGTCCACTGGTTCATGAAATATTCTGCTTGAATAGTTTTCATTTGATACTATTTATATCTTAACACGTGATTCTTGACCTGCCATTGTTTATCTGTTCCTACAAACCCAGCCGGTCGAAGCAGATGGCCGCTTGTCCTGAGCCTGGTTCTGCTAAAGGTTTCTTCCTCATGAGGGAGTTTTTCCTTTCCACTTTTGCCTTTGTGGTGCTCAAGATGAGATTAAGTTGAACTCAAGCAGTCTGCTCCTCTGATGTTAACTTGTTTTTTTGTTTTTTTATATGAATGTTTCTGTTCAGTGTCTGTTCTGTTGTGACTTGGCACTATATAAATAAACTGAATTAAACTGAATTGAATAAGAAAAATTATTTTCACTCAGAAGCCTGTTTTCCACTAGAGAGTGCAGT
This sequence comes from Nematolebias whitei, assembly GCF_014905685.2. Lineage (NCBI taxonomy): Eukaryota > Metazoa > Chordata > Actinopteri > Cyprinodontiformes > Rivulidae > Nematolebias > Nematolebias whitei. The sequence continues at coordinate 41,729,534 of NC_056504.1, forward strand.
TGGTCACGTTTCCTTTTCCATTTTACATCCTAATTAGATTTTTCTGTTCTTGACAGGTAACAGATGGAGACTATACCTCACCAACAGACCATGATGCAGATGAAGGTAGTGCTTTAGTGCACAGAATGAAGAAGAGTACAATTCAAGTCATTGCTTACAACAGAACTTTGATTTCTGTGCCAATATCCTGCTTCTAAAACTACACATTTAGTATAAACTCTCTGCTGTCACATGTCTCATGCATTTACTGTTCCCCTCTAGTGGAAAGATTCAACTTTAAAATCATCACAGACCCAGCAGATCTGATGAAATTTGTTGAACATCTAAAGGAAAGCAACAGGAAGGTCCGTTTTTTTTTTCTTTTTCTTTTTAGGTATTTCAAACATTTTGTCTTTTACTTATTTACTTGTAATGTTTTAGAAAGCACAAAGTGAAGCTAAAAGTAGAGAAGAGAAAGCAAGAAGCGACACGCAGACAGAGAAGCTCAGAGGGGACGAGAAAGACGAAGAGGAGCAGATGTTAGAGGGATTTGAAGACGAGATCGCTGACTTCTCCGTGCCTTCTGAGAAGATCGAAGAGATAAAGGAGGAAATGCAAAAGGAGTTTGACAACATCATCGATGAGGTTTCTGAAAATGATCGTCTATAAATCAGATTTATTGTTAAATCAACGGAACAGCGTGTAATGTTAACACCAGCTCCTGTTTGTGTTTCAGGCTCAGCAGGAATTGGAAACAGAAGGCCTGAAAGGGGAGTTTGATCGAACTCAGGCAACACAAACACTGGAGACAACACTGGATAAGCTGCTTGATCATCTCGAGGAGAAAGATGTTCAAGACCCACAACAGCAAACAGCCGAAAGAGGCAGGGACCCGAGCAGAGGAAGCCCCAGTCTGGCTCCCAAGCAACCAGGTAACAATGAAGGAACATAACACCTGCCTTCCTGTCATCATGCGCCATTCACTCTGTGCCATGTTCACATGTTGGTCACGGTCATCATAAACGTTTTTCTCTGACATTACTCATGTAAAAACAGTACAAAACATACAATTTGATGCAAAAAAAAAAAGAAATGTTAAGACTTAATTAGTTGGTGGTATTTGCTGCCTTTGTGGTACCGGTGGGTGACTTTATTTGAATCAAAATAAACCAAAATGAAAGTCAATACAAATCAAATAACCACATTTATCACAGTGCAGAACTGAAAATATTAACCAAAGGCATTTTTGGTGGCTCTTAGCACTTATGGCATCCATCCTGTGACCCTGCCGATGGGCTTTGAGGTGAATTATCTCTGTTGTCCCTCTTTTGTCTCGTCGCCTCAGAACAAGCAGCTGACGACCACGTTAAGATCAAAATTACTAAATATAAGACAGGCAGCGGCCCTGATGGGGAGGTCAGGGTTCAGGAGATGGGAGAAGGAGACCCCCAGTGGCAGCACATAAAGGACGTGGTTAAAGAACAGCTAGAGAAGGCAGGACTAAAGGCCGAAGGTATGAAGGGCAAGTTCTGCAATACTTGACGGCCTTTTCTCTTTTCCATCTCCTATCTTGAGCATAAAATACTGTTTTATTCTTCCATCTTATCAATAAGTATATACACATTTATATATTTTTTTTCAAAATCCTTCACATTTAAGAAAAAAATAATCTGCCAATTTGGTCCTGTGAAGCTGGAACTTGTTTTAAATTTAAATGGAAATTAAGGTTTTTTTCCATTCATGCTCTTTTTCATCCTCTTTCATGCACTCCTCCATTTCCTTCATTCTAATTAAACTAGAATTCAATTTGGCTACTCTTTAGCCACAGTGTTCATGCATTTAACTGTCTACACTCTCTCTTTATTCTGATTTTAGGTAAAATTGAGGTGAAGATCTTGACACGAAAGAATGCAGAAGAGACGGGTGACCAGTGGCTGACTGAGGAAGATACAAAGTCCTTCAGGGAGTTGCTCATAAACCTCCTGGTAATTTCAGTCCTCAGAATAACTTTTTTTATTGATACTGTTTGACTTCTTCCAGGTGTGAAATAAACACGGTTTGTTGCAATAGCTGTAGTTTCAGCCGTAGAGTTGATTTAGTAAAATCAGCCGTGTAACAATTAACTGTGCTACTGTTCATCTCTCCACTTGCACAATAATGAATTCAAATTACTGTCATGGCAGCAAAGATAAGTGAGACAGAACAAAAACGGCTGGTTGATTTTTATCAACTTATTACAAAGAAAATGTCGAGCAGCAATTCCCATGTTTGAGACAATTGCAAGCAGTAGAATGTGTCTAACTTAAAATTATAAGCCAGTCTTTTAAAATAACCTTATCAGCAGAAGGGAACAAGGACACCAGGCTTGTTAAAAACTGTAGAGCTGTATAACCAGAAAAGCAGTGTGACCTAACCTTGAACTGTAAACATAAATATGCTCTACGTGACAATTCTTACACCTAACGAGGATATATTAGAAGAAGCATCACTGAGACCCTGTTTACATGAAAGCAATTTCTGGTGAAAATGGAAGAGTGTTGTTGTGTTTGCACTGTTCATTTACACGAAAATAGCGAATATTTTCTCTGACAACGGCACAATTTGAGATCGGGCTCCAGAGTGCAATGTTTCAAAAACATCCCAGTGTCTGTTGTTGCGTAAACAGAAGAAAAAAATATATATTTTCTGTCAGATAATCCTTGGCGCACGCGCAGTATGACGCAAAACGTAACCGCTTCCTACAATCCACTGAAGAAGAAACTATCAATAATGGCGGATACCAGAGTATAGTTTGTGCTTCTAACTACAGTTCTTCAACAGCTGAACCTCGTCGTCTGTTCATAGAAATATTTTATACTCTGCCATCTTGACCGTTGTAGAGGCTTTCAGGTAGAACGTTGATTTTTTTTAACGCATGCGCACTCATAGGATTGTTGTTGTCTTAACAGGGCCTGAATTTTATTTTGCAGAACAGCTACCAGTTAATGTATAAAGAAATATAAGTTGACTGTAGGATTCGTTCAGTTAAACATTATTGAAGTAGTTTTTGTTTTGCTTTATAAATAAAAATCCATTAACTTTTGAAGTTGTAATATGCATCTTACATTTGTAAATCTATAAAAACAAAATATTTGAAGTGTCCGGTGAAGTAAATTTGCACTTCATCTACACAAACAGGACTCCCGTACTCTATCTGGTAGACAAATGGTTACACAGACAAAACAAACATAGCGGTTTCTCACCGCTCAGTAAAGTAAACCTCTATCTGAATTAAGATTTTTTTTTTTCTTGCCACCCATTTCAGGAGATCACTTTAAATTCTGAGATATTTTCAGGTTTTCTCCTGAGCATTTTAGCTCCTTCAGTAAGCTCTGACTCCATATAGTGTGATGTTTGTTATGAAAGCACTTTTAAAAAAAAGAATACGCTTACATTTGTGATTATCAACTGGCTGATAATTTTCCTCCAGATTTTATTTTGTTTGCTTTTCCATCAGTGCATTGTTTTCAGTGCCATTGACTGGCTCGGACCTCCAAAGCTGATGATGTTGATCTTTTTTATATATTTTTTAATTGGTCAAAACGACTTGTTTTGTCTGTGCTGACCTTGTTTGTGCATCAATGCTGCAACAATAAAGATTTTTTTCTTGTCTTAAGACTTTCCATAGACCACAAGAAATGAATTAATAATAAAGAGTTATTATCATAATAAATGTCTAATAAAGACTTGGGTTTAAGGATCAGAGGTGAAAATAAGTTTGGATAGGACTAATCATTTATCTATGATGCTCAGGGTGAAGGCCAAAGAAATGTATTGTAGTGTCCCCAAGAAGATTAAACAGTTGTGAGCTTCTTTTAGGAAACTGTTTGAATAAGTCAAATGACATTAAATTGACAAAAACGTGTTTGAGACTTTTTATTTTTTTACACCACACAGACCGGAGGCACTGAGGAGGTTTACAAAGAGCAAAAGAGGCAGCAGGAGTTGGAAAACAACTATAGGTTTGTGTGGGGAGAAAACCAGGAGGATACCCAGTCATCCAGCACATCTGACTCCGACGATGTGGACATTTGAGCTCACTCAACACTCAGAACCCCTGCTGTGACGTGAACTCCTGTGGAAACCAGCAGGGAGAAGGACAATGACATTTTTGTCACGGTTTTGTTAAGGAGCCCACTTGACTCTGTTATTGCTGTTAAACTTGGTTAAATCTGCTGTTTGCACATTCAGAAAATTCATTAATCGCTCTTGAAAAGGCAATATTGTCTGTGTTTTCGATGGACAACCCTCACATGTTGCACGATGACACCACAGCAAGTCAGTTGTTGTTGAGTGAAGTGACATTAAAATCCTGCAAGTGGCTCAGAGGGTGACTTTTGTACCTCAACAGATGGAATAATGGCTTCAGTGAAACGCGCCGTGTGTGCAAAAGAAAAACAAAGAACAAATGCTGAAATCTTTACATTCCAGTCCTAACTGGCCTTTGAAGCTGATTTGTATTTTGTTTTGTGGGAAAAAAAAGTTACAAGCGCAAACAACTATAGATTAAACAATTATCTGTGCACAGAGTGATGCACTTCTTTTGTGAAGATCCTGTACATTTAGAAGTTCATGTTTTGTTTTTAAGATTTTTTTTTTCTTTTTGTTTAAAAGCTGCAAGGAAATCCTGTCTTTTAAGTGTGTTTAATTTTAGAGGAAACACTTTAATTTACCTTAATTTAATAAAAGAAAAACTGTATTGTGAATATTGAGTGTACCAAATGAATGACCGCTCACAAACCCCTTCAGATGTGCATTTAAAGGGCTGAATTTGTACAGTTTGTGAATATGTCAGCCTTTTGGAGCTCAGTATCTACATAATGTCATAATATGTTGAATTTTTGTTGCATATCGGCACAGTCATACAGTTTAATACACAATGGGAACGTTCAAACAACAAGGATGTGTTTATTAATTGAATAAGGCTTCCTAATTAAGGATGTGTCTGACCAGGTACTATAAAGTTCACTGACTGTGTGTTTAATGTGTCACAGAGCTAGATTTCTTAGATTACGTCGTAAAAACATGAGTTTGAGAAACGGACCCAGTTACGACATTTTTCTTGCTTAGGAGTAAAGCAACCTGTAATTACAGAAATGCTGGCAGGTTTGACCAAACTGTTTATAATTTGGTCACGTATCTGACCTTAGTTTAAATCTCTGGCATGAAAGTCGGCTGGTGGCATTCCTTCAAGGAATGCTACGCCTTAAATCAGTTCTAAAAAGTCCGTCTTGGGTTATGCTGTTACTGCAACCACTCCAGTACTTACGTTTGCCCCTTGTTCTGTACTATGATCAAAACACAACAAACGGAGACAATCCAATAATACGATCACATAAACTACAATTAACTCAGATAATTTATGGGCAAAGGGCAGAGATAACTTTTTAGTCAGACCTTGGGGATCCAGTATCATCCATGTACAAATTTGACCTTTGACCTGAATAATGACTTTTATGTTAGAAGGTTGTGTTGCTTAAATTTACTTTAGAAATAGGTTGACAAACTCTTGCAGTATTGAAAACTGCACCTTTGGGCTTATAAGATACAGAGATTTATGAGACTGTCAGCGTTTTAACCACTTATACAATTAATAAAATATTTAGTACTTTATACTGTTGCAAAACATGTTTAATGCTTTTCCAGAAAGATCCTGGTGTCTTTTAAAAACGGAATTGACTGATCCTGACTTAAGGGGTCATTGCGACAACAATAGCTACCACACTTTAAGGAGTCTTTCTTAAGATTTCCAAAAATATATATTATTTACACACTAGTTGTCTTATCTCTGTTAACAGGACTGACTGGTTTGACCGGAAGTACTGTATTGTGCGTGTGCGTGGCGGAAGTCGTCAGACAGTCACACAAGTTGTAAATGTAGTTCACGTAGCGGTGTGTTGAACGATTTCCCATTAGTTTTTAATCGTTTTTATTTTAATATTTTTGTGTGTGTGACGGAACTACGGAGCTGTGGTGTCAGTCAGCCTGTGACGTTTTAGCCGTGTAGCTGCGACAGAAGGGCTAAATGAAGTTAGCAGCGCCGACGTTGATCAGAATATGATAACGGATTAGCCTGTTAGCTTGCGGCCGCAGCAGGAGAAAACAGACAGCAGGGTCAGGAGTAAATGATTAACTGGACAGGATTTGTTTGTAAAATGTGACATTTTGCTGTTTGGGAATTTATGCGGTCAGCGTTTTGGTTAGCTCGCTCCTTCTGGCACGCGCTGGGTATGAACTTTAGCTTCATCATGGCTAGCTGAACTGTTTTTGTAGTATTGTTTTTATTATTATTATTAAAGAGGACAGGCTGCGTCTCAAGACCTTTAGCTGCTATGGTGTATACATTAACACTGGAGCGTAAACCACACCTAAAAACGGGGAGTGACGAACAGACACTTTTCCTCCTCACTTTCAGCTAAAACTCCTCGCGGTTAGAAACTTAACGTCCATGCTCCTTCTTTTCTCGTGTCCCGTTCAGCTCCAGACGAACTGAACAACCGAGACCTGGTCCAGCATGAAGGCCCTGGGATCCAGATTTTTCTTTTATGCGGGTTTTGTGGTGGGAACCTTCACGCTGTACGTGTTTCTGCGGCAGATGTGGTTTGAGAGGACAACACCGCAAGGCAACAACTTGGGGAAAATGTATGAGCACCAGCATGAGGAAGAGGAGAGTTTATGGAAGAAAGACAGGTCTGCTCTCTTCAACCTTAAACACCCTCATCATATAGGTACGTGATGTGGACACATTACCATAACCCAGTTCAGTGGTTTAGACATTGTTCATGTACACTCAAGTAAAATCCTTGTATCCGTGACTAATGTAAACATTTCTACACTAATGTTTTTGTGACTCCACTGATATCTTGGTTTATTTAACTCTGTTTAATGGTGTCAGTCTTGATACAAGTACACACACTATTCTAAAGTGCAAAAACTGCGAACAACAAATCCAACTTGGATAAAAATCCAAAATACAAATGGTAAATGACTGTACTCTTGTATAGCGCCTTTTTATTTTAAGGTACCAGTACTCAAAGTGCTTTACACTACAATCTGTGCCCTCATTTACTCATTCATACTGCGCTCTACTAGATCTGTACAAAGACTAATCAGTGCTTTAGATCACATCCATACACTGCTGGGACACACATCGGAGGCAAGGAGGGGTCCAGTGTCTTGCTCAGGGACACACTAGCATGTGACTGCTGGTGGACTTGGAACTCCCAACTCTCGCAATGGAGGACAGCTGCTGTAACTGCTCAGCCACAGCTGCCCCATGAATAAAAACTAGTATTATAACCCCAGTGTTAATGCAAGTACTAATATGAACCCTAAGGATTTTATGTAGACATTTTGTGATGTTGGAGGCTAACAAAAACTATTCAGTGCAGATGTTTGTAGAATTTGTCTTGTGGGTTGATATTTTTTTTTTCCCCTAAACCTTTTACAAAAACAAGTTCTATTAAGTGTTAAAATAAAAAAAGATTTATGTTAACTCAAACAATTTAGACTAAAATCCTGATGTAAGTTCAAACATGAAGGTCATCTGGACAGATTCTTCTAAAATCGCTTTAAAGGAGTTTTCAAAGGACTTCAAGAGCATTCAGTAGTGGTATAAACAACTGGAAGGTTACAGTGTTTTAAAATTCATAATTTGGGGATAAATAATTTCCAGAATTAATATAGAATGATGTGAAAAGTTGTCATTCTTAACTTTATTGTTATAAATTCTACATACTTATAGAAATCGCCATGAAACTCATCAAATGTTTAAACTTTTTCAGTCGTTAGAATTATTAATATATTCATATTAGGTTACATTGTACTTAATAATTAGTAATAAGCCTTTAGTCTACACAAGAGATTGAGTTTGTTTCTGCATAATAATAAATTGTCGTTATTATTTCCACATTTTGCAGGTGGAAAAGAATGTATTTAGGAATCTGTTACCGTATGTTTTTCTTTAAATGTAGGTAGTAAAAACGTAAACTAACAACAGTTTGCTGAAAAAAATTATTTGGACCTTCAAGAAACTTGAGCAGTTTTTGTTGGAACGAAAGTAATAAATTATGCATCAGCTATCTGGCAAATAATAATAATAACTTATTAAATTTGTACTGCAGTTACATTTTTCAATCTCAAAGTGCTACAGTATAAAATGGCTAGAGAAACAGAGGAAGAACTAAAAACAACAGAATTAAAAATTACACATTTAAACACAATACAGTCTTTCAAATAGGAATGTCTTCAGTCCTTTCTTAAAATTTTTGATTCTGGGGTATCCTTAGTTGGCCGGGTAGGGTGTTCCACAGGCAAGATGCAGCAGAGCTGACAAAGGCCCTGTCGCCCATGGTGTGCAGTTTTGTCTGGGGAGGTGGAACCGGTAGGAATTTGTGGAGCGGAGGGATCATGTTGAGGTCTGAGCAGTAATTTCAAGTTCAAGTCAATTTTATTGTCATTTCCATCACATGTGGTACATGAGGTGGAACAAAATTATGTACACAGTCACAGAGCCCAAATTTAGCAAAAATATAAAAAGAAACAGTAGATAAGCATCTAAGATATACACCAAGCTATACGCTAAACAAATGCCAAACGGTACACTAAAAGATCTAAGATATATGCTAAACGATAATAATGTAAAACAACACGGCGTAACATCAGCTCGAACATGAGTCTGGTTAGCAGATGGGTATGAATAAATACAGAAGCATGAGATGATCAGCAGCATGAGATCAGCATGGATAATCAGCAGCACAGACAGATAAGTTGCATATCCCCAATTAAAAGTGGCATTACAGCGATTAAAAAAATTATTACAGTGATTATCCTGGTTAGGGTTTTATGAGCCAAACAGCTTCAGGGTAGAAGCTGTTCCTCAGTCTAGTAGTTCTACATTTAATGCTTTTTAACCTCCTGCCTGAGGGGAGTGGAGCAAAAAGTGTGTGTGCTGGGTGAGTGGGGTCCTTCATGCTGCAGGTGGCCCTCTTCCTGCATCTGGAGGTGTAGATGTCTGTGATGGTGGGAGGCTTACTCCAACAGTTTTCTGTGCAGCCAGCCAGTAAATAATTCTTTGAGGTAGTATGGAGCATTGCCATGGATGAATTGGTGGGAGAGTAAGGAAACCCTATATTCGATGTGGAGTGAAGTGGGAAGCCAGTGGAGAGATTGGATTGTGATGATGTGGTCATGGTTCCTTTGCTTCATCAGGATCTGAGCTGCGCTGTTCTGTACATACTGAAGTTTTTGAATATGTTTGGATGGAGTTACGTAAAAAAGTGCGATGAAGTACTCAAGTCTTGAGATGAAAGCATGAACAAGATTTTTAGCATTGGAAAAGGAGCGTAATGGTCAGAGTTTGGAGATTTTCCTGAGATAAAAGAAGGAAGTCTTGCAGTGGTGTTTGATGTGAGATTTAAATGTAAGATTTAAATGTAAGATGAGAGTCAAATTTTACACTAGGTTTAGTCATTGTATAGAGAAGGAGAATGTTATGGCCAGAAAACATTGTAGTAGAGATGGATGATGAGTGAATCTGATGCAAAGCATTGTTTTTGTTTTTGACATGGTTAATTGGAGAAAATTATCATTCATCCAGGTTTTTACTTCCTCAAAACAGGAGGTGAGAGTGGAGAATGATGGTGATAAACTTTCAAAACCGGTTTTGATATACACTAGAGCTGCATGTTGTCTGCATAACAATGAAAATTATTCCTGTGGTGAGTGATAATGTGACTGAGGGCGAGGAAGTATCAGGTAAACAGGGTGGGCCCAAAGACTGATCCCTGAGGGATGCCACAGATGACTGTGAGAGTCTGGGGATCTTACTTCTCTGATGGTGACATACTCAGATAGGTCAGAGAGGTACGAGCAGAACCATTTCAGAGCTGTCTCAGTTGATCTTGCAGATTGCTGAAGCTGGTGGAGGAAGATGCCATGATCCACATAGGGCATTAACAGAGTACTCGAGTAATCTACACATCGATTGCTAGGACATCAATCGAGGTTAAAAATGTTACGTCGAGTATCCGTAGTGACGCCATATTATGTGACCACCGTATGACCGTAGGGAGCGGTGTTGCACTGTTGCAGGTCACACTGGGTCCAATCCACCGAACCAGAACCAGTTTCGGTTTAAGTTTCGTTTTTGACATGCTGCACGTTTCTTCACGTTTGCAGTTTAATAATAATAACTAATAGTTTAGTTTTTCCTGTGACTTATTTGCAGTATGATAAATGGTAGGAGCATAAGTTACGCTCCCAATGTTTTGTTGGTCGTTTTTTTGGTAAATAATTACCTTTTTTGCAGATTTATTTATTTATTGAAATTTGTATCTTGATATCTATGACGTCATCAAATACTCGAGTTCTACTCGGGCTTTATTATGTTAATGTCGAGTTTAAAAATTATATACTCGTTCAACCCCTAGTCCACAGTCTGTAAAGCTGCGCTCAAGTCTAGGAGGATCAGTAGAGAGGGAGAACCAGCATCAGTTGTCCATTAGAAGGTCATTTTGACCCAGACCAGAGCTGTGACCCTGTGCTATGAGCTAAACAAAAGCTAGACTGAAATACCTCATAAGCCCTATTCGCACAGGATTAGTTTTACCTCGGGACCGTTCCGGTCCATATAATGTGCGGGTCGGGCTGGTCTAAGGCTTTGATGTGGTTTTATGAATCGGCAAAACTAAAGAATGCACAATATAAAATTGTGTTAATCTGCTTCTTGAGGAGGAGGCAGGTCCGACCGGCCGGTTTAAGAGGTTAAAAAAAAAAAAAGCCACGTTAAGCTCAGATGGCGTCCGCTGACCCTCCTGTTGAAATGGACTTGTGACCTGTCCAGGGTGTCCCCTGCCTCTTGCACAGTGATGGCTGGATATCGACACCAGCAACTCGGCGACTCCCGCTACCCGAAAAGGAAGAAATGGGTAAATATCGTGGATTGATGGATGGATGGGTCAGCTGATATGCGCGTGTCTCCACACCTGCTGTCATCTGCGGTGAAGGAAGTAGTAGTATAAAAGCCGAAACGAGCAGCGCGTTCATTTAAAATAGCCTTGTTCTATATTTTTCCAAATGATTTTGCGTAACAAAAACAAAAAAACACCTAATTACATATCAGATCCTGCCCATTTCTGTCCAAATCACAGAGATGCCTATTCGCATGGGATTAGTATTATCACAGGACCCCGGAGTTCTGCAAAATATAGTAGGTAACTTGCGGGGGAATTTTTATTTTACAAATTACTGACATGGCCGATTTGCACGAGATTAACAACACAGACGATCTCCATAATTATTACAAATAGCATGTGGTCCCTAGGTAAAACTACGTAATCCCGTGCGAATAGGGCTATAGACATTATTAGTGGTGAGGTGGTCATATAGACAGGCTGCAACATTTTTTTCCAGCACTTTGGACAGAAATGGAAGTTTGGCAACAGGTCTATCTGGATCACTTTTTAAAGTAGGTAAAACAAAACCAGTCTGGCAGCAAAGGTTTATCAGAGATGTGATCAGAGAACTGATGAACGAGATGTTTCTTTTCAGCAGAGCAGCGGGGAAAGGATCTAGGGCACAAGGCACAAGTGAACAATTTCATTTGTTTGATAATAGATGTCACTTCTTGCTGGGAGACTGATGTGAAGCATTGAAGAGGTTGAGGGTTGAGAGTTTGATCCTGGAACTTGTGAAGTGGTGCAGGTGAAACTGCCATGTCTGTCAGGGCAGACCAGATGGTGTGGATTTTTGTGTGGGAAAAAGTATGTAAAGTTATTGCAGTGCTCTTCAGTCCGTTCTGTAAGTGAAGAGATTTGAGGTTGAAGGAGATGGTTACTGTGGAAGAGTTGTTTGGAGTTCTCAGGGCTGTTATTAATCATCGTAGAGTAGTGGTTGGAATGTGCTTCATGGGGGGCCTTCATATAGCTCTTTTGATGCTCCAGATTAGCTTGTTTATGAAAAGTGTAGCATGAAGATGTGCTCCCCTAACTATGACCCCTGACCCTTGTGTTGGCTTCCAGACTCACCATTAATTGTTTTCAATAGTTACTTTTGACTTGAATAATGTCTGATGTTTTTCACACATTCACTGTCCTTGGACTGAATCAGCTACAGTCTGTCAGTTTACCTTTATTTTCTATGTTTTTAAGGGAAAAAAATCATTAGTGAAGTTTGTTTTACTTGATTATAACAGGTGTGAATATGAATAATGTTGATTATAGTTTTCAGTCATTATAATGAAATCAGCTCGATGTCCAGAGCTGATAGATCATCTTTCAAACACATGTCCAGCCACTTTCAAGTGTCTCAGCTCATCATTATACCAGGAAGCTGACGGGTAAAGCTGACAGATCTAGTTTTAACAGGTGCATGTAGGTCCAGAGATCACTCTTTTATTGTAGAAGTCCACTGACTCATTAAGTGATGAGTAAACAGCGAGGCAGTGCAGAAGGTCTGCTGCCATGATATCTTGGCTGATGTTTTTTAGGTTCCTGAAAGAGATTTGGCGCTCTTGTTTGCATAATTTAGATGAAAAAAGGAAACGCCATAGAAATGGTCTTGTGGTCAGAGACGCCAAGATCGCGTAGAGTTAAATTACTGGCAATTGCAAACTGTGATAATCCAATCTGAATTGTTCCCCTGGTGTTTGTGGGAACATCAACGTGCTGCTTGAGATTAACACAATGCAAAAAGAAATTCAGCAGCAAAGTGACAGGAAGGGTCATCAACATGAATGTTAAAATCACCAAGTAATAAGAGTTTAGCAGATGTAGTAAAAAAAGATAAAAGACAATTTGACATCTCAGAGATGAAGGCTGGGTGGGGCTTGGGTGGTTGATCTATGAGGAAAGCTGTCATGGAAAATAGGAGTTTGCTTGTAAATGCTAAACATTCAGTAGAAGTTAAATCTGGCAGGGGAAGCAGGAACAAATCTAGGTCTCTGTAATAAATAACAGCGAGGCCACCACCACCGTCCCCTGCTGCGGGCTTTCTGCAGATTACAATATCTAGGAGGGCAGGCTTTTTTAAGAGCCGAGGATGTGTTTGTTTGATGCATGTTTCTGTGAGGCACAGCAAGTCCAAACAGCAGTCCAAAATGTGGTTATGTAAGAAGCAGGACTTGTTTGAAATGGACTGTGTATTGAACTACTCCATTTTAATGTTCTCGGACTGTGAATGACTCTTTAAGGGCCAGAGCAGGTTTAAATTCACTCCATATCTTCCATCCAGCCCAGTATGTGTCTGTGCAGTGGCTTTTTCAGAACAACAAGTAAGAGAGTGTTCTGATGACATGTCAGTGGTGTGATGAAGCATGTTGAAGTGCCGAGAAAGGAATGGTGAGCAGTCTGGGAGTAAACAAACTTTCATCGTGAGCTCCTGTGAGTAAATCATGAATGCAGACGGATTCCCATTTTCTTAATGAGTGGAAGACCCATCAGGGTGGTCCAGTTGTTGAGTGTCAATTCGGGAGACTGTAAGTCACCACAACTCCATCCCGGCTTCACCTGAACGGCGAGCAGGCTGTCCGTAGATGTTTCAATTGATAGAATTTTGTTTGACGAAGAAGGATCTTTGGTGGCTGTCCCGGTAGAAGAGCCTCTTGAGCCAGTGAGTCACATAGAAAACTCCAAAAATGATTTAACCTCGAGTCCACTGAGACGTGAAGAAGCAGCCAACATTCAGCACCGGCATTCTTGCCGGTATCTATTGAGGTCACTTCATAATCATAGCATATAAACAACTGGATGACAAATAGAATTCTGGGTATTTTTCCTATTTATGGTCAACATAAATCTCCATTATTCCAACCCACTAGCTAAGAAAAAAAAATATATATTCCTTGGGATATAAGAAGGAAGGACAACCACAAATTCAGTGGTGGTTTAATTACTGCTTGATCAGCACGAAGAGTAACATTATGTTCTAGTAAGGCTTTCTGTGTCATCATTATGTGCCAATGTGAGTACACTCATAGGTCTGTTAAAGCAACAGTATTTCATTATTCCTGCACCTTTAAGTTTTCTCTGTAATATTACCATGCTTATTCAGACATGCTAGTGACAGTGAAGCAAAAAAAAAAAAAAAAAACCCATTGTGATATATTTACTCTCAAAACCTAATTTCTTTCACAAGAGTATGCCATTAAAATAATTCCTGCTGCATCAAACTGTGTGAATCATTTATTAGTCATACTGGTCAGAATATTTAGATTTTCATTCTGTATTACAGCACAAAGAAAATTTAAAAATTGTTGCAGTGATAATTGGTACATCATTAAAAGGGACGGGTTAAAAAAAAATTACTGGAAAGTTTGTCCCTTGCTCTCATTTATTTAAAAACACTGTTTTCTCTGAACGGCTGGTATGGAAATGATCCACCCTGCCTCTATGTTGCTCAGCTTATTGAGAGCGAAACTGTTTTTGTGCCTTATTAAGTTACCGGGTTTGATCTCCTCCGATTTTCATCACAAACTGTTACAGAAAGGTAACAAAGACTATTTTCACTCATGACACCAACTTGCTCAGTTCCCATCAGATACATGAAAATTAGTGGAGAGGCTATAGACCACCCAAGTCTCACACACATGACAACACATCTTTGTGTAAGATCAGATGTAACAGCACCAGATAATATGACAAATTGTTGGCAAGCTTGGAAATCAATGAGTTTATTGTTAGGCCCCCTTTACACTGAACAACTTGTCTATGTTCTCCACGACTTACAAGACCCTTTAAATGGTCACAAATTCAAGCACACAATTTTTAGTCTTTTTTTTTTTTTTTTTACAGTCTTCTGGGTTTCTGTGTAATAGTAAAAGAAATGAGAACTTGTTTTAGAACATCTATAATGAAAGAGCGAACAACGTACTACTTTTTGAACTGGTTTTACGAGCTGGGCAGTATAGTGCTACCAGTAGGTGAAGTAGCTGGCTATTCTGTAGTTTGTCATTTTTATAATTTTATCTTGTACTGTATACACAAAAAAAATTCAAATAATGACAGTGGGAAAACTGACCATCAAATAAACTCATTAAAATAAACGTATGAAGCTATTAATAAATGTACTATTATAGGACGCAAAATGTGTTTGTAAAAGTAATAAAAATGTGTTTTAAGCAAAACATTAAATTTTCTCAACTCACTATATTTGCATGTAGAAACAGTACTGTGTATATATACTGTATTTTTTTTCCAGTTACAGTAGTTTTCATCTGGACTGTAGCTTGACACTGTTACAAAACTTGAACACTGATTGGATAAACAGTTGTGAAGTCTCACAGCAGATGTCACTCAATCTAAACACACAAGTTGTCTGGTAGGCAGACGGTGGTTACCTTTTTCATAATTGTACATACAAGTCTTTTCAGGAGGTATCAACATGCTTTATCAGTGAAGATGCTTCATGACATGCAGATATTTTTCTCTTTAGAAAACAATGTTCCATTTCATCGACTCAGGCAGTGTAATAAGACATGAAATGTTATCGGTGACCTACATAGATGGAAACAACGATGTCATGAAGTCTGGGTTAAGGACTTGACCCAGTGCATCCTCTGAGTGTACGAGAGACAAGTGAGTGCTGTTATGACTAAAGGGATAAGAACAGTGAGGGGGGTGGGCTCTTCTGGATTCTGATGCTGTTCATTTGATCTCTGCATCTCTTCAATGAACCCTAACTTTTGTTGTCGTTAAGAGATTCAGTGTCTTCTGCTTTTTAAATGAAAGATCAAGTCTTTGCATGTTGTTTACCCACAACAGGAGCTGCCAAGGTTTTTCTTAAGAGCTGCATAACAACAAATTTATCCTCTTCGCAGTATCAGTAAACACAATATAAATTACTCAAAGGACTGGAATATATCGTTGGTCATTATATTTCAAGTACCATGCATGTTTGTTGTCTGTCACTGAGTATTGGTAAGTTTTAGACTGTTTTGCAACTGTGATAAGTTTGGTGATTTAAGTCACGGTTCAACTAGAGCAGGGGTCTGCAACCTGTGGCTCTGGAGCCACATGCGGCTCTTTGGTCCCTCTGCAACGGCTCTTTCAAGCTTCAACCAAAACAAACGCAAAACTGAATTTTATTGGTTGTTATACAAACAACTCTAGTTTTAGCAGTTTTCCTGTCATTTATTTTGCAAATACTCACTAACTTTTTGCTTTATTTCTATACTTTTTTTTTCATTCAACCTTTATTAAACAGGTAAATCCCATGGAGCCTCGCAGACTTATTTACAAGAGAGACCTGATTTCAACAAAGAAAGATGAAAACAATGGACAATTATTTCTATACTTAATTATTTTTTCCACAATTAAAAAAATTACATAGGTCTGCATATTTCATTGTTCTTTCATTAAAAAAAACAATTCCCCCCCTCGTTACAATAATCTGGTCTTTTCTTTTGTCTTAAATTGCAAAAATGTCAGTAAATGTTAAAAATCATTACATATTTTTATCTTTAAAATGTCAACCCTACTGGCCACAAAAGTCTCCTCCAACAAACTTAAAGTGGCCCATGGGCCTCCAGTTGATAACCACAGTTGTAGCAGGTTGTTGCAGCTCTGGACACATTTACTTTAGTGAACGAAGACATAAAAATGGTTCTTTTGATCGTGAAGATTGCAGAGCCCTGAACTAGAGGGAAGAATAAAAGTTAAACTGAATCAGTATCTTAAGACAACTAAATGGAATAAATAGTTTTAAACTTGAACCCATTGTATAAAGGTAGTCTCTTATCCAAGTTTGGTTCAATCTTAATGTCATTATTATTACAAACCTGTATTTACAAATTGTACATTTTTATATTTGCAAGTGATTTAACATTTTGTGGCAGATGTTCAATGTAAGCCTGCATGCAGATCAATAGTCTGTTCAGCCAAAATTACAAAATATTGTAACAGTGTCTCCATCAGGTCTTTTTATGTGAAACGGTGATGGGACTGGGGATGGTTTAAAGTTACATGCGTACACAAACTAAATGGATAAATAAATAGCGTGTGCCCTTGAATCTTGTTTTGCAGATCCAGATTTTGTGAGAACTTTGGTTTAAGTAAACTTTGTGTGTAATGCAAAAAAAGATGGATACAACAGAACCAAATTGAAATTCATCTCACATTTTGTGTCTTATTGGGTCTAAATTGTAAAAGTGTCCTTCATAACGTTTGGATACACACTGGTTAAGGTTAAACGAGTACCACCATAAAATCTCTATTGACAAAAGAGACGTTACGCTTCAGTATAAAATTTCTGTGAGAACTATTGACTTTCATGTCTCTTACTGTCACTGTGTAGATCTTGATTTTGTTAGTTCAAGTAGTTTTGATCACACTGCTGTGAACACAATTTGCTAGTACAAATGAAAATTGCACACAAAAGAACACTAATTGTTATGTTTCCTTTCCAGGTGAAGATAGCCACTTGGCTGATGAGTTGTACAGAAAGGTGCGAATTCTTTGCTGGGTGATGACGGGACCCAAAAACCTGGAGACAAAGGCTCGGCATGCGAAGCAAACATGGAGTCGTCATTGCAATGTTGTGGTTTTCATGAGCTCCGTGGATGATCCTGACTTCCCCACAGTGGGATTAGGCACAAAAGAGGGTCGCGATCAACTGTACTGGAAAACCATCCGAGCCTTCCATTATGCCTATGAGCATCATGCCGATGAGGCGGATTGGTTCCTCAAGGCAGACGACGACACCTACGTGATTGTAGACAACCTGCGATGGGTCCTTGCAAACCACACACCCGACGAGCCAATTTACTTCGGGCGAAGGTTCAAGCCTTACACCAAGCAGGGATACATGAGCGGTGGTGCAGGCTATGTACTGAGCAGAGAGGCACTGCGGAGATTCGTAGAAGGATTTAAAAACAAAGTGTGCACACACACCACCTCTGTGGAGGATCTGGCAATGGGGCAGTGCATGGAGAAGGTTGGGGTGCTTGCAGGAGACTCCAGAGACACGGCACACAGAGAGACATTTCACCCTTTTGTCCCTGAGCAACATCTCACTGCCAAGTTCCCAAAGAGCTTCTGGTACTGGAGCTACTGCTATTACCCCATCTCAGAGGTAAGTGAAACCAGTGCTGTGGAATTTCTCCTAAATCCTGACAAAGTGCTAAAGCTGTTGTAGGTGTACACAGGGGATCAAGGGATAATGGACTGTTGTATGTGGTAGTTATCTGTAGCCATAGTCATCTACCTACATGAGGCTGTGGTTTCCACAACCCAAACTTAAAAAAGCAAACATTCACAACAGTACAGACAAAACACATTTTAATTATTTTTTTATATGAACTTCATTTAGTTTATTTTTTAAAATGTTGTCATGCCTTATTGTTGCTTGTACTCTTCAAACTGTTAAGTGAGCTACTTCTATTTAGTTAACTGATTATGAGTTATCACCTCACACAACTCTGCTTCAGAAACTGGTATCTTTACACTTAATTTCAAATGAGATAAACTATTTTCACGCTTGTCCTGTTGCATGCTCAATAATCCAGGTAGATGTCCTCTGGACAGATTCCGCTTTGTTGAAACGTTTCGTCTTTTTTCCAAAAGACTTCTTCAGTCTGAGGAGCTGCAACAAACTCAGTCTTTTATATGCAGCACCTTCTCAAAGTGGATCAACCAGTTTGCTGGTGACAGCCAAAACTAGTTGTTCACATGCAAAGGGAGGACCATCAGCCTAACAACTGATCGTTAGTGATGGCCGCTTGCTATTCACAGAGGGCTGAGCGAGGGCAGCTCTTCAGACTGAAGTCTTTTGGATAAAAGACGAGACATTTCTACAAAGAAGAATCCGTCCAGAGGACCTGACTTAACCTTGTTATATTCACATTTGTGTTTTTTTTTCTCCCGTCATTGCTGGTTGATTAATACCATTATAGTATGTAATGTTTCAAAACCATATATTGTGTCTTGCCCCAGGGTCCTAAGTGCTGCTCGGATATATCGGTGTCTTTCCACTACGTAGATGCTGCAGGCATGTATTTATTGGAATACTACACTTATCACCTGCGTGCCTTTGGCTACAAATACAGATACCAACCCCCGATCCCAAAGGGTTACGGATTTGAACAGTTAACGTCACGAAATGCCGCAGAAGGACAAGACATGACTTTTCAGGAAAACGATCTTAAAGAGGGGAATAATTCGTCCCAGGATGACCAGAGGCAGGATGCAGATCCTCCCCCTGCGGCTGATAAAGACCCTCCTGCAGCTCCAGAAGGAAACTGACTCTAACCCTCTGTTGGATGAACCGATTTTAAGGCAGACAGAAACCGTATGGGTTTTTTATGTTTACTGATCCATTTTGATAATTTGGGTTCTTAAGTGCAGAAAGTCAGACCACTTGTTCTTAAGTTCTCGAGGATTCTGGAGCTGAAAGACTTCTTTTAATGCGAAATGTGACTGGAAGACTGTTCCTCAACCCGAGACATGTTTTTATCATTTTTATCCTTTTATTTCATTTTTATTGAGTGCTTTTTACAAGTGAATTCTTAAAAGGTTTAGGAACACTTGTCTGCTTGTATAGACTCTGAAACAAAGGTGAGTAGTTGGGCATTTAAATGATTATTTTTTTTCTTTTAAACTCGTGTTGTTTTTTTCTACTGCAGTAATCACATCTAATTGCCAGTTTATTGTTCCCAGCTTACTGAAGTTGTGTGATTTCATTCCAAGCTTAGGACTGTGCCAGGATGAAGCTGATCTTGTGCGTTGTCCGTGCGCATGTTTATTCAAAAACAAGTCATAAAACTTGAAGTTCAGCTAATTTTTAGCATGAACACCCTCTCAAACTTGATTTTAGCTGCGTTTAAAAGACTTCTTACTACAGGCACAAGTAAAATTATGTTGCGTGTAAAAATCAGTCATTTTATTTACATTCTGCTTATTGAAGATTTATTTTTACTTTTGTCTTAAATGCTCATTTTAAAAGTTTTTATGTTCAAGTTTATGCAGAGGACTGGAGTTATAATCAATTATTTTCTAATAGTTTAGCTCATTGTTTTACATATGGAAGTTTTCCAGTCAAAGGTCAGAAAGTTCAAAACGACCTGTTCACTATCGCATAAAGCAAACGTGCACAAAAAGCACCACTTTTCATGGCTAAAGGGCGACCAGAATTCTTTTGATTGTGTTTGAAATAATACTTTAACTGGATGGTAATAATTATCTAAACATTGAGAGTAATTTCTCTTTGAATAACCACTTAATAATGAAGCAAATCAGCTCTGCGATGACTGTGAGTGAAGACAGTTTCCTTTTTAAACTTATTGTAACGTGTTACACAATTATTTTCCCCATAAACAAATATCAGTCTGGTCCTATCAGTTGGAAAATCTGTGTAATGTTTAGCCTCAGATAAATGCGATTATATTTCAAGATGCACATAGTTGCCTTTTTATTAGCTACCATGAAAAGCATTGTAAGACTGTCAATATATTAAAGTCTTTAGCTTTTTTTTAATGAGGTACATCTGTGCAAATGTGGGAGTAAACGCATTTGTTTGTTTTTTTTAACATTTATTTACTACATTGCTATTTGCTATCGGGTTCCTTTTTTTTTCTGCCAGGAAAATTACTCATCCATATTCTTACCAAAAAATGTCGTCATGCTTCTTTTTTTAATTCGTCATACAACAGTAGCTGTAATGCTCTTAATTTCTCTGATCTATCCAAAGATTCCTACAAAGAATGGAACGACAGCGAAGGCAGACTAGCTGCTGTTTGTGGACCTGCGTTCATGCCGTCACGTTTGGTTGTTAAAGCAGAAGTTAAAGGCAAATTTCCCTCAAGATTTTTGCTTTGGTATTCAAACCAGCTGGACGAGGAAGCAGTGAATTGCATGTTTTTTTATCTTCCTGAAACAATTGTCACCATACTACAAACTAATTTCTTGGTTTTCTGCCCTTCCTGAACATATTTTGTGCCTTGTAAACCAAGACTGTATGAGCTGCTGCACACGTGACTTTGCACTGTGACATTACACGGGTGAGAGGAAGATGGACTTTCATTTTACTGAATTCTTCCGTTGTAATGTGCACAGCCTTTTAGCCGAGGTTTGAGCCTTTTAGTTGTTTGTTTTATTTCTTTCAAAGAGGTCCCTCGATTTAAAATTCTAGATGGGCCAAGCCATTTATTTTATCCTTAAAACAAGAAGTATTTTCAGTAGTTCTTTTGCAAATGTACAAAAAGGATGTGCACTGATGACCAAGTACTTCTAAGGTTGATTTGGGTTTGAATGCACTTTTTGAAAAGAACATTTGCTGTTTTTAACTAAAATCTTTTTTTTTGTTTTGTTTTTGTTTTTTATGAATCACAATTGCCTATTGAAATATGTGTGTTTATCACAGTTCCTCTTTTGGGGGAGAAAAGTATTAAAAACTACAATTTTTACCTTTGGCATGTTTTACGTATCGAATGATATTAAAACGAATGACAGTGCAATTTAAAATTCATTATTTTAAGTTTTTCCTTTGAACTCATCGTTGATTAAAAAAAAAAACAGCTGTTTGGTTTTTGATGATGGCGATGCCACACATCTGGTTCTTGACAATCGTTTTGATATTGAACTTTTCTGCAAGGGAAATGTGTACAGTTCTGTATTTATATCTGAAATTTATTTATGTTAGTATTGACATTAAAATCGGGTCAGTATAGTAATTGTGTGAACTAATTTGGCAGTTTGTAAGCACACAGTCTGTGTGATGGTTTATAGTGAAAGAGATTTGATTCACTATAAATAAATGCATATTTTATTGTACACTTGGTCATGTTGTGCCTTTGTTAACACCATGGTGTTAATGTCCGATGGTTATTCGGTGACCGTTCTGGTTCCAAGAATTAAAATTCCCTTCATCTGTAAGAACGGTTGTCCTGCCAAGAAATTCAATTGTAAGGTTTGTTTCTCATACAAGGATGTGTGACGTCTTTATTACCACAAGGGTGGGTCCTAATAAAAGGAGGGGGAAAATGGTTGAAAGCTCAAACATTTTGACAAGTGTATTTACTTTTAGGGCAGGTGGAAGCTTCTTACCTCTTCTTTCACAAGTAATAAACCTGAATTCCCCCCTTGTGCAGATTCCTCAGTGCAGTGGCAGCACAAACGTCTGTCACAAAGACATAGTTCAAAAGTTTTTGTGCAACTAGAATTTGTGCAAAAAATAATTTAAAGATAAAACTCCCATTTAACATTGTATTTTATAGCTTGATGCTCTGCACAACTCTTGAAGTATGGAACACATTTTCTAAGCCTTTAAACACGTTCAATCAAAATCAATTATGTGATATCTTCACTTCTGACCGTAATAACGCCCTGGGTGTGGTGTGAGGATTGGATGAGCACTGTGTACAAGGTAACACCTTGTATCTTGGCTCGTTGCAAAGAATGAGGACA
This sequence comes from Nematolebias whitei, assembly GCF_014905685.2. Classification (NCBI taxonomy): domain Eukaryota; kingdom Metazoa; phylum Chordata; class Actinopteri; order Cyprinodontiformes; family Rivulidae; genus Nematolebias; species Nematolebias whitei. The sequence continues at coordinate 41,751,946 of NC_056504.1, forward strand.
ATGTGACCAAAACAACAAAAGAAGAAAAACAGTTCATTGCTGCTGCATTTTTTCAACAGTTAACTCTTACAAAGACGGGTTGAGTAACTCGGAATGCATCGTCAGAATGCAGGAAATGGCATCTACTTCATTTAAAATTTTCTGGGGGAGGACCCCAACATGAGTGTCTCTCCTCACATTACAAGTGCTTCTCACCATTAGCCCATGTGTTGCTAACCAAGTACACATATGGTGTTCAAAGTACGCTCAACTTAATCTTGCTGCATTCGCATTAATGAAATATTTGTACATTTTTACAGTAATTTATTGCATATTTTGCCAGATTATGGTGATTCTGGGGTCGTGATGATGGGCCCCTTGAAGATTGTTGCCCAGGGTACAGTGAAGTGTTAATCTGGCCCTGGTTGAGTTACAGAAGAGTTCTCAGGAATAACGTGCTCAGCTCAATCCAAATGCCCCTTTTCCCCATAAGACTGTCCAACTCTTCAGTTTAGCATTTTTATACTTGGCTGATCAAATATGAATGTTTCAGTTCTAAATTATTCTGCAACTACAATATTATTTAGTCTCAACATGAAAAATGTTCCTTAATAAGCAGCAATAAGGACAACTAATATCCCGAGACAACTTGAATGAGAAACAAGATCCTTCTGCAAATAATAAACTCTTAATGACCCTTACCCTGTTGACTTTTTAAAACAAAGCTGTGATCAGTTTAGCAGTTCACTCAGTAGAAAGTAAAAACTTTCTGCCTTGCAGATTCTTTTACATAGTTATTACAATGCTATTTGTATGTATATACGGTAATCTAGTTCGCTCTCTACCTCCATTCACATCACTTTCCCACTACACATACACACATTTATAATCAAAATGTTTAACAAATAACTGAAGTGTTAAATATATTTTATTAAATAACATGTCCTTCAAATGAAAATCTAAAATACCATTAATTTGGGGTACTATCAAATACCTAAACGAGTCCATACAAATTGCAGTACTGTACTCGACAAACTGAATCCCTCACAAAACCTGGTTGTTTGGTTCCACGGGTTTCATTTAGAAAGAAATCCAAGTCTTCTCAGAGCAACTGCTTGTCAAGTGTCAAAATAAAAATCATGTGGTGCATGTTGTCATGTAGAAATGATGGATTTTGACACAAATTATAATCCCTTGAGCCACTCAGATGTGGGTTACTTGCAATGAGCTTGATGTCCCTTCTCTTTACTCGTGTACTGTTTGCAACATGGACGTGGTGAAAACTGGCTTAACGGCTGCAAATGGATGGAAAGACCCAACTTCAGTCCAGACCAGATCATCCTGGATCTTTGGCTTTTGTCCACCTTTGTCAAGTAGGACGTCAAGGTTTCGCTGGCAGAAACGTGGCTGTGCCATGGGTTCTTCAGTGTCAGCCATTGTGAAAATCTACACAAAGGAAGTGGAGAGCATACAAAGAAACAACACTGAGGTGTTGGTACAGGTGAGTCTAAATCCAGATGTGTGAAGTGGAACACATCAGTTCAGGGCTGTGTGCCCTTTATGGAATGCGCACTGCAAACAGATAAAAACATCAACATTAGAAAAATACACTCAGCCCAAGATGCTTCTTGATTCACATCAAGGAAGAAGACATTTATTTCAAGCAGGACAGAGGTGGTGCTTGCATGTTTTGTCTTTGCAGCACAGTGCAGACGTGTGTGTAATCAGATTAACACCAATCTGCTCCTTCGTGCATGTGACCTAAACATCTCATGATGTTTAGCCCTAAACATCCTCAGGAGGGATGGGGGTGTGGGGGCTAATATAGCGCTCATAAATTAATGTAAATCAATGTGAATGTTTTTTTTATTTTTTAATTCAGTCTTGACAGCGAGTACCATACTGTATGACCACGTTTTTATTAAAAGAAATGTATAAAACCAACAAGTTGCGAGAGGAAATGAAAGTGTTGCATTCAAGCGCAGTTTGCAGTGGTTATGATTCAGCTGGTTTTGTTCAGTGGAAACGCAAATTACTTAACAATAGCAGGTGTGCATCTGGAAATGGAGCCTTTATTTGCCTGAGGCGTCCTTGCGGATTTGAATCTTGTTTGGCTAATTTTTCATTCAACCTTTATTTAGACAGGTTAATAACCCCATTGAGCCTCGAGGACTCATTTAATTGTTCTCTAAATTTACCCAACAAATCCCATTAATCATCATATTAAAGCATAGCAATGGTAACTGTATGGTATACTGAGACACTTCCAGATTGTTTGTAGCTGCCATGTTTATTTAAGTTCCAGATTTAAAAATCAATGGAACTTGACCAAAGTGCTTTACAAGAAAGTATGTTTTAATCTGGACCTTTGTATACACAATGAAGAAAAACTCTGGTTTATTGTATTAATGTAGCGCTTCGGCTGGTGTGCGGATGTAAAGAAGATCAGTAAATAAGAAGAGGTCGGAGCATTTCAAATTTTAATACTGATTAATAAAATCCAAAATCAACCCACAGACAGACAGGCTCCACCTTGTCTGTGCTTTTAAACTGGAAAAACGTGACTGCGCTGTGTATTCAACCTCTGCCCACCCTTGTTTTAAGCGTTTCAGGCAGCGTTTAGTGCAGAAACAGCACTGGTAACAGGTTAATAATAATACTGGTCTCAGACAGTAGACTTGTGTCTATATTTATCCTCTCACATATTTCAACTAAAGCTCATTGATTCACAGACGCTGCTGTCACACCTTCCCACTAAAGTTTGCAAAAGCGGTCTGACATAAGAAACTCATCCATAAACTTTAATCACAAACTTGGGATCAGATACATTTGAAGAAACTTAATACATGCACTGGGATATTTGGTGAAACTGTTTGGAGGCTGGAGACGTGTGAACTGTGTGACCGTCTTATGACCTGATTAGACTAATGAGGCCTTTTCCTATTGTTAAGAACGAGTGCCGGTTCATTCTTCCCGGATTGGTTTTGATCGGAGGGGAAGGTCAGGCTTCCTTCAGGTTTAACAACATTTATTTTCACAAACAGATGTATGCACAGAATACAAGCAGATCTGGAGGAGCGGACCCAGTATGACAGGAGCCGGTTCTGAAAAACAAAGAAGAAAGTGCCTCCTTATAACACCTTATGGGGGCCTCCCCTCGGGAGATATTTTGACCTTCTGCACAGGAAGACCACAATTCACCTCCTCAGGCAGGCAGAGGTGCTTCTATGACTTAATGTACAATGTTATCTCTTGGTGCCTCCAAATGGTGAGAGTTTTCTCAGAGGCCAAACAACATTATCTTCAAATGAGGCTAAACCTCCCTGTTGTGTTGCTGGTGCAATTAACAGATGTTCCTGGTTCACAGCTGCATACACTAAAACATATGAACTTAACTAAACTAACCCCCAATAATCAATTAATAGTTTTAAACCATCATAATATCCCACACTATCCATTAACAATTGTCACTTTTACTTAGTTCCCCACAGAAACGACTGCGTAAGCTGCAAACTTTTCAATAAATCACAAAACAAGCAGGTGTTTTATTTTGCCCATTAACAGAAGAAACCCTGGAGATTGCTTTCTTTTGTCAAAGCCCACAGAACGACTGAGAAGAGCAGAGACCATAGTGGTGTATCACACATTTCCTCTGCTAACTCAGATCATGACAGCTGCCAGTATTTATTCATGCATTCATTTGGCCCCTCTGTGTTTTCTGACTGAACATGAACAGATGCAGATATAGTTTAACAAGATGGAACAAACACGGACCCTGTCAGACCACTATACTCATGTTCGCTCCAATTAGTACAGAAGGAAACAGGTTTTTGTTTTATTGAGCCACGTTAAAGCTAAATCTGAATTTCTATTATAAAGAACTTTCTGTTTTCTCAGTTTGAACCATGTGAGCAACAGTTATTAAATAAATAGGAGGATAATCATTCCTATTTACTCAGAGGTTGTGCACACATTGGTGTGCACTGTGTGGATTGAGTTGTGCCATTGTAACCATTTCAAACTGGTGCTAATTTCATGCCACCTATACTGTGCAAATATCCTCAGGACATTATATCCTCCAGCACCCATGCTCAGTCAACACTTCAGAATGTCATTTCCTGATTTTTTTTTTTTTTTGGAAGTGTTTGGAATTCACATTTTCAAGATGCTAAGTAGTTTTAGCCTATATCTGCTCAAAAACAACATTAAAATCAGTTTCTCACTCACTTATTGTCTGCACGGTAATCCTGTTTAGGGTCAAAGAGAACTGAATAAGATCCCAGCAGGCAATGGGTGACTGATGGTGTACACAGGTCATCAGCCCATTACAGGACCACATCAAGGTAACTTCACACTCACAGCCAATTTATATTTGCCAGTTGCCCTAAAAAGCATGTTTTTCCAGTGTGAGAGGACACTGGAGTACCCAGGGAAATATGTTAACAAATATGTTTATTTTAGTTTATTATTTATAAAAACAGCACTTATTCTTTGTTACTAAGAGTGAACAGTTTACGTGTCTCTTATTTAGAAGCATATATGACTCTCAGATAAAGTAACTTATGGCTACACTACACCACCTAGTGATCTGAAGTTAGTAAGTCTCAGCCAGTCAAATTATTTAGGCAGACAGAAAGAATTTGATGCTATATTAAATGTTAAAGCAACTGTTTGGTGTATGTAGATGCTAAATTATATGGAACTATGAAATGTGCAATTCTGGATATTTAATATGCCATCCCACTCGACTCTGTCTGCTGAAAGGTATATATGATTACCTTTTTGGATTTCAGCAATCGTTTTTGTTTTTACTTAAAACTTCTGCAGCAGTCCCACAGTTATTACAACAAGAAACAGTCAAAAATCTTAAAAACACAGACAATTTTTATTTTAGACAATTTAGCAACATATCACCAGTGACCCAAAAAGGAAGAAGCAAATAAAACAGAATGGATAGATGGATATATATATATATATATATATATATATATATATATATATATGTGTGTGTGTGTGTGTGTGTGTGTGTGTGTGTGTGTGTTTGTATATAAAACTTACCATATTTGATTCTTGTGCTCATTTTGTGCATATTTTGTAAAATGCTGAATGTCTCTGCATTTATATGCATTTGTATAAATTTACTGGCATCTTGTTCCCTTTATTGAGTATTTATTCCTTCTACAATGACAAACTTGGTCACTTTTTGTAAAACAGTGGCCTTGCAGAAAATGTTATCAAAGCTTATTTATTTTAATATGAAAAATGTTAAAGACACATTCTGTGTATTTTCATGAAACTTGCAGAAAAGTAATCATTAGTAATGCATCTACAACTGATGAACTTTGAGAGTGATCCTGTATCAAGATGGCTGCCACAACAAACTGACCTTCAAACACACACAATATGGCTTTCACTCAGATATTGATCTAAAATTGGACGTGGTGACAGCTGAGACTGAACATATTCTGAGTACCAACAGATTGCAGATCTGTGCTTAAAAAAATTCCCATAACTATTAAAAGTCAACATTATCTGTTAGCAAAATATCTCATGAACCACTGGAACTATTTTAATGAAACCTTTAGGAAATAATCACTGACTGTGTGTCTCTTTAACTGGTGACCTTTGAAGTCAACCCCATTCAACATGGCCACCAAGCCATCTGACCTTAGAAAATACAAAAATGGCTATAACTTAGTCAGTTTTACAGATATTGAGTTAAAATGTTGGTGTGGTAGTAGCTGAGAGTCATCCTCGAGCATACTGTGCGTGGTATCTCACAATAATGCTTGAGATTGTGCAAAACATTATTTTCAAAGTTTGACTAAATGTGCTTTATCTTTGTCATTTCTTAACATGAGATGAGTTTAGACTAAATCTCTGGCATGCGTGTGACATGCAGTCCTTCTGAAATGCTAGGCCTTTAATTTTCTAATTATTAAAACTACAAGGTTTTACAGTATGTTGGATTTTTTTTGTGGAGTTTTAGTTTGATCTTAAAATGTCACATCTAGAAAGGACTTATGAAGTTGCAATTTGGATTTGGCTTAAGTAAAAGTAAAATAATGCATATATGATCAAAGTAGGAGGAAAACAAGGCTAAATGGTTTGGACTTGTTTAAACTACGAGCGGCCTTTGGTAGTTGGTCCCAGAGCTATAACACATTGATTCTTGTGCTCATTGCTGGAGAGCAGATACTCTTTTTTTTTATTTTTTTTTTTATTGAAACAAAAAGCTTTCTTGAAGAAACTGTCCAGTTGATGTGATTTAAATTTTTTGTGATTTATTTACCTGGATGATTGACTTACTTATTATTTTATTTTACATTGAATCATTGAAATAATTTAGTTTGAGTAAAATAAAAAGCAACTATGAGTTCAATTAAATTCAGCTTATTTACTGTATTTAGCGGCAAGTCACAACAGAAGTTGTCTCAGGGCACTGAACAGAAACATTCACGTACATAAAAAAAACAATTACCATAGTAAAGTTACCTGTCTAAGACAACCAGAAGATTGTGTTGAGTTAATTTCATTGTTACCATTAGTCTGGCAAGATCAGCCATTTTTTATTGATAAAGCTCGGCCTATTTCTACTGTATACAAAAAAAAAAAGGCAAACTATTCTAAATATACCTGACCTGACTGAAAAATGTTGGATTGTATACCTGGATTATTGAGCATGGACTTTATTGTTATTCTAAATATAGCACAGTCATATCAGGATTAAAATGATAATAGGGGGCAGGGAATGGATTTGAAAAACAGAAATGCACATTTTTGCTATGATTTTGTGTCGAGTTATTTCCAGTGCGTGCAAAATAAACAGTCTGATTCAAACTGCCTTGTTTTCTTCACTTCTTTTGGCCGTGAAGGAGATAAATTTGCTCACAGCGTGGTAGAAGGTTTCTTTCAAGAATGTGGGTCATAGACAAAAACCTACGAGTTGTGTGAGGGGGCGCAGAGGGGCTGGAAGGAGATGAGCAGGACAAACAAAATGCTGCATTGGTGCACATGAACCTTCACCACGTGAATCAATATTCAAGCCCTGATCTCCCTGTTGAGCAATGAGGGCAAAGAGAAGAGGGGAAGACCGAAGATACAAAAGGAGGACTGTGAGACGGCATGTGTTCAGAGGAGGTCCACGCTGGAGACGAAGAGAGAAAGAAGACTGCTATGCATGTCCAGAGAAAAAGGGGGTACGGTTTTTAACGGACCCTGCAATTTGAAGCCGTCTTGGCCGAGCTGCTCACTGGACTCCAGTTGGGATTACTATTAAGGTAAGTAAGTAAAAAATATAAAATTAAATCCAACACTGTTTGAATTTTTGGCTCCAATGTGGAACTTTTGGCTCTTTCTTGAATTTAAAAAAAATCTTTATAACATCTTTTTAAATATCTTTCTTGCTGGGTGCAGAAATTGACATTGAAAATCAATCATATTCCAATACTTTCTAATGTCTGAATGCAACAAAATATGAAGAAAAAAATTGCTTTGTTGCAAATATAACATTAAAATGTGCAAAAGACAACAAATTCTGCAAAATTGTGTCCATTTTGAACTCTTGTACATTGAGAGCAAGGATTTTGTTTCTAAAAGGCATTGTTACATAAAATTACAATTTTATATAGCCTAAAAAAGGTTTTTCTTTCTTGCGTTTAGCTTTGAAAACGCCTTCAGTGATGAGCGGTACAATGTGGAAGAGGCTGATTGTGATCCAGCTCCTGCTGACTGAACAGGCCTTCTGCCGGGCCCCGCCTTCTTTGGAGAAGAGGGACACGCTACTTGAAGAACCTCGTGCTCCTGATGATATGATGGACAAAATCAAACAGGACCATCATCCACAACCCACTCTGTTGCTCACGAACCAATCTGGACCTGAAGCACCAGTTTCTCAGGAAGAGAAGGTCCGATCTGCTCGACTTTTGACATCAGTCCTCAGGGCGAAGCTTCAGGATTATCTCCACATCGAAGGGAATGCCAGCTGTGAGGAGCTGCTGTCTGCCAGCACATTAGATGATCCATTATCTTCTGTGGTCCCTCAGGAGCTGCTGGGTCTCTCTTTGGTGCCTGTGTTGGTGATGGCAGGATGTTCTAAGGAGGCTCAGACCCTGGTGCTGAAGCTGTACGACCTGCTGGGGGAGTCTGATACAGAGGAGCTCCTGATGGAGGTGGAAGAGCTCATAGAGAGGAAGATGAGCAAGCCAACATCTGCACCAGCACCATCAGTGTCGCCTTCACTGAGAAATGAAGAAAATCACATAAATGCTTTGATGTTTAACATTCAGCAGCTGGCCTTGATAGAAGAAGACTCCTCTCCACAGGAGGGTCATTGTGAGGGTTGGACCAGAGTAAATGGTTCCATGCTGGTGGGAACAGCTGTGAAAGGATCCTCAGGTGGACTGAAGGATGCTGTGAGCAGCTGCGAAAGACTCGGGGTCCTGTGTGCTGGGGTGAGCAGCGGTGGGCCGCTCATGCCCGGGTTGTACCAGGCGGTGTTGAAGAAAGGGAGCCGCATCTTTCCATCCAAGTACTCCGAGTCTGAGTGCTGGATTCATCAGTGCAGTACCCAGGAGGAAGTTCTGATCACAGCAGGTCCACGGTCAAAGCGCAGCCCTCAAACGAGCTGCATCAACAAGAACGAGGAGCGTGTGTATAACGTCATGGAGTGGATACCGGGGGTCAGCACCCTCTACAACCTCGGCACAGCTGTGTACTACGCGTCAGTGAACTGCCAAGAAACAGCCAAGGAGAGAGCCATCCTCAGTGTCGTCGACCTGGGAACCGACGCCCTGATGGCCGCCACAGGAGGGACCGCTGGGGTGGCCGGCTTTGCTCTGGGGGCAGGGGTGAAAACAGGTGTCAAGCACCTGATCAACTCCATGAAGAAAGATGATGTTCTCGTGAACCAGTCTAGCTGGGAACAGGGTGTTTTCACCGTCCCGTAGACTGGAGCCAGAAGGCATTAGCCTCTAAAGCTTTTACAGTTTGTAATTCATTATAATGTTTAAAAAAAATCACAATTGATAACTGACACATTTGCAGAACAACAACTAGTTATGCTTTTTTTAATTACTTGTTTAGACGATTTACACGAACCATGCATTTCATAGCTAATTATCAGACCAATGAAATCTATATATTTTTTGTAAACTTGAACAGTTTTTAGCATATTCTGCATGTTATTGTTTTCATCCATGAATGCTTGGAGACTAACTTGTTGATAGGTTGTTTAAGAATCAAATCAAACAAAGTTTAATTAAAATTTGTAGTCCACCAGTAGTTTGTTCAGTCACAAATGGGTCCATAATCTTGGAAATATGTTTTCAGAACAGAAATGTAACCTTGTCCATTAGGAATTGTTAGTTATATGTGGAGAGACCAGAAAAAAAAAAAACACAAAAAAGAACTATCCAACTTTAATTTCTTCATATATACACATGTATAGGTTTCAAGTTTCAAAACGTAAACTATACGTACATTTTATAAAATTGATACTTTTTGGTGGAAAATAACTATAATAAAGGCTGAATAAAAACATTTTTAAAATTAGCTTAAAAGGCCTATACAAGTAAATGTGTCAGAAATTATATTAAAAGTTGATGCTACTGAAATATTCTCAGATTTTTCATGTCAAGATTGCTCAACAAAACACATTTTATGGTTTGCCAACATAAAAATAAAGTCAGCAAAAACATTATAGCCTATTTTAGGGTGACTATTTTTGTGTGTATTTTGAAATAATGGTACAATTTATCATATTTACACAACAGCATTAAAAACCGATCTCAGGAAGATGCAACACTTTGATTTCTGTCTTTTGTCATTTGTTTCCTTTGTTCATCATAAAGTATTAGGAATAAAAGAAGACTGATGAACTTATTCTGTTGATTTATGATTTTTAAGGTTAATCAAATACATATTAAGTTTTGTAGCGCAGTACATTTACCTGAGAATTTGTTCGATAAGACCTGTTGGGGGCAGATGAGACGTTTGCACAGTTCAAGAAAATACTAATTACATCATATTTCTCACATGCTTTGTAACACTTTAAAAGTAACTGCCCCACTATATCTGTTTCGCATAATTCAGTGAAAAATATAAATACAAACTTATACGGTCAGTGTTTCAGTGGATGCAATATTGACACTTAAGATGTTGGGAAAATGCACAAAATGTCACGTGAGAATGAAATATTACCACAAACACAAAAGTGAAACAACATATTCCCGGCATCTCCACCTCCACTACTGCCTTTTCTCTCTTTTCAATGCAATTCTGCACGTAAACACTCGTATCTACAGAAAAGTATGCGTTGTATCTACTTCAAATATCGTGTGCATTTTGTTTCAATAAGAATATTATTGTGGCTCAAATAAACAATGAAGACCTTCTGAATCTTACTTTTTCTGTAGCTGCTTTATTGATGCTTGACTGCTATATCTAAGTCAGTTTCTTTATTTAACAAAAGTATAAATTGTAATAAAAACAGAACAATTACATATCAAAATATATTGAATGATAAGAATGAGTTGTGATAATCTGACCCAGTTTTAGTTCCAGTAGTGATCAGACTGACTCTGTAATGCCTTACTGTGGTTTAGAACAGTCATATCTGCTTTCCAGTTCTATTTGAGGCTAATAATACATCTGCTCATGGCACATGATCACTTTCGCTCTGAGTTTCTTTTCTATTTGCTGACTGTGTGCAAGCAAAGACATGAAAACAAGATGGCAGTTTTCTTCTTTGTCAACCCTCGTAAGGTGCTCTGATGTAGATGAATAATTTCACAGAGAATGTGAGCAAGTTTTTGTTGCACAATTTCTGCCAGGTTCAGAGGCGATCAGCTGACTGCGTAACACTTTGACACAGTTTATTGTGGGTTGTTCTGTCCTGTGATCTTTGCTCTCTGTATGTTTACAAAATTGATAAGTTTAAAGACCTTTTTCAGTGAGTCAGTACAGTTAACAAAACGTGCAACAAAAGCACATTTAACTGAATAACTCTTAAATAATTTGAAATTTCATTATAGTTCTTTTTTTTTTAAACATACATTTAATTTAGAAAGAACAAACTGGTTATGCAAAAATATATCTAGCCTATAACATTTGGTAAGTATGATAATAATTGCAATAAAATAAATAAATAAATAAATAAATAAAAAACAATGTCATCTATGTTGAAACTCAATTTAACACTTTTTTTTTCTTCCAATGTATAAAAACAGCTTTGGATTTTAAGCCAGGCAAATAATGGCTTCCTCATTTCTGAGAAATGTGTGACATCTACTGGTGGAAAACAGAAATTAATAAAACTTTACAAAAGCATGGCAACAGAACGGAGATAAAAAATTAGCCCTACAATGATTAAAATTTCACCTTTTGTTACATTTGAATAACTATTATTTAATTAGGATTTTGATGATTAATTGTAAAATAGTGAGAGAGAAGGACGGAAACATTTTTATTAATAATGTAAACGCACTAAAACAAATTCGGGACTTGATTCTTTATTTCAGTGGAACAAGTAGAAATATAAAACAGAAGGAAGGGAAACAGCAGGTTCACATGCACTTGGTACCACCGAGTAAACACAACTTGCTTGATGGTTTTTGGCGAATCACGAGGTCTCTTCCTCTCCGTTCGTCACTTTCTCGACGTCATTTCTTGGAATTTTTTTTTATCGCCAACTGCGAGGCGTAAGTTTCTATTTTATCGCCACGCCCCCCAACTTGAAGATTGACGTACAAATGCGCCAATTGAGCGTGAGCATTTCTGTACGTTCAGCCAATCAGCTTCAACCAATGAGCTCACGAAGAAACCGCTCTGTCCTGGAGAGACATTTTGGTTCTGTGGTTTGAGTGACGTCTATTACAGCAGAGCCAAAATGGCGCCTGAGGTTTCCAGTCGACAACTATTTAGGAGGGATAAAAAGATATCCAATAAAAAACAGCGAGAGAAGAAATGACAAAGGAAACAACATTAACACGCCTGCCCAGTCGTCAGAGTTGCTTTGTTTTAGTAACGTTTAACAACAGCTCTGTTTTTAGTTAGTCCGAACCAAAACCACCGGTACGTATATCCTAGCTTAGCTGCCAAGATTGTACGCTGTATTTTAAAGTAAGATAAGCAAATACGCATTTTTTTTCTATATAGACTGTGTACTGTTGACTGTTTCCTCCATGGTTAAAGTGCAAATATAGTCCTATTTTTCAGCTGTTAGCTCATAGTCATTGCATGCAGTCAAATTATATGACATATATTAAGTGTGCATTACTGACAGTTGGTTAACTGAGACTTCGCACTATTCTTTAACGTGTTTTGATGTTGGTCCATTGTAGGATGGCTCTGTGGGACAAGCTAAGGCAGCTGCCTACTGGTTACAAGCAGCAGCTCCATGAGCTCTATGACAGAGATGGTTTGCCTATGGATGTTCGGCACTACCTGTCCGCTTGGATAGAGAAGCAGGAGTGGTAAGACTTCCCTGTCTCTTGTACTAATTAAGCTCCACATGAGTCTGTACATGAAATGCTTGAACTGTGTCCTGGCTTTGTTCTTTAGGAAGCGAGCAGCAAGGGACTATAACCTGGCTATGGTGCTGTTCCAGGTCCTGTTGGAGAAGTTGGATATCCAACACAGCCGCTTTGTTCAGGAGGAATCATTTTTACAGCAGCACAACATCAGACGTTATAAACAGAACTTCCAGGTTTGTAAAACCAAGACGGATCTGAATAGCATCTTTGTTTCGCATCAGAAATATAACCCTGATGCTGAAATCTTGCTGGAGTCCAAAGAACATTCACAAATAACATGGAAACTTCACAGTTGTTATTGCAACATTTAATTAATGGATCTCCACTTAACCCCTCTGCCTAATTAGAGGTATCAAGATGAGCCGTGTGCTTTGGCAAGCAGAATCCTGTGGTTTTTGGAAAAAGAGAAGGAAATCTTGGACAATGCTGAGCTGGATCAACAGGTTGGGGCAACAGCTCTTCAGTAACACCTGTACACATGTATAATAAAAAATGTGGGACGCACCCAGCTGCAAGAGTTAAACACATAATAGTATAGAAAAAAAATAGGCCTAGTTCTTGTTTCATTTGTTTCTGCGCCTCATTTTAGATGTCCTGTGTTTCTGTAGTATTTTAACTTTGTTCATAAGTTTCACTGAAAATTGTTCTTTAATGTGCCCTGCTCCTATTTGTTCTGTTGATGTTTAGAAGTGTGTTGATAGCTAAAAGATCAAGATAATCCTGCATGCATTGTTGCTGTTTTAACTACCACTTTGATTCACACTCATTTCCCTTTTCAACAATGTTACCCATGTCACATGTGAAAGAAGGAAAAACCACCAGTGTGCCTGTTCAACCCACACTTTTTCCTTTGTTTTAGGTGCAGCTTTTGCATGTTGAGCAGGAAGCCATGGAGATGAGCTGTCAGCAGGACCTTGAACGTAAAATGGCTGGCTTAAGGAATGATGTTCAGGTACCATATAATGTTATTTAATGTTATTATTTTGTGTTTTATTGATACAACATATAATAGGTCTTAATTGTTTTTCTCTTGTCTTTGACCATTGGGTTCCAGTGTTTGGAGCATACAGTAATTTGTTTGGAAGAGCAGCAAGATGAGTTTGATTTTAAGTTTCAAACCCACAAAATGGAAGGTCAGCAGACTAGAGAGTTCTAATCATATTGTATTCTCTGATTCAGGGTAATATAATGGTGTTAATCACAGCTTAATGTCTTTTTCTTTGTCTTATGTGGAAACTTTCTTCCTACTGTGGAAACTGCCCTGTAGTTTTTGTAGACGAGGCGTTGAAGAACGAGCAGCTGAGAAATATTCAGAAACTCGTCAACAATTTGAACGAGTGTAGAAAGGTATGAAGCTATTACTGGACTCAAACTGTACTTAAAAAAATAGATAGCTGTTAACCTAATGATTTATTGTTTTTAAAAACCTTTCACCTATCAGACCACCTTGTCAGACCTGAAAAAGCTTCTGGACCGGGCTGAGGATCTGATCAACCTGCTGGTCAACAAAGAGCTGGTGGACTGGCAAAGGAGGCAGCAGAAAGCCTGCATCGGTGCTCTGGAAAATATTTGCTTGGATCAACTGGAAAAGTGGTACGCCATTCTTTTCTTTCTTCAGCAGTTTTGATTTTTCATAAATTTATTACAGCAGTTACACACTTTTAAAATATCTTAAAACTGGAATTTTACAGCACATCATCATCACATTTGATGCTTTTTTTTTTTTTTACAATTCCTTTGTGCAGTTTGTAAGTTCTTTTTGTCTCGTTTTCTAGGTTCACCTCTGTAGCAGTATGTCTGTTCCAAGTGAGGGAGTTTCTGAATAAACTGGAGGAGCTGGTAGGAAAAGTGTCCTATGATGGTGATCCTGTGAAGGCCCAGAAACCTGCACTGCAGAGGAGAGCAGACACCCTTCTTGAAGACTTACTAAAGAGGTGTGTTCCTTAAAGCAATAGCTTGCTTTGTTTTTGTAGTTTTTATTTTTTTTATCTCTTTATGAAATGCACAAACAATAATGTTTTTCTATTTATTAAAGTTCCTTCGTTGTCGAGACTCAGCCATCCATGCCTCAAGGAAAAGGACCTTTGGTTCTGCGCACAAGTGTCCAGTTCTCTGTCAAGACCAGGTCAGTAATGCACAATTTCTTTTAGATACTAATGTGTTACACTGAAAAGACTTCTTCGATGGTAGTTGGTGCGTTTGTTTCTAAACTGTGTTTATAGTGGATTCAGAGAACAATGAGAAATTGTTGCATCCGTTAACCTACACAAACACCTGTAATAAATAATTGTTTAAAGCTCAACCTCTTTTCCTTGGATGGCGGATGGTAGTTTAGACATAAATCTTTCAGCAGTTTGTAAATAATGTGTGGAGAATAGAATGGATACTGATTATTTATTGAATTAATGTTTGTTTTATGAGCTGTAACTTTGTTGTTTGCCTCTTTTTCCATCACTATTTTGTCCTTGGTTTTCTGTGTTTTTTTGCATTTCACCATTATCTTCTGCTGGATTTTGTGTTTTAGACTTCTGGTAAAGTTTCCTGAACTGAATCACTCCATGAAAGTGGATGTTTCCATGGCCAGGTGAGATTTCTCCTTTTAGACATGTTACTTTTTTTATAACTCACAAAACAAACTGCCAGCCTGCAGTTCCTAGCTTTGTATCATAGTGGATGATGTATTATTTCCTCCCCTTTGGGTGCTGTGGCTTTTTCTCAACCTTGAAATTAGGGAGGTTCCTCACGTCAAAGGGTAAGCTGTGTTTTTTTTTTGTCAACTTCTAAATTTTAGAAATATTATACTGTTGTTTAAACTTTTTTTTAACATTTGATGTTAATTATTTTCACTAAAACCTGGTATGTTTGTAGATATCGACGTTTTAATGTCCTGGGAACCAAATCTAAAGCTTTGAACATGGCTGAGAGCCACAGTGGAGGCATGGTGGCAGACTTCCGCCATCTGGTGAGTGATAATAATTTACAGTCCTTATCAGACTTATTCGGGTACACATGTGAAGTATGCAACTAAAATACGCCAGTGTCTTACCAATAAAATCCACCATTTTAAAGACAAATGCTTACACCAGTAGCAACTTTCAGATTAATATTTGTGGTGCCTGAGTCATTCTGCGTGCTGTTTTCTTTAGTCTTTGAAGGAGCAGAAATCTGGAGGAGGTGGTAAAGGAGCCAATGATGTGAGTTAAAGACCATCTCTGTCTGTGGTAGTATTCAGTAATTTGCCATGCATAAAGTGGTAACAACAGGTCAGCATTCGTAGATCAGATCTGAGCGTGAGTGCTTGTTCTTAACAGATTTCTCTGAGTGTTACAGAAGAGCTGCACATCATCCACTTCAACACTGTATTTGAACTGAAAGGCTTCTCAGTTGATTTGCAGGTGAAGATTTATTTTATTGTTCATACCTGACAAAAACATATTTGTTTAGTAGAGAAACATATCATGACCTGTAATAAATCTGCTTTGATAAATGTGTAGGCCTCCTCCCTTCCTGTGGTCATTATCTCTAACTCGAGCCAGCAGCAGAGTGCGTGGGCGTCTATCCTCTGGTTCAGCATGCTCAGCCAGGATTCCAAGGTCAGAGTCTGCCCTCTCTAATCCACACTGCACATCATCTTTGCAGTGAAGATATTGTGTAGGACATTAACAAAGCCACCTGAGACACATTTTTAAAATAAATTTTTGGGTAATGTTTGTGTTTTTTACAGGACGTCATGTTCTTTGCTAACGTTCCTGCGGCGCCTTGGCCGCAGTTTGGAGAGATGATGAGCTGGCAGTTTCTGTCGGCCACTAAAAAGGGTCTGGATGATGCTCAGCTTGAAATGATCGCACTCAAGCTCTTTGGTAAATGCTTTTAACAAGTTCTGCTTCGTCCATTTTCTGCTGGTGTTTTGGGCAGATTTTTCTGTGGCTTAGTCTCAACTCATTTGTCTGCAATTTGGAATATTAATTAAAATTTCTGAGTGCTGTCTCTAAGTTCAAGCACTTTCAAATTAAAGAAAGACAGCAACAAATTTATAATTTCTTGCAGTCACCCTATACAGTAGTTCCTCGTTTATTGTGGGGGTTCGGTTCCGAACCTGCCCACATTAAGTGAAATTATGCGAATTAGCGACGTTGTGTTTATTTTAGTATTTATATATATTCTAAGGCTTTAGAAGCCCTTCCCACACTCTTGCAATGTTCTTAACTCTTATGTCATTTTAACAACATACTGTATATATAGCTACTAAATTTTACTCATAAGGCTCTGCAGAACAGGAGCGGATCTCATTCTGGTCCGACTCTGTTCTGGTCTGACCCAGTTCATTTCTGCCAACCTAACCTGCAGCGACAAGCTCACAATCAATGTTGTCAACTTTTCCCAGTCATTTTAACAACATACTTATATGTCAGGACATCCTTGTAAAAGAGATTGATGATGTCAATGGATTTATTCCAGGTAAAATTAAGATTTATTAAAAAAAAAAAATTTAGCTACTACATTTTACTTACTTGCTCTCGGGTTCATCGCTGAGTCTGGAGGTCCAGTTCTGGTCCAGTTCAGTGCAGCTCTCAAGATTCACTGATGGGTCTGGAAGTCTAGTTCTGATCCGGTTCTGCTCTGGTTCGGTGGGCTCAGTGCGGCTTCTCTGCATCCGCTGGGTGCCGATCAGATCAAAACGTCACCTCTGTTTTGTCAGCAGAAGGAAACGGGGCTTCTGGGCCCCGTTGCCTTCTGGGAAATGTGGTCGTTATGAGCAGGAATACAGTGGAGGCTTGGTGAGAGAAAACTAGAAAATGACATTGCCTGTCCGAAGTCTTATTTTTTCCTTAACTTTTTACTGTACAGTACTGTATCCAGTACTGTCCCAATCACGTGAGTAATATTAAAGTTGACTGTCATGTGTCCTGTACAGTTTCTTTGTACAATATTATTACTGTACAACAAAAAAGGTTGAATCATGTCATCTGGACTTCGTTTTTTTGTTAAAAAAGAAACGTTTCGCCCCTCGTCCAAGAGGCTTCGTCAGTCTGAGGCCTAGCCATCTGGTATTACCCAGAAGCCACCCTGACTCTTGTGTTTCAAGCCTGCCTCAGATACCCCTGAAGTCTGGCCTTTTCACTAATGGTTTCAAAAACACAAAGTTTGTTTTCTCAGTCATCCAGGTATATAACAACAAAAAAAGGTTGAATCATGTCATCTGGACTTCGTTTTTTTGTTAAAAAAGAAACGTTTCGCCCCTCGTCCAAGAGGCTTCGTCAGTCTGAGGCCTAGCCATCTGGTATTACCCA
>NC_056504.1:41770148-41772757 GCF_014905685.2 Nematolebias whitei
AAGGCCAGACTTCAGGGGTATCTGAGGCAGGCTTGAAACACAAGAGTCAGGGTGGCTTCTGGGTAATACCAGATGGCTAGGCCTCAGACTGACGAAGCCTCTTGGACGAGGGGCGAAACGTTTCTTTTTTAACAAAAAAACGAAGTCCAGATGACATGATTCAACCTTTTTTGTTGTTATATACCTGGATGACTGAGAAAACAAACTTTGTATTATTACTGTACGTTCACAAATCGCGATAGTGCGAGTCCACAGAAGTCGAACTGCAAAGTAGCGAGCGACTACTTATTGCTTATAATTTATGCATTACTGTATGGATTTTTATGTTCTTATTTATCCAGATTTTCATCAGGGTTACAACCGATATTACAGTTATCTCCACCTATTATTAACATTTCAAACTGTAATTCTTGTGTCTTCTCGCCTTATTTTTTCTCAAGATGGATGTTTTGTTTTCAGTCAGAGATAAAACAATTTGTGATTGAAGCCTTTTTAAAACTAAGCAACAAAATAGCTGCACTGTAAATTCTTGCAACTTAATTAAATTTAAGACACCTGTTTACAGTCAGAACAAAATTAAATGTCTTCCTCATCAGGTCTTGGATTTTTATATAAACTACAACGCAAAACAAACTAAGTCAGAAGCAGTTTGTTCAAAAC
Organism: Nematolebias whitei; assembly: GCF_014905685.2. Classification (NCBI taxonomy): domain Eukaryota; kingdom Metazoa; phylum Chordata; class Actinopteri; order Cyprinodontiformes; family Rivulidae; genus Nematolebias; species Nematolebias whitei. Next base: position 41,770,809 of record NC_056504.1, read on the forward strand.
AAAATAAAAAAACACCTTGTTTCACAAGTTGGAGTTAATCATTTTGAAATGAAAAAGACAAGTCAAGCATATTAAAAATAGTCGGCGATGTTCTCAGGACTGCATGTACCATCAGTTTCAGTCCAAAATCTGATCATGCAATATTCAGAGGAATTAAAAAATAAGACAAGAGCTTCATTTCACTTCTGGTTCCGGCAAGCTGATGGACGGCAGCTCCCCCCGGCTTCTCTGCAGTCTTCCGGGAAGATGGCGCCGCTGTGCATGGCCTGCCCTCCACCTCTATCTGCAACATCGACTCACTGCTGGTTTATGAACGTCATCAACTCCTAAATCTCCGACTATCTGCCACCAGTCTCGCTTTGTTTGATCATAATGATCATAACTCTGGATAACCTCTTCTTTTTTTTTTTGAATGTCCAGAGGACCAGATTTAACTTTTTTTGTGTTTTTCTACCTGGATTATTGAGCATGCATCAGGATATTTGTTGGACTTGTTTTTTAACATTCTGCTTTTGCATTTTGGTTTAGATTTGGTTAAATAAACAATGAAAACGTTATACATATTGTGTTGTGGTTCATCTGCGCTTATTAATACCTCGTAATTACTGAATGTTCTGAGTGCCATATAATTATTGTTTGCTCACAATAAGTCCGTGTCTGTAATCTGCTTGTAAATATGTTTTAAAATGACAGGGAATAAACTTGGATAAGGCAACTCTTTTATTGTTATTTTTCTCTGCCAGGAAAGCAGCAGAACTATGACGTCTGCATAGTACCATGGTCCAAATTTACCAAGGTAAGATGGAAAACCAGCTCATGTTTGAAAGGGGCCCAAAAGATAAATAGCAACCTCTTAATACATTCATGTGAAATATGCAAATATGCTCCAAAACTTTTATTTATTTAGCAGTTTTTCTCAGTTTACATTTATATCTGTAATAGTAGAAAAAAGATTGAGGTTTGCTTCTCTCTTTTTTTTTTCTAACTTGCTTTTCTTAAACTTGTTTTTTTACAGTACTGTTAATTAATCTAAACAGGGATCTGTTGTGTGTTAATGATAATTAAAACAAGTATGTTATGGATGGATGTTATACAGCAATTTCTTTTTGTCATTTTTTAAAAGACAATCACTGTTTTGTAAAAAAAAAAAAGTATTTAGAGCCTTTCTTAAGCCACTAGCATGGCCATGATTCTAAAAACACTTATTAGGTACATTATGATTCACCTTCTGTTTCAGGAAAATTCACCTGACACATTCTGGGTGTGGTTTGATGGCATCTTGGTGATGGTGAAAACATATCTGGAGGACCTTTGGAGGGAAAAGTGAGTGAGCTAAACCTTTGTTGGACTTTTCTACACAGCAAGGACTTGTAAGTTAAATGTAGCCTGACTATTTCACATTCAAATAGGCTTTATTAAGCTCGAGTCTTGAATTGTGGTGGTTCGTTAGTTTATCCATACCACAACAGCTTTATTTATATAGTAAAGCCCTTTAAACAACCTTAGGACCAAAGTGCTGTACAGTAGTCCCTCGCTACTTCGCGGTGCGTTTTTCGCCGAGTCACTATCGCAGTTTTTCAAAGTAAGATTGGACATGACACACAATTGGATCATTGATGGATGAGCCGCACAATCGGCATGGAATTTTTATTTAAAATAAATTATTTTAAAATATTTTGCACCTGCTGCACCCAGCCCACAGCTGCAGGAGAAGCTTCCTCCTGCAGCATGTCAGAGCTCCGTTCTGCAGCGGAGAAGTGGGCGTGTCCGAGAGCACTGGCATGTGGCAGAGAGCAGCTGGAGGTAGAGAGACATGCTGTGCTCTTTTAGAGCGCTTAGGGACATTAGGGACATTGTAATAGTATGGGAAGGGTTTAAAACACCTTAATATATACCTGTGTATAAATACTAAAATAAACTACTACTTACTACTACTGTAAATACTAAAA
>NC_056504.1:41772767-41787799 GCF_014905685.2 Nematolebias whitei
TAAATACTAAAATAAACTACTACTTACTACTACTGTAAATACTAAAATAAACTACTACTTACTACTACTGTAAATACTAAAATAAACTACTACTTACTACTACTGTAAATACTAAAATAAACTACTACTTACTTCTTGAGTACATAATTTCGTTCCATCTCATGTACCACATAAGATGGTAATGACAATAAAGTTAACTTGAACTTGGACTTCTTGGACTCCCTACTTTGTGATTTTTCAGTTGTGGTGTGTGTGTGTGTGTGTGTGTGTGTGTGTGTGTGTGTGTGGGGGGGGTGATAAACAAGTTTACAGTTGCAGTCAATTAAAACATCATTATCAATCAACCTTTATTTATACAGGTAAATCCCATTGAGCCTCGAGGACTCATTTACAAGAGAGACCTGATTTCAACAAAGAAAGATGACAACAATGGACAACAGCAACAACAATAAACAGTTATAAAAAAAAAAAAAAAGCATACTACAGTTGTTTTTTTTTTTTTTTTCACAAATAGGATGGCTAAAAGGAAAAGGTAACAAAACAAAAAACAGCTGATTCCAAGACAAATGTAGAAAACTAAAAACAGGAACTACATTAGTACATGTATATAGGACAGTATGTACCCACATTTAAAAAAACATTTAAAAGCAAACCAAAAACAGCTTTAAACTGAAAACAAATAAATTCCATTTAAATAAATTTGTTAAAAATAAACTAAAATTAGATAAAATCAACATCTCAGGTGGCATCAAAAGCCAAGGAGAAGAGATGGTTTTTAAGAATCGATTTAAAAACAGACGGGGAGGACACCTGTCGGATGCTCAAAGGCAGGTCGTGCCACATTTTACGAGCAGCAGCAGAGAAAGCACGAAACTTTTGTTTTAATTTTGGGACTCTCAGGAACAGCTGTTCCATCATCCATCTTTGTTTGTGTGTTGTTTTTTTTAATTGGGTCTCACTTCTTAGCCTTACCATGTTTCTACTTGAATCACTTGAACAGGTAATTATTGGAATTAAACATGTTAGACAATAAGTAGCTGTGGAAGACTAACATGTTCAAAACAAACTTGCAAAAGACTTTTGAACAAGATTTAAAGGCTTTCTGTGCAACTAAAGTTCACTTCAATCTCTTAACAAGCAGCATTAAATGCCTGAACAAGTTTCAGCAAAGTGAGTTCTGCACTTAATCCTCTAAGCTCTAATATTTTCACTATTTAGTCTAACTGGCTATTTAAGAAAAATAAAACTCTTTAAACATTAATTTATTTAAAGTTAAACTCAACTTCTTTTGTACTCCTCAGAATTTCTTCTTACTGATTATTTTTAAACATTCATTCAACCTTTATTTAAACAGATAAATCACATTTTTAAACATCTTTTTGACATTTATTTATACACCATTCAGTCATTATGTTTTGATTACCGACAGCTAAAGTGAGATACTCGTGCTCATTTTGTAATAACGCAAAGTTGTTTGGCATTCCCGCACATGTAATTCTGAGACTTAGCACCTACCTGAATATGTTTGCACACAGCTCACCTGTAAGCAATGTTTGGAAGAGCACACACATTGCAACCAAATGTTTGTGGGGTTTTCATAGCCCTCAGATTTACCGTTCTGATCACAGACTGATATGGTGTGGATTCTACCAAATACATCACAGTGTCATCAGCATCAAAGTGAAATTAGTGTTTATGAATGTACACCACAATCCAGTTTATTGCTGTGTTAAAGAGTAAAACATAAAATGTTTCCTTGAAATGCAGTCTCATCATGGGTTTTGTGAGCAAAGGCAAAGAGAAGTCCCTGCTGAAGAAGAAGCAGAGAGGCACGTTCTTGCTGCGCTTCAGTGAAAGCGTCATCGGAGGAATCACCTTCTCGTGGGTGGAGATCACCCCCACTGGTGAGAGGTTTCTTTTTGTGATGACTTGGAAGACATATTTTCAAACACTTGCTTCAATATACAAATACAAATAGTCTCTTTTTGTATGTGTTTTAGGTGTGCCTGACATAAAGACAGTCCAACCCTTCACCAAAGCTGACCTTTCCCAGATACCGTTTTGTGAAATCATCAGGAATTTCCAGATTTTAGAAGCTAACAATGTCCCAGAAAATCCTCTTCTTTACCTGTATCCCAACACACCAAAGGACAAGGCTTTTGGAAAGTACTACTCTGAAAAGACTGGAGGTACTGGCACTACATGTCATGACAGAAATATTTCATTGTCATAAAAAAACCCACTCTTTTAATCACCTCTGAACCAATTCTCTTCCAGATGACAGTCCCTATATAAAGTACATCAAAACCAAGCTGGTGTTTATTTCAAAAGAGTGAGTCCATTTCTTAGTTGATTTACACTGTCTTAATTGTTTGAATAAAAATATATAATAAGTATTTTTTCCCAAAAGGACTCCCCATAGAAATATAAAAAGGTCAAATACATTTGATCTAAAATATAGTTTTTCCCACCCCGTTTGGTTGTAATGGCTGTTTGTTATTGATCATGTAGGAATGCACTGGAGGCTATATCACCCATGTCCTGTGACATGGCACAGGGTGAAGGCCTGGAGCCAATCAATGGCCCATGTGGAGAGGCCGCGGGTGAGTCATGGCTCTCCTTGCTGTCCAATCCAGCTAAAACCCTCACCAAATCACTCCCCTATCATTGTGGTGCTCAGACATTGTAGTTTAAGCTAATGGTGACAGCAATGATACCTTTAAACTTCTGAATGACGTGTCATGGGGATGTTGGCTGCTGCTGCTGCATGAACATCTTCTGTTTGTTTCCTGTGCTCATAAAATCTCTTGACTGTGAAGGGTTTGGTGGTATTCAAACTGATTACTAACTCCTTTATTTCATTTAACAGTTTTATTTCTGCATTTTCATGCTTTCACAGTTAATATGAACATGAAAACTTAATTTCATTGTGATCAAATAAACCAGCAGTAAAAACTAATGAGGATATTTCTAAATTGTTTAATCAGTTATGTTAGTAGCAATTGAGCTTACATTAATTACATTTCGAACTGAACGTGTGCTTTTTTTTTTTTTCACATCTGGGCAGTTTTAAGCTTTTGGTCATTTAATCCCTGTACACTTTTCATAAAAGCCTGCTTTAACTGTAGTTTTTTATTGAATTTGTTCAAGTGATTTAAAACAACCCTTCGTACCCAACAAGCTGAGGTCATATTGTACATTTTTAGCCACTGTAAACAATGCTTTTCACTGTTCATTCAGCTTTTATTTATACAGGTTAGTCTCATTTAGAGTCTGTGGTGATTTTAGCTTCTTTTTGCTCAAGCACCCCTAAATTTCAACTCACAACCCTGAAAAATTAAGAAACCATCATTACAATTTTGTAAGGAAACTCATTTCTCAAATCTTACATTCACCAAAATATTGAATACATTTGGAATAAATATAGAATAAATGATGACACTCTTAAAGAGCCAGTAAAATGTATGATTTTTTTTTTTTGCACAAGTTGAATCCTTAACGACACTTGTTACTAATCCAGTAGGCTCGTCAGCAACTGACCAATCAGCGATCTGAATCTATCCTGAAGTGAAACGCCCCTTACCTGCAGGAGCTCCACTCCCTTTTCCTCTGACAACATTGTTGGGGTTTTGCATTATGAACATTTTGCAGTCAGAGGGACTTCATGAAAAATCATCAGAAAAAATGATTAAATATTGTCAGTGGAGAATATGTAATTCAGACAGGCTAAATTGAGCTTTTAGAGGGATGCGTGAGAGAAGCAGAGCGTGCTCTATCCACACAAGGAGAGCTGTTAGTCAGGCTACTTCTTGTTGCTCTCTAAAATAGTTATTGAATGAAGTGTTTACTTATGTAGGTAAACATAGATATTTAAAAACCCGTTAAAATACACCAGAAAGCAGGAAATGGCATCTACTTTATTCAAAATTTAGCTCCCAGTCAGCACTGGAGGCTAAGCACCCCTAAAGGTCAGATTCTAGAATCACCACTAGTGAGAGGACTGTAGAAATATAATTTATTGAGAGCTTGAATCGACAGTTGTTCTGCTCACTGATGGTAGATTTTGCTAAAGGCATCCAATGACAAATATCAAGCAGTGTGTCAAATTTAATGCTTTTTTAAATTGTTCAGTATGATTTCTACTTTAATGGATGGCTTTTCCCAGCCATGAACCCCCAGCATGTAGCACAATTTCTTACCATTAAAAGTGTCTGAAATTTTAAAAAGAGTGTCAGAGACAGTGGTTATTTTTCATTTACTGTTAAGCTGAAATCCCATTCAGATATTGGTTTGTTATAGAAATCTGTTCAGGCAAGAAATTGTACTTTTGGCATTTATTAAATTTGACATCTGTTATGACGCAGCTCAGTTAGAGGGAATGTTAAACTGGATGGAATGGGTTTGATAGAAAAAGTGATTTATTATTTTGATCATTTTTGTTTGCTTGTTTGCTTTACTAAAAAGGAGTGTACAAATTAACAGTACTAATTAACAGTACTAATTAACATAAACAATTGTTTGCAAAGGGCAATCTAGTAAAAAAAAACAACAACAAAAAAACCAAGCCAAACAAATAATTCTTAAGAAGTATTTATCCAATAGTTTTGTGTAACAAACTATTATTACCATAAACTTGAATTGACAATCTACAAAGAAGGAATAAAATGATCTACTAATACATTGTTTATAAAAGACAAATAAAATAAAAACAAAAGCTTTTGAAGAATTGCTTTAAAGAAAAGCATTTGGTCAACAACCAAAGCAACAGATTTCCACTCCTGGGAGTTGTGGTTAATTTGAGCCAGATCCTGCCGGAACAAGATCCGGGAACTCTCTCATTTTGACCTGTTCTGTTCCGGCAACTCATCACAACACATCAGCAGATGTCTGAACTCCTGCTACATTTCAGACATAATAAATAAAAAAAAGATTACTGTAAAAAATAAATAAATAAATAATACAAAAATAGAAATGTTTGATGTGTTATTCACATTATATGTCACATTTCAAAACAACGGCGCTAATTTGTCAAAATAACAACAGCGATCAAAATGTCAAAAAGACAGTCCAATTGACTTTAATAACAAATGGATGGATGGTTGGATGGATGGATGTCCTTAGTTGGACAACAGAGAATTGAAGCCTTCAGGTGCTTCAAACGGTGCCACGAGACTGGAGCAATAGCAGAGAAGAGTTCAGCTCAGAACCGTGAAGTGAGGGAGGAGGAGGGTTAGGACACCTGACAGAATCACAGCTGCTCTAATTCACACACAACCTGCTGTTCCTCTCCAAAATAGGAATTTTATTAAGTGTTTACAAATGTAAGTAAATGTTGATGTATAACAACCTGTTAAAATACACCAAAATGCAGGAATCTGGCATCTCTGTTATTCAAAATTTCCTGTTGGAGGACCCCCCCGCCTGCCCGCTGTTCCGGCATCAATCAGTTTACAAATTAAGCACAGCCTGGGAGATCCAGAAACTTCTCAACAGAACCAAAAACTCGTGGTCACCAATAACTTGACCTGACAGCAATCCTAGTTTGAACAAATAAACAACAGCTAACAAGTTAAGCCTAAATATTTTAACGAAACACTTTTATATTGGACCATGCTAATGTTATATAGGCACTATCTACACCACTTCAGTGATTCTTTCTAAACTGTTTGTCTACATTTATTTATTTTTTTCCCTATCTGCATATAATTCCTGTAATACCCTTTCAGGGACAGTAGATGGTGAGAATGTCCTCATTACTGACAAATCAAAATACAGAGAAAGAGAATGCTTAACTTGATCAAAGATTTTCCCAATGCTCCATGTTTTTCTTTGATAGCAACATTTCTACTGTTCCACCCCATGCAGCACATGTGTATGGCAAATAAACAACTTTGAATCCTTGAATTTACAGTTTTATCTCAGTCAGTAACTATTTCTGCACTTAATCAAAGTTTAATGGTGACAGGATCAGGATGAAGTGAGTCAGAACCTGAAATTGATAAGAACTCTAGTTTCTATTTTTCCTATTTTTGTTGTTTGGTGTTTGAGGTAGGGCACAATGTGAAAACAGGCAATCCTGTTCACACAGGAACATTCAAAACTAAGTCCTTAAAACATCTATTTTTCTCGACAAAACCCTTTTTTTTTTTTTTTTTTTTTTTTGTGGATAGGACGTGCAAACACATTAGAAATGACCAGTTTTAAAAATACATGGAGAAGTGAGGACAGGGCCTCACTGGATCATTACTGTCAGTTTTGTATTACAGGCATAGTAAATAGCTTTAGCACTTTCAGAAGGAATATCATATAATTTCTGTTAGAATAACTGTGATGTGAATTTGATGCCAATGTAAACGTTTATATAACAACATTCGCATGAACCACTATGACATTTTGTAGAGTGGAGTTGTTTTAATATGGCAACAATCCACAAGCTGCTCATCAGTTCAGTGAGAATTAAACCTCAACTTGTCCAAACTGAGGTGGTTTTAAATATACACAACAAGTAAGAGGTTATTTGTTAATAAACCTTCTACTGAACCCTTCTTTAAAAGATCTGAACTGTCACTTTAAGGAGCTTCTAATTCAGGTGTCGTCAAACATTAAAGAGAACCAGAGCCACAGTTTGACCCAGTCAGAGCAGGGCGGGTCGTGCTGTCTGGCTCACGGTGAGCCCGGGTGTGCGCAGCAGAAACAAACTGCAGGTGAAATGTGTTCGGAGCGTCGTCATCGCACAGACGTGCAACCTGCACGCATGACCAAACTCCAGGTCAGAGAGAGAGACGTGCACTGACGCGTGAGCGCTCAGCCCGTTGAGTTTGTCACGGTGAGAGAGGCTGTTTCTGCTGCTTTAGCGTTTCTAAATAAATATTAAGCGTTAAAGATGAATATTTACACCCCAGATATAATAAAGACGTGTCTCCGTTTAACTTTAATTTTTGACCTTGAACTCACCAAGTTCTCTCTGAGAGTCAATTTCAGGTGTTTGTAGTTTATAATAAATCTCTCTAAAACTCAGTTCTGTACGGTGTTTTAGCACCAACTGTTTGGATGAGCTAAACTTCATTTTATGAAAAATAAATATTAAATGACTACATGAGTTGAAATCCTGTGAATATAATCGCTTTGAATGAAATAGTCATTTTAGAAGAGAGATTTCAGTCTAGAATTTTTATTTCAAGTTAATTTCTATCCTTCAAAGGACTTCCTGTGCTATATGTTTTTAATATATCTCCTCAACTAAAACACTCTGGGTAGGGTAATGGCTAGGTGTAGAAAAAATTACAATCAAAATACCTTTTTTCTGCTTTAATCCACAATTATGTCAATATAATGAGCTTTAAATTTCCTGTTTGGAAGTTTATTGACATAACTTTCAGTTCACTCGGTTTCATTTAGGTCCCATGTTTGAGTGATATCAGTATTTTCATTTAATTTACTCTGATGTTATAAATGGTTTATGACTTCATGTGCTTCTCAAAATCCTTATCTGTTTCAATAAATAAGTTGTTTATTTAGGCTCCAGTGCTGTTTCACTTCAATTGATGAAGGTAAACAAAATCTAAAATGCAAAAAAAAAAAAAAGGATAAATATGTGTGTTGTACGAAATCAACACTTCTGGGCTTTCATTGTCATTCAAGTTTTCTTTCCTTTTGCCTCTGAGCAAATCACTGTTTTAGCACTTTCATTTCCCCTTTGAAACCAGTGCAGTGTTAAAAATAAACTCATGCCAGCAAACAGAAATCCCTAAACTTTCTCTTTTCCCATTTCTTTGCTCTCAGAACAAGTGGTGGAACCTCAGCCTTTGCTGCCACAGATGGAGACGTATGACCATGATCCCATGCTGAGTGTCTTTGATGAACACCAAGAGGAGGAGTTACTGGTGGGCTTTGACACCACCATCAACTTTGAGAACTGTGACTTCTTGCAACATGAACCAGGACTGTCTGATTTCTCCATTATGACAACCGGCCTCTTTCCTCTTCAGTCCTGTGGAGGCATTTTCCAGTAGAAATGTTCTCATCGTAACCAGTGTGTATGACTTGTTTTCCGCTTTACTTGTCATTTTTTACAGTAGTACTTATCGGTGTCAAAAACAAACAAACAACAAAAAAATATATAGGTAACAAACATACTTTATATTTTGCTATTAGTTTTCTGCATTTGAGTGACCCAGCACCTTATCTCATAATCACAAAGTTATTTCTTATGAAGGAAACAGAGACACTGGATTATGTTTAACCTTTTAATACCCACTTATTCAAATATTAGAGGGAGATTAAAGAAAACTGACCTCTATGTGAAAGTACTGTATAAAGCACTTTACGTCACATAGATGGCACTTCCATTAATACCCTGACGTTTGTTGTGAAGCCTGAATGTTTCAAGCAGAGTACTGGTACACAGAATTGTTCAGGAACATGGCACTCCTTTGATTCTAGATGTTAAAAAAAGAAATGATCATTATTCAAGATGAAGGCACTGTCTTTGTTTTTTTTGTGTTTTTTTATGCTGTGGTAAATTATTCTAATCTTTTACATCTTGCCTTTTGTAACTTTCCACACATTCTTGTCACATCATCTTCATGGTCACACCCTCTTTTCTCAGAAACCGATCACCTGAGGTCTTTTTAATATCTGGATAATTTTTTTAACTAAAAATTTGGATTGAAAAAAAATCTCTTAAAACTTTTATTTTATTTTTTAATTTTCTCATCCTTAAGACATGTAGGCCTCATTTGAGCGATTTATTTCTGAATGTTCTCGTTCAGATTTACAGCCCCAATGTTTGCCCTCATCCTGTTTGATTTTAGTTCCCTTGAGCAACTTCCTTTGTTTGACGTCATGAATCTTGCTCAAAGGAAAACTATTTAATTTGCTATTTCCTGCAATTTGATTGGATACTCGTGACTTCAATTCCACTTTGAACGCTGAAGCAACCATCTCTAGCTGATTAAGTTAACACAACTGACATCGTATATTGAGATGAAATTTTTCAGCACTGAGACCATTGAATGCTTATGAAGGGTGTGTGCATGCTGACACACTGCTTATGTTTGGATCTAGTTTACTGGCTTACATTTTTCAATCAAAATCATACAACACGACTTGTTTAATTAAATAAGAATTTAATCAACGCAATGTCCTGTCCCACTCCTGGTAACGTGACTCCTTCCCTCCTTCAGAATGACTCCCACTCCTGAACCGCTCCAATTTTTTTCTTCATTTAGTCTTTAGGAAATACATTGAATTTGATTTGATCTTCTACCCATTTGTTTTATATTACTTTGTGTTCTGCAGTTTTATTTAAAAAGATATGGCAACAAGAACAGTTCATCTGTGGTGAAATAGGGAGGCATTTATTGCCTTAATCCCCCCAAAAAGAACTCAAGGTCACAAAACAAATAAGACATGGCCTGTAGTCCATATAAAAAGGGTTGTAAATTCAATAATCCAGGTAGATAACAACAAAAATGGTTAAATCATGTCATCTGGACCAGTTTCTTTGTATGAAAATGTAAAATGTGTGGTTCCTATAGTTTTTCTATGGAGGATCAGCTGCTGAGTCCCTGTTTCTAGCTCATTTGGAGATCTGTTACAGTAAAAACAAAAAAAAATAGAAAAACAATATTACATGGGTCACACCATGAACCCAAACAACATATAAAGTTACATTTTACTAACTTACTGAGCAACTGTTTTCTATAAGCAGTGACATTACTGTCATGTTTTAAATTGCTTAAACAAACAAACAAAAAAATGTACCAAGCAAGAGAACTCAACAAATAAAAATGCTTAAAGGCATTCGTATACATTGGACAAGGTCCTCATGAAGTTAACAATCTATGTGGTTGAGGTAACGAGCTCGTTTCGGCGAAGCAGGATGTCATGCAGCTTACTGAGCATCATTTACAGACTGGATCATTGCAGGTCTGGTATCAGAGTGAAGCTTATTGAAAGAAAACTACAAAATAGTGGCGCCTGTCCAAAATTTTTTATTTATTCTTTCCATTTTCTTTTTTGTCTTATTGGTTGGTTCCCGCTCTTGTCTGCTCCTGTTAACTTTTCATCTTGTCCTCTCCCAATCGTGAGTTATATTAAAATTGACTCCCGTCCTGCCGGAGTCCTGCGGGAATCCTGTGACCTGCGGGACTCCTGAAAATATGTCATCCTCTACTTTGGAGCCAGGCCTGGAAGAGGATTGGTACTCCACATAAAATAGTTTCCTTACACCCATTAAGTAAAAGCATTTTTTAATAATCCATCTTGTACCTGGTTTAAATGGTTTTACATGTTCTTGGTTTTCGTTTTCTACATCACCTTAAAACCTAGCTGTCTTTTTTTAATTACTATTTTATTTTCACTTATTCTCAATTTGTACGCATCCTTTATGATTATCTATTGTTGTCTTTGTTGTCCACTGTTGTCATCACTCTGTTAAAACTAGATCTATCTTGTAAATGAGTCCCTGAGGCTCAATGGGATTAACCTGTCCTGTATAAATAAATGTTGAATGAATGAAAAGAAAAATAAGAGCTGTTGTTCACGCTTCCTATTTGCACACCTTGTTGCTCCATCTTAGGATCTGAAAGCTTTCCTGTTTTGTCACTGGTAGCTGTAACCCAGTATGTTGCACATGAATGTCCTTAAAAAGGTCCAAGTTGCAACTAGTGCTGCCACAGCGGACTGGTTTCTTAATCTGCAAGTTAATAATTCAAGAGTTTCCACAAACTGTGCCAAAATATTCTCTGGCCCTAAATAAATAGTTCAGATATACAGAAAATACATTCTGTGGAATTTTTATGAACAAATATCTATAAAATGTTTGTTAGTGACTGATGTGCTAACCGTTAATCTGAGTGGAGTCAAGACCCAGGTGGACTGCTATAAACCGCTTCATTCTTAATAATTTGATGGTGGGAATGGACGCAAGTTTCTATGGTAAAATGTCAGGGCCTCAAAGTATGCAGTGAAGACCCACAGTCAAACTAAGATTAATATAAAAGTGAAACGATTTTGATTTCAAACTAATTTAAGAAATGAAACATTATATGGCTTGACATCAAAGTCCATGCATGCTCTAGGTAAAAATCCAACAACGTTCAGTCAGGTCATCTGGACGGTTTCTTTTTTTGACTTCTTCAATCTGAGGAGCCACAACAAACTGACTCCCACCGCAAACAGCACGCTCCCATAGTGGAAAAAAAAAAACAGTTTACTGGTGATAAGATGGCCTCCTGGGCCCGCCCTCACATTTATTACAAGGCTTGCTTAAAGGCTGTGGTAGCTCTGTGGTCAGTACTGTGGTTTTGTGATCCTGAGGCGTCAGGTTTGAGCTCAGGTTGCCTAAGAAAGGACAACCCTCACCGTGGTGACCCCTGCAGAAGGGAGCAGCTGAAAGAAAAACAACAGTAAAAATGTAACATGAGCTTTTCGCTGTGCTCTCTGGAGAGATTTTGTATCGCAGAAAAAAATTAGCCAATCAAATGTTTTTAAGTGCACCGTCTCCAAAAATAATTTATTAGGTGTTGAGTCTCCATATCAGGCGACATCAATATGTGCATGTGAGCTGTTTTATGGAAGCTGCAGAAAGAACACAGGAGATGATCTAAGGGTGGTGAGCAACATAAAAATAAAAAAAAACAATAAAACAAGGATAAATCATTTTAAAATATTCATCCAGAAGGATAGAATGAAAAAAAATCTTTGGTCACCAGTAGGGAGTTGAACAGTTTATTTTTTGCTTGTTTAGACACATGCATGATTGTTGAAGGAGTGTCTTTAATTGTTCAAGTTGCAATCTATGTTTGTCTTGTTACGCTTTGCTTGTATTATCTGCCAAAAGTGAAAATAAGAACATTTTGTAAAGTCACTGTGTCTAATATTTTCTCTGTACAGGAATATCAAAATGTTGTGTAGTTGTTCTGCCATTTAACTTATACATACTGAGTGTTGCGTTCAAGCTTTTCAGAACAGGTTCTGCAACGACAACCTGTTCTTTACCTGTCACACAGTGGTGCTTCTGATCAGCAGGGGAACATTTACCTCAATAAATAAATCACCAAGTATAATATTTTGTCTCATTTGTTTAACCGGGTTCTCTTTATCTACTTTGAGGACTTGAGTCAAAATCTGATGATGTTTTGGGTCATATTTTCAGAAATATAGAAAGTTTTAAAGGCTTCACAAACTTTCAAGCACCACTGTAGATGCATGCTGGCAGTTATGATTGGCTTGCCTTATAAACCCTTATAAACTCTTACATAGCTGTCAATTTGATTATTGCAGAAACTAGAATGTTCCCAGCTTGCTGCTGTTTGTGCCTGCAAATAAACAGAGTTTTATATAAATACCAGAATAAATGGACAGTGATGTAAAAGCTGGACTAACTAATCCTTATTCCAACTGAAGCTGGTCAAAGAGCTATCTACAACAAGTAAACTATTAAATGTTCTTCATCTCTTTTTCCAGAACCCCTCTTCAAAAGATTTTAACTGTCACTTTAGGAGTCCCTGCATTTGTAATTATTGAGTTTATTTATAAAATCTCTGAGTCAGGGGCACAGTAACACAGTTGGTAGAGCTGCTGAAGGTAGCTGGGTCAAATCCTGGCTAGGGACCTATGGGTGGAGTTTACATGTTCTCTCCGTGCATGTATGATTTTCACCTGGGTACTCATCTCCACTGACCAAAAACATGCATGTTAGGTTGATTTGTAACCCTAAATTGTCCCTAGGTGAGAGTGAGAGAGTGAATAGTTGTCTGTCTCTGTGTGTCCCTGTGGTGGACTTGCAACCTGTCCAGGGTGTCCCCCATCTCTCGCACAGGGACTGCTGGATATGGGCACCATTGATGACTCAAAAAGGAAGAAGCATAAAAAGAGGATGGATGGATTAAAAACAAGGTCAAATGAGATTCCTGCTATATAAATGTCAAATATCTGCCCATGAACCATATGTTTGGGTTAATGGAGAGTGCTGGGTGAGGAGGCAGGAACACCTCCTGAGCGCTGTGAACTCGGCTGAACTGATGAGGCTGATAAAGGTATAAAAGTGAGCGGAGAAGGCAGCTCAAGGCAGATTCTTGTGACTGGTCTTCATGTGGTTATTTATGTATATTTATGTAACCTGCACTGAAATTATGTCCTTGCAAGTAAAATGCCGGTTAAAATTGTTCTGTCTTGAGTGTGTTGCTTTTGGGTAAATAACGTACGTAAGCGAGAATGTTTTTTCTCCAACAATAAACTATAAGAGTGAAGAGTTTCTGAAAGCATTAACTGTTAGTAATATCAGTCAAGGCAGGGCCCTGATGATGTTGCTCAAGATATAAATGGTTTAAAAAATGTATATATAAGGAACAAAACAACCTCAATACTCACTGAATAGCTTCAAACATGCTTGCACATGTATATTCCACCCATGTCATAAGGAAGACCGTTTCGTGATTCTTCATTTTTAGTCTTGGTCTTTTAGTTGACTCAAACGATGGAGTCACAAGTTCCTGATTTTCTTAAATGCAGGGTTGTGCTAGCAGGGAATGTCCTGCAATGATTGTGTAACACCGGTACGTTTTGTATGATGTAACTTTTTCACAAGCTGTGATCACAAGAAGTCTAATTTCTGCTTCAAACTCTGAATGAGCTCGTGGCACGCACTACAAAATACCATCCATCCATCCATCCATTTTCTTTACCCGCTTATTCCATTTTGGGTCACGGGGGTCGCCGGTGCCCATGTCCAGCAATCACTGTGCGAGGGGCGGGGTACACCCTGGACGGGTCGCAAGTCCATCACAGGGCCACATAGAGACAAACGAGACAAACGAGACAAACAACCATTCACTCTCTCACTCACACCTAGGGACAATTTAGAGTTACCAATCAGCCTAACATGCATGTTTTTGGTCTGTGGGAGTTAAACCGGAGTACCCGGAGAAAACCCACGCATGCACGGAGAGAACATGCAAACTCCACCCAGAAAGGCCGCTGAACCGGGGTTTGAACCAGGGACCTGCTCGCTGAGAGGCAGCAGCTCTACCAGTTGTGCCACCGTGCTGCCACTACAAAATACCATTTATTACAAAACGAGAATGAAATTTATTCAAACACAAAAAAAGTCTTGCACATCAAAATTTTAAGTACAATCTGTAAATATAGTAATATGGTGTGTAAAGTGTTCAATGTAAAAATTCATCATGAGACGTGAGGCGAGTGTGAGCTTGAGAAAATCACGATCTCGGGGACCGCCAGCAGGACCAGAGACAGGTGAGGGGTGCAGCGGCTCTGGTGAGCAGCAAGTTGTAGGCCTGCCGAAACTGCCGGTTCATGACGGCGTAGAGCACAGGGTTGATGCAGCTGTTGAGCCAGGTGAGGTTGGCACAGAACATGTGCAGAACCTGCGGGGCGCGGTTCTGTTTGTCGGCTATGTTAAGTATCAGGAAGGGGACGAAGCAGCACACGAAACACAGAAACACAGTGAAGCACATGCGTGTCACACGCTTGAATTCACCATCGTCTCCTGAAGCTGCAGGTTGGGAGGCGGGAGCGGGAGCGGCAGCAGGTTTTTGGCTCGTCAGATTGTCACTTGATGGTTTTTGGGCTGTGGATGAGCTCTGAGGTGGGGGGCACGACTTTTCTTGATTAACAGTATCTGTGTTTTTGTCCAGTTCTACCTGGCTGCTCATTTCAGAGCTGCATGTCTTTGCTACACCACTCTCCACGCCACTGTCATCTGTCCCCTGATCAGAGGGGGGAGGTTTCTTCTTGGATGAGCGTCGACTGAGCCTGTAGCGAAGCAGAGCCTTTGATGCAATTCGAACTTTTCTGTAAATGAGCAAGTAGAATGCTCCAACGCATCCCAGGCCAATAAAGAAATAGAAGAACAGCAGGATGGTGGTGTAGGGACGACCCCTGGTACGATGGAAGCTGCATGTGCACACCTGAGGCACAAACACGTAGACGGACCAGAGGGGGCCAAAGCTGAGCAGACCTAGTCCCCAGGCTGAGATCAGGAGCAAAGTAAGTCCAAGGTTAGA
>NC_056504.1:41787809-41804099 GCF_014905685.2 Nematolebias whitei
GACTGAAGGGCTGTAGCAGGAGAAGAGGTCATCCTCCGTTTGGTTTGCGTCATTCATCAACATTTTGTCTATAATACGATTAAATAAAGCTCAACAGTTGCCTTCACTTCAGATGGTTCTCCAGCTGTTCGGAGGTTTTGGTCGAAGCTGTCACTGACCACAGAAACTATGAAAACATCAGAGTGAAACATTATCTCTTTGAACGTTGTTTGGGTTTCTGAATCATAGATTTTTTTTTTTTTTATCATCACTTAACCAAAAGTAGTAAGACATAGAATAAACATTTTTACAATAAATCCATCCAATCATCTATAAATTAAGACACTCATATCTCAAACATCTTTCCAAATTAAATATATTTTTGTTTTAAAGAAATATTTTAAAACAGCAATAAAATAGGTTAAACTAATCTTTACTTAAAAAAAATAAAATGAAGTACATTTTAAAATAGAAGTATAACAGGTAATTCTTTGCATTCTCACCTTAACGTCACTAACTTCTACTGTTTGTTTGTTAATGTGGATTTTACCAGCGATTGTCTCACTTCCTCTTAACATGTTAATTATGCATCACTTTATTTAGCTGCCCAACAGAGACCAACCCTTTTCAAATCCTCACTGACTAAATAATTTGTTTATCTGCAGCACTGAGCAACAAAAATGCTCATTATTTGCAATTTAAACACCAACATGCGGATTTGCTTTTGACTTCAGGTTCATTAATTATTTATGACTAGGCTTGTCAGTGTTCAACCATTTGCATTGCAAAATGATTTATTGTTATATGTCTGTGTATTTAGAAGTAATAAAAACAGAAATATCCACTTCTTACAACCATAAATTCTGTTTAATAATTTGCTCTCTGTATGTTTTTCATTTAAATACCAATTAGGAAGCCCCGACACAAACTGTCTCATTTTTTTAAAGCATCTACATTTACAGTTAAGTTTGAGTACATATCTCTTAACTAACATTTATTACATTTGTTAACATTGTTTTCTTTTATTGCCATTGACAAGAAACGATGACAGAAGTGCTGACTGTATTGCTACAAATTTTCCATTCCCTTCTAATAGTTCACACAAGGCAGAGCATAAAAAACAAAAACACAATAAAAATGATGCATTTTGGTTATTTGTTTTTGTTTTTTGCATACACCTACTCATATGGTCCTTTTTCTAGTCCTGTCATAGCATAACGCTGGTGTCTTTCAACCCTTTGCATCAATTTTCTTCTGTAAGATTGTGGTCAAAATTGTTCAGATTACCTGCAACTAAAGTCATGAATGAAAAATTGTCCTGCTGTGCTCAGTGTTTAAGTTACACCACTGAAGACTGTCTTGGCTGTGCGTGCGGGAGGCAAAATGACAGGTTTTCATCGTAAAGGTGCGGAGAGTGACATGCAGACTCACCACAGATATTCACTTGTGTGCTTTCTGAAAGTTTTGTCACCATTGTTCCCTTTAGTGGTGGGAATTATTAGAGAAACGAGTCACTTGTGGTTTCCCATTGCCGATCAGAAAAATGTGTTTTACACTATGTTCTGCATTTTGCCTCTTTTCCCCAACATTGTGGACAGATCACATGGCTTCTGCATGGAGCACCAGTAGTTACATCTTCTAACACTCTTCTGCTCAGTTTTAAACCCATGTGTCATTTCACCTTTTGCTGTTCCTCTTTAACTTCCTGTTTGCCTCCCACAGAGGTAAATATAGGCCAGTTATTAAAATGTAGAAGCACAGTACACCGTGGTGTTTCCAAGAAACTACAGAACTGGGAATTGTGGGAACCTATGTCTCTCGATGGACCACGGAGGTGGAGGTTTACAGTGATGCAGTCCACTACACATCTAACATCAGACGCAACTACTACATCTAACTCCATGTTTGACAATATCAACGGTTCGAATCTGTGATGAATATTTGCAGAGATGGACAGTAGAAACAAAAGAGAGGTAGGGTGTTCGGTCCGATGCAGAGGACCACGTGAGGGATGAAGCTGTTAAGTTGCAAACTGGTAGACATTGGAAAAAGATTGGTAAAAAAAATGGTTTACAGGTTCCTCTTCAAACTGTTTGTACAAACATGCTGATCACTCAATGATAAACGAACAGTTCAGATTTTTTTTAAATAGGATTCTGTAAATGAGGTATGAACAACTAACATCTTACCTGTTGTGCATAGCTCTTTGGGCAAGCTCAGTTTGGATAAAGAGTTTAATTCTGTCTGGATCAACAGCTAACTTGAGTGTGGTTGAGAGCAAAGTGGGCTGGTGCTCACTTAAGAATAATGCCACAGTGATTCATGCAAATGCTATTTTAATAAACATTTTTAAGACCAGGGCAGCACGGTGGCGCAACTGGTAGAGCTGCTGCCTCTCAGCGAGAAGGTCCTTGGTTCAAACCCCGGTCCAGCGGCCTTTCTGGGTGGAGTTTGCATGTTCTCTCCGTGCATGCGTGGGTTTTCTCCGAGTACTCCGGTTTCCTCCCACAGACCAAAAACATGCATGTTAGGCTGATTGGTAACTCTAAATTGTCCCTAGGTGTGAATGAGAGAGTGAATGGTTGTTTGTCTCGTTTGTCTCTATGTGGCCCTGTGATGGACTTGCGACCCGTCCAGGGTGTACCCCGCCCCTCGCACAGTGATTGCTGGACATGGGCACCAGCGACCCCCGTGACCCAAAATTGAATAAGCGGGTAAAGATAATGGATGGATGGATGGATTTTTAAGACCAGCTCTTCTGGGAGAAACCCAAGGTGTTCCCAGGCCAACCGAGAGACATAGTCTCTCTAGCGTGTTCTGGGTATTCTCTGGGTTCTCCTCCCAGTCGAACATGCCCGAAGCACCTCCCTAGGGAGGCACCCAGGGGACATCATTACCAGATGCCCGAACCACCTCAACTGGCTCCTCTTGTTGTGGAGGAGCATCGGTTCTACTCTGAGTCTCTCCTGGTTGACTGAACTTCTCACCCTATCTGTAAGGGAGAGTACAGCCACCCTGCAGAGGAAACTCATTTCAACTGCCCGTATCCACGATATTCTTTTGGTCACTACCCAAAATTCATGACCATAGGTGAGGGTAGGAACGTAGACCGACGGGTAAATAGAGAGCTTTGCCTTATGGCTCAGTTCCTTCTTCACCACAACGGACCAGCACAGAGTCCGCAATACTGCAGACGCTGCACCAATCTGTCTTGTCAACCTCACATTCCATTCTTCCGTCACTCGTGAACAAAACCCCAAAAATACATGAACTCCTCCATTTGAGGCAGAACCTCACCCTCGACCCGAAGCGAGCAATCCACCCTTTTCCGATTGAGGACCATGGCCTCAGATTTGGAGGTGCTGATTCTCATCCCAGCCACTTCATACTTGGCTGCAAACCGCTCCAATGAGAGCTGAAGATCATGACACGATGACGCCAACTGGACCACATCATTTGCAAAGAGCAGAGATGGACTCCTGAGGCTACCGAGCCGGAATCCCTCCGCCCCCTGGCTGCATCAAGAAATTCTGTCAATCAAAGTTACGAACAGAATCGGTGACAACGGGCAGCCCTGGTAGAGTCCAACTCCCACCCTGAAGGGGTCCGACTTACTACCGGCAATACGAACCACTGAATATAAATGTAATGTGAAATTATTGGTGGTGCCAAGGTTTATAAAATAACAATTGCATAAACCACTGTAAATCTTTTAAAATGGGAGAAGTTTTAAGATGGCAGCAATAAACTTTGATCCTCTGATCCTCTGACTCGCTGTTAGCGCAATAATCAAGTCAGATTCAGAAATTTGTTTCTCCAGACTGAAGTAGTTCAAAGAGCTATCCACAACAGGTTAGACATTAATTGTGTATAATATTTCACACAACCCTACTTCGATAAAATCTGAGCTATCACTTAAAAGATGAAGGGAAACAAGAGGATGGAAAATGATGTCTCTACAGAATAACAAATAATGTGTCTGTCTTTTATAAATTAAAGTTTGTCTCTTGATGGCACATGTTTGCCTCCAGATCACAGTGTGCTTCTTTCTGATCCCTCCTTACTTCCCTTTGTCAGTAAGGGGTGAAGAGAACTGGCCCGTGTGCGGTGCGGATGGGGCCCGGGGCCGGCCTCAGCAAGCTCAAGGGCGTTCCCTGTAGGAGGTGGGGATGGGGGTGGTGAGGGCGGGAGGTCAGCCCAGGAGGACAGAGTGCCAGCTGATTTGAAGATGCTGCCGCTGCCATCGCCGCAACAACAACCAGAGGATTTGGTAAAAGTCCAGGCCCCAGGGTTTTTGGAAGTTCCTTTGAAAGAGTCAAGATAAATCAGACTGTCAAACAACCGAGACGAAGGATGCATTCAAAAATCAATCTTTAACGGCGGGTTTTAAGAGAAAGAGATGAAATATATAGAGCGTGAGAGTAACAACGTGAATCTGTACCATGAAGTCTTTGCGCTTCTTGTGCCGACTGAGCAGAGGATTAGGTTTGCCCGCAACTCCATCCCGATGCCTCCTGCTTGATATATGCTGCAAAGTCAAAGCAAGAAATGAAGAACAAATATATATATATTTTTTTCAGTAAAAGTCAAAGAATTCACTCCTGTGTAGTTTTCACCTGTTTCAGCTGCAGCTCAGAGCTGACTCTGACGTTGCATATCTCACAGTGGAAGGTGCGTTCCTGAGAGTTTGGGTCATTGGAAACCTCCCTGCCCTGCTCAGGGCTGGGTTTGGGACCCAACCGTGGGTACACTTTAATGGGGCCAAGTCCACTTTGAGCTTCCAGGATAGTTTTGTGTTTGGTACCTGAAAACAATTAAAAATAATTAAGTTTGCCTGTAAAGTCAATCACTGAGTTATGCCTTGTAACTTTAGTGGTCACTGAACAACAGCTTTTCACCAGATTACTTTGAAATAATTAAATATACTTGGATAGAAGATATCCAGAAGATTGCACGCATCTTATTTTAAATAAAGCTCAGAAGTTGCATTTTAATCAAAGACCAGGAACAGAAAACCCAAGAATAGCGCCTCTATCTCCTGCACTTATTTCCCATCTATTACTGCTACTCAAACAAATTCAAATATAAGAAATGGGACTGTAAAAGTCTCTCAAGCTTCGCTCCTGCACTTGTTTTTTTTTTTTTTGTTAAACTGTGTGGGTGAAAAGTCCTCCAAGTTGTTAAAAAAAAACGATGTTAATTTGCAATTCTATGCCTGGACAAACCTCCAGAGTGTCAAGTGAGATGATAGAAACCTCCAAAACTCCAGATACAAAATATATCAAGTTCAAATGTAAGATTAATATTTTTGTAATTGCATTGTTGGGTGGGTGAGATTGGATTTAATGTAGATTTGGTGAGATTTGTAGTCAAACCTTGTTTTAACTACAGTAGGTATTTATGCAGCTGCAATGCACCTGTTTTAGTTTCCTAAAGTTAAAATCCAGAAAGATCCTTTCAAAAGAGCCACAGTGGAGTTTTTGTTATTGCTCTTGACAGCTTGTAATGCAGTATATTTAATGCAGATGTGCTCTGAAAAAGCTGGACTAACCTTTGTTATGTGCCTCCAGCTGTGAGACGGAGTTAACAGCTACTTTGCAGACAGAGCAGTAGAGGAGCTTCTTTGCTTTCTCCTCCTCTGACTCTCCTGAAGAGGGACTGGGGGCTGGGGACGGCGTGTCTGGATCCGCCGAGGGGTTACTGAGGGCTGCAAAAGGGGATGAAGACGAGGACGGCAAAGGCGTGCTGACAGACGACAAAAGAGGACACTCTGGGTCTGCTGGGATCTGCGCTGAGAGGCTGCTGGGGGTCAGGGGTGACTCTTTGAAGCTGGGAGGGGACTCGGTGTCATCTAGAAGTACAACAATCTCACATTTAACATTTTATCATCGTTGTTCAGATGAATTTCTGTAAGACAGCTGTGAAAGTGGGTTGTTAATTTAATTTATATTTTATTTGCAGGTTTGTGGAGTTTCAAACAAGCGGACACAAAACTCTGTTCTGGTTAGTTCAGACTGTTTCATCATTTCATCTGTGTGAATCTGGGACAGTTTCTTCACTCGTGCACATTTGTTAACGTGTCATTTGAAAGTGAGCTCACCCTGCTTGGTATAATTAGGATCAGGGCTGCATGGCAGGAGACCGGGTGGAGAGGGCGAAGCAGGAGGGGGCTGTTTGTCTCCATCTTGGAGGCGAGACGTCTTGGGTGTCTCAATACCTTTCACCCTTCGAGCATGGCGGTTCCCTTTATAGTGGGCCTCTGCTTGATTCTGGATTAAAAAAAGAAGGTATTTCACAAGATTAAATAAAATATGTTTGACTCTTTTACAACCAATATTCTGTTTTTCTTTTTCTGCCACTCATATTCCACAGGCCCATCCAACAACACCTACTGGTGGCAAAAAGATTAATAATACTAATTTTGTCTCACTGAAAATTCACTACATAGTTTTAACTCCTTTTCTTTGTTTATCCATCCACACACTGTGTTTCTGTGGGTTGGTTGCTAACAGCCATCCATCTTCATGGAGACACTCTCCAACTAAATCTATCCAAGTCATTCAAAAGCTAGAAAAGCTAAACGATCCCTCGAGAAGGTTCCTCAGGTTTTCCTGTAAAAGGAGACGACCAGGAGGCATCCTTATCAGCTCACTGAACCACCGCAGCTGACGCCTTTTGAAGAGGAGTGTAAAATGTATAAAATCCTGCTTTAATATAAAGCAATCAAACAATAAGTAGAAATGAGCAGTTTGTAATAACTTGTTAGGTTCAGGGATCAAGTAATGACAAAAGGCATAGTTTTGCACACAAGAGGCAATTTCTTAGGTTCACGTATTTTTTACAGTGCAGTTGCTCAAATCATACAAAATATGTTCTCACATAACTCAGTGTTCACAAAACCTATAACTATTTTAGCACGGCCAAACAGTTGTTAGAGCTGTATGAATAGTATGAAGGTCACAGGATCTGCCTCTCACTCTTTCAGGGTGGAGGTTTTTGAGCCCGTGCACACATGTGTAACCACGCTGGCGCCGCCCTCCATCTTCAAAATGTGCTACACTTCCAGGACCTGCAGTTCAGTAAAGTGCTGCCCCAGACGGACCAACCCATGTGCTCTCTGACTGGGTTGTTAAATTTGTGATTGAAATGATGTTGACCTGAGGACATCCTGTCATAACTCACATGTGCAAGTTGAAACTCACAGACAAGTTAGGGAACTCGAGCGCAGCGTTTCACACACAGTTTTTTTGCTTTGTATCTAGTAAACAGGCATTAACAAAAAAATGTAACTTGTATAATTACATTTTACAAATACTAATCTTTTATACACACACGCATTCTTATTTACAAATGCTCAAAGCAGAAATTCTCAGCCATCTTATTTTTCAAGGTTATAAAACTTAATTTGAAAAAAAAAAAAAAAAATTACAAGCACAAAATATTAATGACTGGAGTTTATGCCCAAAGAAAGATACAAGCTCCCTCTGTGACCTGGAAAGAAGTAGAAAATGGATGGATGAACAGGCTTTTGTAGAAGCGTGGGAAAGTTGCATTACATAGAGTCGTACGTGCTCATTTTTATTTTTCATTATAAGGAGCAGTGGCTCTCCATACTCTCCTCCAGATGACAAAGTATCTAAGGGTGAGCCTGACCACCTGACTTACTGAGCTCATTTCAGTCACTTGGACACAAGATTGTATTTTATCCACCATGATCTGTATCTCATGGTTGCAGGTGAGGGATGGGATTTTTTCCCCCACTACAGCAAGGCCAAAAACACATAGCTCTTCTTATTTACCAACAGCTGCTGACAAGACATTTGCAAATCAACTCCCCATCTTTGCACAAATTTCACAATCAACAGGGAGAATGTGAAAAAAACCCAAACATAAATGATCTAAAAATTGTAAAATACCAGAAAAAAATAGAGGTTGGCGTGAGGCGAGACAAAAAAGTCAAAAAGTTAGAAAAAAAAAGGAGGAATCTAAACTGGCTGGATCTCTGAACAGTAAGAAAGGTACAGTTTACTATTGTTATGGGATCGCTTTTTGAATGCAGATGAGGCAAAAACTCAAAAACTGCTGTGCAGCAAAACAAGCAAAGAACATCTGCGGATGACTGTGATGGAAGTTTCAGACTGCAGCAAAAACAGGCTATTTTCAAGATGAATTTCCAAGATGAAAGAGGATTTACTCACAAAGTCTTATTAAAGTGTATTGTTGCCTGCTCTTTTCACATTGTTTAACCTGGCTCTAATCGTACAGCGTTCCATATCGAACATAACCCTCAGTAAACCCAGTTTTTCTCCTGGTTCAGTCCTCTGTGGGTTCTGCAGCTGACTGCATCGCCTAGGCTGATAGCTTGCTGGTGTGATGTGCTGATGAGGCTGTCAGAGAGGATTAGCTTCTGAATTTTCTTGTCCTTCTTCACCACCAAAACTGCTCTGCTGAGTTGATGATGAACATTGAGTGGTGGGATTATCTAAAATGAGCCTGACAGTGACAGATGACAGCTAGCTACTAAAAGAACTGAAGCACGTTCAAAAGCACACACTGACGAGGACACAGGAAAACACTGAAACACAAAGATGCCTAAATACAATCCTTGTGTGATGGTTTAGAGTTTACATCTGGGTCATTATTAAGAAAAGTTACGCATATATGTTTTAGATTTTGTTTAAAATGTGGTATGGTGCAGGGTCAAGTGGTTAGCATTGTTTGTTTTAGTGGTCCCAACTTTTTACCTCCTGACCCACAATAACAGCAGCAGAGATTGTGGTCATAAACAATAAAAATAGTCACGTAAACAAGAACATAATGGCAGCACAAACAGCTTTGACGAACTTTGTTTTTGTATTTTTATTCCGTCATGACAACTTTTTACAATATTTTTAAAATCTTTTACAACAATTATAACATTTAGCCATTTGCAATCTTTATTTTTTACTTTTAATTTGATTTTTTTTTGTCCATCCTCATTTTGTATTTTGTGACCCAAACTTTTGGAACTACACACATCAAAAAGGTCTCATGGTCTTACACATGTGTTGAGTTATATACATGTTTTATTAGAATTCAAACACATCTTAAGGACCCAAATAAAGCACCTCACAGGCACATGTCTGGGGGGCTCTGAGGAAGAAGGTTACTGGGACACATCCAAGATGGCCGTGTAAGCCTGGGGTATTAACTGCCAGTGATACTTACCCATATAGCCCTCATCCTGATTAGTGATGACAGACAGGCAGATATAGCTCTGCCTGTGAAACCTTACTCCTCGGGCTGCTGCTGCCTGCAGCCCTGCAACTAGTCGGAGACATGAAGGTCCTCAAATCTACTCACAAATGACAGCACGGAGCTGCGACAGGAGAAACTAAACCTCTGAATCTCCTCACTAAAATGAAAACTTCAAGAGGTTGTGTTTTATTCTACTTCTTGTCATTTTGTGCTCTAGTAACTTTTAATGTACTTTCTCTAATATGTGCGTTTGAACATCAACTTAATCATAAAAACCATGTAAGGAAAATATATTGATTTTGATCCAACTTTTGGGATACAAAAGGCAACAGGTGACTAGTTCCTTTATAAAACAAATTTGTATTGTTTCATGTAACTTGGTTGATGAGGCAACAAACTTACATAAACCAGGAAATGAACACAAGGAGCAGACTAGGAGTCACAAGGGACAGGATGTCACAAGGGACAGGGCGTCACCAGTGGACAGATAACAATGTCAGGACAAGGACTAACACAGAGACACAGACCTACAGGAAACACCAATTAGACCAAGTGATGACACATGTGAGTAATCACGGATGCCAGAGAAAGAGACAGAGGATGCAAGACATTAACACAACAGAAGATGGGGCTAGATACTAAAGAAAAACAACCCCTATAAAGAGAAACAGAGGATCGGGGGAAATAAGCTGATACCAGGGACAAAACCACAACTCGTACATCTTTATGTTAGATATTAGGCACTTCATTGGAAATATTTCCCTGCTGCAAAAAGCTTTACACTCCGTATAAATCCCCCAACAGCAGCAGCATGTAGTGCTGCAGTCATGGTGAAATCAGATGGATTTTAAACACTAAATTAATTTCAATATTTAACAAAAGCAGGGATAAAAATACAAACACTTTCCAAGTCAATGGACCCTGTGTTGATGCAGAGAATGTGCAGTATATTTATTTCTGTTGTTTTGCTGACCTAAAATGGGAAACTCCAGCTCAGTGAAACTCTGCAAGGATGAAAAAAAAAAAAAAGATGTTCTGTTTGCAATAAAGGCATTTTTAAAATATATTTGAGAAAAATAAAAACAAAACTAATTTGTTTTCATGATGTACATCTATAATGAATATGTTGATTATATATTGATGTGACAGGTTATACATTTAGTTCAACACAGTATGAACAATTGCCTGTTAGAAACGATGACAGAGGCATGGAAAGAAGGATTTAAGCGAATGAAGTAGCAGAAAGGGGATTTAAGAAGAAAATGAGCGCAAGTGAATGTTTCTAAAATCCTTTTTTTTCCTACGGAGGATATGCTTTGATGTTTTATCTATAAAGCGACAAAGGCACAGAGAGGAGATAGGAACTGGTCGAGCAGCCAAACCTGCTGCGCTGAGAACGAGCAGCAGCGACAGGAAGAGGGGGAGGAAAGGAGGCTGAGAGCTGTTCATACATCCTAAAACCCCACAGAGGGAGAGCATAATCACTGAAACTGATGAGGAAAATGAAAATGAAAAGGCAACTGAACAAACAGGATGTGGTAATAGAACAAGAACAGAGAAGGAGAAAAACAGAGATGGAAGTGTCCGGTGTTGCACAGCAGTGGGAGGATGCAGCACGATGTGACGTCAGCCTTGCAGCAGAGCTGAACACTGACAGGTTAACCTGTTCTCTGTGGCCTTCACTGAATTACACTGTTATAATTACATGTGGTGTTTCAGTGACAGTGCAGTGAGAAGCGCCAGCTTCCCAGTGGCCACAATTAACCAATCAATCTCTGATATTTAAAGACTTTAAGTCAGCCTGATGAAAAACAAAGCACTCATCTGCCTTTAAACTGCAGTAAGAGGCCAGACAGCCTGAGAAAGCTAAGAACTGAACTGTAAGCAGAGCATCCCTTCATTATTAAAGAATGTCCAGCACCCACTCTCTCAGGTTTCTGTGGAAAAAGCTGCAGCGCAGCAGATGCACAGTGTGCTTTGAGAAGAGAGTCGGCAAACAGGTGTCTCGGTTCAAGACTTCTCACCACATGGCACGGCCATGACAGAAACCTCCAGAAGGATTGGTTTTATACATGAGCCCTAAGCGAAGTCAGAGGTGTTAAGTGTGCAGATATGAGGACCCTAAAGCAAATAAAAATGCTTAACATTCAGGTATGCTGCACTCATGTAGGTCATGTGAGAACATGCCGGTCTGAAGAGATATAATTAAGTGGCCGCTTACAGAGTAAGCAGGGCAGTCACACATGTTTCAGATGCCGGCATGTGTCCTTTATGCACCGCTGCATTTAAAGAGCAAACATTTAGCACTTAATCACTGTCATATTTTTAGCTAGACTTGTTTATATCAGGCTTTTGTTTAATTTTTGTTAAGTGTCTACTTTAAGGTGCCGGCCCAGATCTTATGAATTAGGATTCTGTGATAAACATATGAAAAAATATTATTTAACCAGTGCTTTCAGTAACATCAGCCTGGAGAAGTTGATACGATTGATGAGCTATGGACAAGTCAAGTGTGAGAGGGGACAGGAGCAACTTGCCTTTAAACAACTACCCAATAAAACTCAAACCCTAAAATTCCTCAAAGGCGTGCAAACTGTCCATGGATTTTCATGCCAGAGTTTTAAATGAAGTTATTTATGCTGAGAAGGTTCAGAGTTATGGTTATTTACTCATAAATGACCTCAGGCGCAACCGCATGCAGTATTGTGAGGCCTTGGTAAATGTGTGTGTCGGGAATTACTCTCAGCTACCACCACATAATATTATAGCTCAACTTCTGTAAAATTGACCAAGTCATAACATTTTTTGTGTTGAATAATGTCAATTAGCTGTGCTAGCTATCTTACATTAGGGTGACTCCAACAGTTTATCAGTTATAGATATAAATACAGTAATTACTTCCTGAGAGATTCATGAAAACCCATCCTCTGGTTTATGAGTTCAATTGATAACAGACAAACTAACACACAGACATGGGTAAAACATTATTGGGGGGAGTGGGGGGTCGGGGGTGGTGGTGGTGGGGGTGTTTAAGGGCCTTGCTCAAGGGCCGGAAGCCTGGGTACTTCCTGTATGAATATCATTGTAAGTAATTAAGTAAGTACATTTTATTTATATAGCATATTTTACAGGTCAGAAACCACAAAGTGCTTTGCAGAATACAAGACATAAAAACACAAGATAAAAGATAAAAACACAAAGAAAAAAGATAAAAGAACATGCGTACGACAAGACAAAATAGAACTAATGAAAAGCCAATCTGAACAAATGTGTCTTCAGCTGCTTTTTAAAAGTATTAAGAGAATCAAGGCAGTGCAAAGTCAGAGGCAACACATTCCACAGTCTGGGGGGGCACAGCTCTAAATGCTTTATCCCCTCTGATCTTAAAATGAGTCCGTGGGACCATTAACAGCCTTTGACTGGAAGATCTGAGGCTCCGAGAAGAGGAGTAGGGCTCTAAAAGGTTGGAGATACAGACTGGGGCTTGACCACTCAGGACTCTAAAAGAACTAAAAAATTTTAATGAATTCTAAAATGTACCGGTAGCCAATGCAAAGAGATTAAAACTGGTGTTATGTGCTGTCTTTTCTCTGTGTTAGTTAAAAGCCTTGCAGCAGCATTCTGAACAGTCTGCAAACAATCAAGATCTTTCTTGGTCAAGCAAATGAAAAGACTGTTACAATAATCCAGACAGAATGTAATAAAAGCATGGATAATCATCTCTAATTCAGCTTTTGACACAAGAAATTTAAGCCTAGAAACATTTCTTAGTTGAAAAAAGCAATTTTGATTCATCTATGAGAATGTCATTGCAATGACATGGCAGAATAAAAAATAATGCCAAGGTTTCTGAGATTTGGTTTGACAGAAGAGGCTAATACACCAAGGTGTTGCTTAATTTCAGATATTTGATTGTCAGGAACAATAATTAAGGTCTCAGTTTTGTCGCAATTAACCTGCAGGAAGATGTCACTGAGCCACTGTTTGATATTGCTAATAGAGTTTAACAAGGAAGGACAACTAGCGATGTTCAGAATGTCTGAAGGAACAATATAGCTGAATATCATCAGCATAGAAATGATAAGACACATCTGAAAACTGACTTATTATTTGGCCGAGGGAGAAAATATACAAAAGAAAGAGAATAGGTCCCAACACTGAGCCCTGAGGTACCCCACCTAGCAGGCGCTTGGATTCTGACATTATCTGGTTTGCACAAACACTAAATTTTCTGCCAGAAAGATAGGAGATAAACCACTCCAGTGCCAAGCCTGATAAACCAACTACATCTCGTAGCCTGTTAATCAAAATACTGTGCTCATCAGTATCAAAGGCAGACGTTAGATCTAGGAGAACTATAACCATGGATTCTCCAGAGTGGAAGCCTGGGGTACTTCCTGAATGAATATCATTGTGGTTTTTTTTTTTTTTGTTTGTTTGTTTTTTCGGGCAGCACGGTGGCGCAACTGGTAGAGCTGCTGCCTCTCAGCGAGCTGGTCCCTGGTTCAAACCCCGGTCCAGGGGCCTTCTGGGTGGAGTTTGCATGTTCTCTCCGTGCATGCGTGGGTTTTCTCCGGGTACTCCGGTTTCCTCCCACAGACCAAAAACATGCATGTTAGGCTGATTGGTAACTCTAAATTGTCCCTAGGTGTGAGTGACAGAGTGAATGGTTGTTTGTCTCGTTTGTCTCTATGTGGCCCTGCGATGGACTTGCGACCCGTCCAGGGTGTACTCCGCCCCTCGCACAGTGATTGCTGGACATGGGCACCAGCGACCCCCGTGACCCAAAATGGAATAAGCGGGTAAAGATAATGGATGGATGGATGGATGGATGTTTGTTTTTTCTGGTCTAACTGTGTAATGCAAAATTGTTGGTTGAGTAATGGTTTATAAAATAGCCTTTGCATGAAAGGCTATAAAATATTTGAGATTAGAGCTCTTTTACAATAACACAAATCCACTTTGATCCTGCTCAGACTGACTGTTAGCTCATTGTTTGAATCAGAAATAAACTTCAATTCTTCACACTGAGGTCATTTAAAGCACTGTCTACAACATGTGAGATATTAATTATTCATAACCCTTCTGCAGAACACTGTTTCAAAAGATTCAAAGTATTGCTTTACAGGTCAATAACTTTTTTTTAAGCATCATTTAAGTGTTTAGTTGCTTTTCATCAAAATTTCAGGACACTTTGAAGCAATCTGACAGTAGTAGACACTGATTTTCATTACTTTGAAAAGTTATTTCTACTGATGAAAAATGTTACTTGATCATAAATGTTGCTCTCATTCAAGATAATTTTTGTTAAAATTTACCTTTATCCACCAAAAGATGGCCAAAGTTATTAAAACATTCCTTCTGGTTATGTGCAAACACCTTTGCCACCTCACACTATAAAAGGTCCAGACTCATCTGTCATGTCCACCAGTAGTCTTTGAATACGAACATTATGAGTTATTCACTTTCCAGCTTCTGTAAACACGGCTACCTCTTTAATGGTGACACTCAAATCATTCCTCTCAAGTTTCATGACCAGACCTCTTTAATTTCATCTTGGCTTGTGTTCACAAAGCACTGGCTGTCAAAAGGGAAATGCAAAAAATGTGCCTGATCAGCAGCCTAGGATGAGCTGTTGTCATCTTCCTGCTTCACACCAACACTCACAAATCTTACAGCCCATTAAAATCTTCCTGCAAAACAAGCTTGTTATACTCACAAACCTGCCATAAACACCTGAGACACGCACTGTATGACCAGACAAAACATACACATCTGCAAGCAAAAATGTAAAGCCTTTTAAAAACTCACGGGGTTCATTTATTTATCATTTCATTTGTTTTTTCTCCCACAGAAGAAATGGAAACTGATACTAAATGCAGGCCACTGGAAATTATTCTTCCAAACAACAGAGTCTAAGTTAAGCAAGCAGGGATTTCTGTTTCTTCCTCGCTGCTGCAACAAGCTAAAAGTGGAGCTGAGATCCAAGTTTTCACCTGCTGTGATGTCAATCATCAGTCTACAACACTGACTCCAGATAATTCACATCATAGGCTACGATTGAATTAAAACAGGGCACTCCTGCATAGTCCTGAAGCACTTTAAGAGAATATCAGATTATCACAAGTAGCATAACTTTCCTACTTTCCTCACCCACCTTGTTATACATCAGCCAAACAAGTCTCTTTGTTATAACTTATTTATATTTTTCTAATATTCACTTCAGTTCAGTTTATTTATATAGCGCCAAGTCACACCAGAAGTCATCTCAGCGCTCTGTGCGGAAACATTCACATACATAAACAGTAAGTTATTATTTATCAGAGGAGCAGACTGTTTTGAGTTTAACTTCATTGCAGACGCTCATATTGAGCAAGCACGAAGGCAACAGTAGAAAGGAAAAACTCCCTCATGAGGACGAAACCTCCAGCAGAACCAGGCTCAAGACAAATGGCCATCTGTTTCGAGCAGCTGGGTTTGAGAAGAACAGATACACAATGGCAGGTTGAGAATCATGTGTTAAGGTAGAAATAATTTAAAATGCAAACTATTCAATTGTAACAATTCATTTTAAGAAACATGCTCAATTTGTCCCCTTATAGTCTCAGCCTTTGGCAACATACCAAGCCAACCCTAACTATAGGATTTATCAAAAAGGAAAGGCTTAAAACTGGACAATGTGTCAGCCTCATGGACAGAAACTGGAAGTTGGTTCCACAAGAGAGGAGCCTGATAACTGAAAGATCTTCCTCACATTCTGCTCTTGGAAACTCTAGGGACCGTGAGTAAGCCTGCAGTCTGAGAACAAAGTGCTCTGTTAGGAAAATACGGGGCAATAAGCTCTATAATATAAGATGGAGCTAGGTTGTTGAGGGCTTTGTGGGTTAGCAGTAAGATTTTGAATTCTATTCTGAATTTGACAGGGAGCCAATGGAGAGAAGCTAAAACTGAAGAGATATAATCTCTTCTACCAAATTCAGTTAAGACTCTGGCAGCAGTATTTTGGATTAACTGAAGACTTTTTAAAGAAGTTTTTGGACACCCATATAATATATATGAGATAAGACAAGATAT
>NC_056504.1:41809099-41829149 GCF_014905685.2 Nematolebias whitei
CCATCCATCCATCCATCCATCCATCCATCCATCCTTCCTTCCATCCATCCATCCATCCATCCATCCATCCATCCATCCATCCATCCATCCATCCATCCATCCATCCATCCTTCCATCCATCCATCCATCCATCCTTCCTTCCATCCATCCATCCATCCATCCATCCATCCATCCATCCATCCATCCATCCATCCATCCATCCATCCATCCATCCATCCATCCATCCATCCATCCATCCATCCATCTATCCATCCAATTATCTTTACCCACTTCTTCCTTTTCGAGTAGCAGGGGTCAGTGGTGCCCATATCCAATAATCACTGTGCGAGAGGTGGGGGGGCACTCTGGACAGGTGTCCAGTCCATCACTGGGACACATAGAAACAAACGAGACAACCATTCACTCTCACTCACACCTAGGAACAATTTAGAGTTACCAATCAGACTAACATGCATGTTTGTTTTGTGGGAGGAAACCAGAGTACCCGGCGAAAATCCACACATGCACAGAAAGAACATGCCAACTCCACCCAGAAAGGTCCCCGTCCAGGATTTGAACCGTTAACTAGCTCGCTGAGAGGCAGCAGCTCAACTGCGCCACATCTTGACAACATTCACAATGTATTTGAACAGGACACTATTGAAACAGACGTAATGATTGCCTATGTCTTATACAATACAGGATAAAAATCTACTAATATCTTATGAGATCAAGTTATTCAGATTATTTTTTTAAATAGATGCAAAAATGTCCTCTGCTTCAGCAAATGTTCTTAGCGACACATTAAGATAATTTTCCACCTTTTGGAAACAAGTTAGAAGCAAATCTGTTGCAGTGATTATTCTATGAACCTCCATTTTAAAAGTGTCCAAATCAGATTATCTTAGACAGGCTGTGTTAAAATAAATACACTGCGTTAAATCTTAATCACTTCATCGCTTGGTCTTTTTTTTTTTTTTAACAAGGGGCAGCCAAGTTAAAGACAGAACCAAATGCCAGATGTTTCTTCCATCATTTAAAAAAAAAGATTGCTCACTCCTGCGTTCATGTTGATGTGCGAGAACTCACTGCTTTAAAGTTGTGGAAGAGACCCATGCTGGCTGGGTGATGTGATTTCAGTGGGAACTGGAGGAAGGTTTTCATGTCCAGGTGTGGTGACATGACAGGTGGATTCCTGAAGAAGGCAGGGACCGGCCCGGGTCGGTTTACACTTCCTGTTGTTGTAAAGATAGAGAAAGAAAGAGTCAAGATGGAAATAGAAAACTATAATAAAAAGATGAAAAGTAAAGCAGATCAAAAACCATTATCAGTAACAATAAATAACAACAAAAGTATTTATGACCATTAAAATATGGAGGTTTTACTTTAGCATTCCCTGGGCTAAACATAAACTGTGCCTCAGTTTCTGATCAAATTTAATCTAAATGCTGACGTTCTTCAACGAGACAGTTCTGGTTGTTTGATTTGATGTTACTGCTTTTTTTAGTGTCACACAAAGATATAGATTTAGACTCAAATCAGAAAAAAAGTACAACTTGTGCAAGCTTTTGTTTAGCTGGTTTCAAACAAAACATCAGTGATTAAAATGCAAACTGCATTTTCAGAAATATAGAACAAACACATCAACATGGGAAAAAAGTTGTTCTCAAAATTACAATAGACGCAACAGTAATTGTAAAGTTGCACTTAAAGTTTTAAAATTATAATAGAAACAGATTGCTCAGTTCAGTTAAGGTTCAGTTAAAAAGAACCACATTTCAATTAATGATTTAGAATGACTATAAATCAGCACCTTATCAAATTCTATCATATGAGCCCAAATATTTATGTATTTCTTGAGTAAGGATATAGTTTACGATTTTTAAAATTTTGATTGTTTTGAAATAATAAGAGTTACAGTGTTTTATTCTTGAGCCACAACAACAAAAAGCAACAAAAAGATGGCTCAATTTTGCTGTTTCAACTAAAATAAACAAGTAGCATTTTGTAAGTCCCACTGTCTTGATTAAATGGGACGCTAATACAATAAAATGTTACAACTCAGATCTTTTTTTTTTTTTTTTTTCAGATTTTGATTCTTGTTGATTCACAAAGTTCTTATCTTTCTGCTGTATATTCAAATTCAAAATTTTCTATTATATTTATCGGTAATTTATTGCTTAAAAGAGCATCACAACAATGCACAAGGGAGAAGTTGGGACTTTAACCCCCACAGTCCCAGTGAGCAGACTCTGGTTCCAAAAACACAACAAGAAAAAACGGGGGTACTTGATTTATAAAATACCGGTATGCAGCATATGGGTTGTATTACGTGTGCATGTGTTAACTGCAAAGTTAAAAACGATATGAACCCTATTAAAGTTGACTTCACATCATTGTTACAGCCTAAATACACGAGACAGAACGTCTGAGTAGAAAAAAGTTAGTTTTAGATTAAAGTTGTTTTAACTAGAGGCCTTCAGTCAGAGCCGGTTTGTGCTAAGCTAAGCTAACAGCTTCTAGTTTTTTTAAGCAAATTCAAAGATTTATTTCCCCACAGTTACTTTAAACATCATGCAAACTTCATGCAGGGCATGGTCCAACTCACACTGGTTGAATTATGTTTTTATTCTCCGCTGTTTGTTTAAAACTTAAATAATGATCTTCTGCATGGTTTGCCAGTGTAGCACCCCCTCCCCACCCGCAGCTCTCCTCTCGGAGCTCTTCCTGCTCACTTTATTTCCAGTAGTAGCTCAGCGGCAGTGAATGCCTGCTCTTGAGGAGTCTTTTGTGATGGGCAGGGGGGCTAAGCTCCTTAAGCTTCGCAGCTGGGCCGCTGCAGATATCAGTCTTTTCTCAATTTCGCCTTCTGTCTCTCTCTTTCTCTGCGTTTCTCCCAGCGTGCGCAGTTTTCTGTTTCCATTTCATGGTCCCTTACACTGTGTCTCTCCATAGCCCTCATCTACACCCTCAGTCCTGCACCCGTTCTTCTGTTTAGTTCATCCTCGTCATCATCGTCGTCGTCTTTCTCTGCGGCTCTCCTCTTTTCACATCTGCTTCCTGCGTTGATTTCTCTTTCCGGAATGAAATCAGCAGATAATTTCTCCAGTCTTTTCTCCAGAGGTTTTGAAGTCAACATTCTTTAGCGCTGCCACTTTTTGTGATGACAGTTTTGTTACATTTGAGAAGAAAAGCAGGTATTTTGATGACAATAGAGAAGGCTCCTTTCACTGGCAGCAACAGTGAAGTAAAGAACGTGCTGTCAGCATCAGAAATAGATGGAGGGGAAACTCTCATCCTGGCAGCCCTGGGAGGCCAAAGCAGATGAAGCTCAGTAGTGATGGCATTTGTGTTTGGGTAGCCCACACTGCATTTCAGAAGGCATTCAGAGGTTAGGAGAAGAAAAACTGCATTAGTTGAAATGCCCGTGAGGCATGCAGCACCCCGAGTTTCTGTTTAAAGCAGCGCAACAAGATTAGTCCGAGTTAAAAACCATGCACAGATGAAAAACCTTTGTTCACAGCATTATGCAAGAGGAAATAAGTTCAGTAAATCATCTTGAAATATCAGAAACTGTTTTGGCTGCTAACTCCTACACGGGTATACACAGTGGTGTAGTCTACAATTTTGTAGTGGGTATACTGTGTTTAGAAACCAATGTATACCGGTTAGTACAATGTAATCGTCAATTTATTTTGACTTTTAAGCATACTGAACATTTCCAAATTTCTTTGACGCTTATATTTGAATACATGTACAAGAAACTGTGTACAACAGTTGGCTTTGTATTAAAATCATGTTATAGAATTTATAAAACAGTATCAAAGCAAAACATGTTCAAGTATTAAGTACAAAATAATACAATAATTCGCTGGATAAGCAAATGTAATAACCAAGCAAACAGATAGATTGTTACAGAAGTGTTTAACTGCCGTTTAATGTATCAATGACACGTGCTTAATGATATGCCATGTATCATTGGGCACTTTTAAGTGGGTATACTGAAATTCTTAATCTCTTCTAGTGGGTATACTCCATGTACACATGTATTGCGTAGACTACATCACTGAGTATACAGCAAGCAAACTTACACAGTAGAACTGGCAATTATTTTTTGCAAGATGTCTTTCCTGACACAACCTGGGTTCAAACCCACAGCCTCAGCACCACAGGATCATGGCATGAACCACTGATCTACCGTGTGGCCTTTTGAAATATAAATTTGAATATTTTATTAATCGGTTTCAGAAGCAAAGGACAAGAACTTCAGCGTTTTGTGTGTTCATTGCTGATTGGCTAAAAGACCAAATGTTTGTATCTCCACAGCTTGATATCAGAGCAACTATAAATTCAGAAAAATGTCAACCTTGATTATTTTGTTTCTTTGTGACTACAAAAGGTATATAAACTAAAACGCAATATTTATACAGCTTTGTGCAGACATTTTGACAGACATTACATTTCTTCATATTTTGCAACCAGGAAGCCAGACTGTTTGTAATACAAATGTATTTTAAAGGGGTTTTGATGAATATTTATTCAGATTTTCTCTTTTCTTTGGATTTTTACTGCTTTTTTTCCCCACTCATTTTCAGTTCACTTTATCATTGCTTTGATTTATTTCATTAATTTTTTTAAGCAGCCTTACTCGGATGTATCAATCCGGCATAAAAAAGCTGCTAAACTAAAGGAACGAAACAATTTGGACTCAACACTTAACAGACAACTTAGCAAAATAACCACATTTAAATCAGCTGTTTAATCAGTTTTTACAAACAGCTTGTCATCAAGACACAATTTTCTCACATTTTTACAACTGAATCTATAAAAAACACTAGAGATAATGCAATTTGACACATAGAATAGTATTTTGTCTCTAAAAATGTGATCGCCAGAGTGCTATCAGCTGACAGTTTATGATCAACTGTATCTCACAGGTCCTGCATCAAGTCCTGCCTGCATATATATATATATTTTTTAAGATTTTCAAATTCTGCCCCCACACATAAACCATTCTCATTTACCATTTTCTTGAACAATGGAAAGTTGTGCCTTCATTGGTGTAGCTTAAGGTGGAAGGAAGAGGAGAGGTCTGTTTAACTTGTGCATTACTTTTCACCAGTAGTGTTAGGGCTGACTCTTGAAACAAAGGAGCAGTTAAAATAAACTGAATTCATCAGGTTTATTTAATTGGAGAGAGTCAGATCAGTTCCCACCAGAGGTAAATGAACCTGAATTTAAATCTTTAGCCGGCACAAAATAAACCAAGGTCTCAGATCCAGTCATCTCATCTTAGACACATCTGGAAACAATCCCACTGAAGAGGGGTTGAGATATGTAGAGGTACGGTAGCCGACTTGGGACCAGAAAGTCACAGGTCATGCCCACATGTCGTGTCTTTGAGCAAGTCACCTAATCCCCAATTGTTCCCCGGGCACCTACATAGCTGCCCACTGCTCCACCTGGGCGTATTTCATGTGTGATGGGTTAAATGCAGAGAACTAATTTTGTCATTGTGTGGGAACATACAATGATGACAACACAGATCACTTACTGCATACTTATACTTAAGAAGAATGAACGACCTTCAAAATTTACAAGGGGGAGGATGAATTTTGGGACAACAATCTGAGGACACCAGTCAGACGGGAAAAAGAGGAAGAAATGGCGGAAGTTGTCAGAGCCCTTGATGAAGAAAACAACGCTTACTTCGAACTTGAAGCCTCACAGATCAGCGCACCCCTCCCATAATCCATAAAAAAACAAAGACCAGCCTTCACTGAGGACACTTGAAGCCTAAATAAAGGACTCGTGGTTCAGGATGATGATGAATAGACTGTCATTTCTGTTGTATAATCACATCCTCTGGTGTCCAAGAGATACACCTGATACAGAAAACGTACCAATAAGTGGTGACAGCAGCTAGCTGAGGTAGAGCACCCCTCTCCTAAACTACCCTTATCTGCTCCAAAGAGTGGGTTAGAGGTCATAGTATAAAATGCAGGATTCTGAACATCTCACACATGCAGATACTGCTTTGAACAACACCTCTTCAAAGCCCTGCTCAAAAGTATCAAAGCAAGCAAAGAAGCTGGAAATCATAATGTCATCAGCAAACACTGAATGGCTGACGCTACCAGATCATATGAAGTGATGGATTTTGAGTTGTTCCACTTTGAGACATTCAGTAGGAGAATTATGCCTCTGTGTTTTTTCTGAGAATGCATAATTATAGGAGATTGGAGCTTTTGGGGACTTTTTGCTTTTGGACTTGGATGACAGATTACCACTCTTGTGGTCTTCCTATTGTCCTTGAGATGTTTTGGCTTGGGGGCGACAGGAGGGCTATAATACCTGCATTTATCCTGCTCAAAATTATTTTTTTACTCTTTTATTTTTAGATTTGGCTGGCTCTTGTTTGGGTACCATTGATCTTTTGACTATTTTTATTTTTAGATTTTACACATTGTATGAACTATTTTAAGTTCACAACATTTTTTTTTTTTACATTTTCCGTTAATAAAGACTTACCTGGGTGCACAAAATATTTCAGCTTCTGGGTGATTCCTGAGCTTTGATGAGTTTTGGGTTTTTTTTCTGCTGGGTTCTATAAGTGGTACCATAAAACCACGAACTGAGTTAAACTTAAGGTTTTGGTTTGTCAACTGAAGGTTGTCAGCAGCAGCAACCAAAGTCTAAAGATAAACATTTTTCAAGACTAATTAAAAGTATCTATAAAGTCATTTTTGGAAATAAGGTATTTAAAAATTTGGATGGTTTAAAAATTGTTCACAAACCTGTATATGTTGCAAATACAGCAAAGTGAGGTTTTGACAAATAAAAAGTTTATATTTACAGTATTTACTCTATTAGAGGCTATAAAAGATTAAGGTTTTAAAAACTTTGTTGTTTCAAATTCAATTGGTACAAAATGTTTTATTTAATTTTTGGTTTCAGAAATAATAATTGACACAAAATGTTGGTTTTTTTTTTTTCATTAACCAGAGTAAAGATGACAAGATATCACAAGATGGTTCATTTCCTCAGTAAAACTGTGACTTGGAAACAGAAACAATCATAGCACATTGATTAAACTGTGCTTTTGCATTATTAACATTTGAAATTTTATTTTAGTCATGCAAATAGTGTAGTTTAGCCCATTTTCATGAACATTAGATGTAACAATATGAGACACAAAAGACCCTTTCAGTGCTTACCTTCATATTGTGAACATGTCGCCTCACAGAATTTTATTGTCTTCGCTCTGGTGAAGTCAGGCACCAACGTATAGATTTAAGCAAGAAAATGTGACAGTGATACATTATTCTGTGGTGTGTGGCAGGTTTATCACCTGCTTTAACGTGATACTGGGCAGTTCAATACAATCTAACACCCCCAGCTTGAGTGCAGCTCTTCATAATGATTCATTACTTTTCTATTTTATGTTATACATCTATGTATTTTGCATAAATCAAATGTAGTAACTTATATGTACAAAGTCAGGATTGTGCTTTCTCCAAAATAATTCCGACTTAACAACAATAGACATTTCTCATTGTGTGGTCAACTTATTTATAGAGCTGTAACTATTTTTGTCAGCTGAATTCCTAATATTTTAAGTTGTATATGGTGATATGTAGATAGTGTTGCCTATACTTGTCACATTATTCAAAATGATAAATAAAACACATGTAAAAAGAGTTTTTAACACATTTCAACCTGTGTTAATTTGAGCCAACAGAGGGCCAGGGATGTCTCAGCTGTGCGGATTAATGTTGGTATCATCACTGTTTCCCCTTTGCTTAATGAAGCCTATTCCTGCCATGCTTCGAGTAAAGCTGTAACTCTTTTTACGCTACATTACGATTGAAAGGTCACAGCACATCTCTGTAATAAATCTCTATTTAAGATGCAGACACGCACACACGGGAGTGGCTTATTTAAAATTGCCCCACTCATTCTTTTACAGTCTTTTTTGTTGACTCCTGCGCCATCCCATAGCTGCTCAATGAGAGCCTGGCAGTATTATCCCCCTGACCTACCCTCCTTCTGAGTGATTTACAATGACATCAGATAAGAGAACGCAGCGACTCCTCGGCAGCAAACACGCCGGGAGGGAGAGCATTGATTGGACACATTCTGAGGAGCGTTAAAGTGTTAAAGAGCTGCCAAACTCAATAAATCTAGGTCCCTGATATATACAGCTCCTTCTCTCCACTGAAATGAATGTCATCCCACCGACTCTTTTTTTCTTCTTTTCTTCTAATGCAAATGTTTTGGTGATAAAAAAAAAAGATCAATGCCTTTGTAATAGCTTATTGAGTTTGTGTGTGGATTGTGATGAAGGGGCACTGGTCAGAAATAAAAAGACGTTGGGAAACAAAAGAGACAACCAGAAGATTCGTACCCCAACCACATCATGCTCACACAGACAAGCATTAACCAGTGTGATGTGACTAAGGTCTTCTAAATTGGCAATTCATTAAGCCAATTTATCTCTAATGATCATAGAGGTAATGCCAAAGCCAGCAATGTCCTATAGGACCCTCTCTGCATTCCCTGCACAGCTCCGTGATGGCACCAGGTGGGAAAAGAATGGAGGACATCGCTACATACCATCTACCAAAATGAAATCTGATGCTAGTCAGAAACGCAGCAGGATTTACCCACACACACACAACAAAAATTGAGCCGCTACCTTTGGTTTCAGGCCTGTCAGCTGAACAGGACCATCACATCTGCATCTAAACGGCCTGCTGTGCAAAGACAACTCTGAAATGAGAGTCGACGGTGGATTAGCCTCCCCTCACTGTCACTGCAGCAGAGAGATGCTACTCTGTGATGACGCTGAGTCTGTCTGTTAACAAGAAAAGCACAACACTGCAGTTTGGTTTGTCATTTCCAGTGAGCTTGTGCAAGAAGCAACGTAGAAAAAGAGCTGATTGCACATTTAGTGGCAGATGGTATCATTAGTACGTTTTTGATTTATGGCTTCTGCTCCTAGTTCTGCAGCAGCAACGCCGCCTTTTGACAGAGCCGACACCTCAACCCCTCATTTGTGAAATCAAACCACTAAATGATTTGTTGAATCAATTGTTTTCTATGACGTGTAAAGGTTTGTTTGAGAGACTAACCTCTCGCGGTGCTAACTTGTGGAGGGAAAATGGCTCTGTTTTAATGTTGCATGCAGCTACTGCGAAGGGCTGAGCATGAAATCCAATTTGCTGCAGCTCAGCTTACCCTCAAGTAAAAGGCAGTTATTCCAGCCTATGTGGGGGGACGACACACAGACACTTCAGGCACACAAACCTTTGGAGTCTGAATGAAGGGCACTCTAAAAGGAGTAACTTATGGACTCAGTGGTGATTTATGGTGTGTTGGTTTGTGTGAGATCTGGACAGTAAAGAAAGGGCACAGTGAAGAGGAGACGAGCGCCAGTGAAGGAGAACACGTTTGATTTCACTCTGCACTTTGTTTTAATGATAGATGCTTTGCACTCCAGTGGCCAGGCTTAAATGCCGCCTCCTAGAGAACTCTCAGAAGTCTATTTTCACTGGAAAAGTGCACGTTTGT
This sequence comes from Nematolebias whitei, assembly GCF_014905685.2. Classification (NCBI taxonomy): domain Eukaryota; kingdom Metazoa; phylum Chordata; class Actinopteri; order Cyprinodontiformes; family Rivulidae; genus Nematolebias; species Nematolebias whitei. Next base: position 41,818,652 of record NC_056504.1, read on the forward strand.
GTGTGCATGTTGTGCTCTGGAGACGAGCAAGTCCTTCTGCAGCTCGACTTTGCAATTTCATGCAGATTTTGTAACGAAAGAACCGTTTTGTTTTGCCCTGTAGAGTTTTAGGCTCTGCGATCATTGGAATTCTAATCATCACATGATACAATTGGAGGTTTTTTTTTTTTTATTTTTTTTTTACCATTTTATATTAAAAACATTTGCCTTTTACCAGTTTATGATTTAGAAACAAAATGAGGTTGAACGGAAAAAAGATAATCATGAAGCGAGAGATAAGAAGCAGACCTGGGTGAGACATAATGGTGATGGTTTGACTGGATAGGATCAACTGAGCGAGGAAAAGAGGTCTGGATGAGGAGGGGGTGAGATGAGGTGGAAAGAGAAGGAGAAGGGGGAGGGGGGAGCTGCATTCTTTGAGGTGAGTCCAAGGTGACCGGAGGAGGTAAAGAACACTGTTAACCTGCAGGTTAATGTGCAGAACAAACACCATCTGTTGTGAAGGCAGTTACTCTCCCTGCAGCTGGACCGCTCCACGGCTAATGTCTGCTCAAAAACATCATGTCATATCATCACAACAAAGAAGGCAGTCGAGTCAACAGGGCTGCCAAACCTTTGCTTGTACAATGCCGTACATCTATGAATAATTTTGCATATTTCTGCTTGTCGCTCTCCTCGTGGCCATTTTTATTCCAAGTCCAGTTTTTAGCTCCAAGTTTGGATCTGAATCTTCATGTTCCTCAAGGATGGTTTCAAATGATACAGGTTTATTTTATTAACTATAGTTTATCCTGGACAAACAGTTTGTTAAAAAAAAGGCTTTGCTTTCTTTTACATTTGTGCTTAAAGGTGAGCTATAAAAATTCAAGGTATAACATTTTTCAGTGGTAAATTTCTAAATTTTGCAAATTGTGCTCCCAGGAAGATTATGAGTGATAAACAGGATAATAAAATATAATAAAATTTAACATTTGTCATTCAAGGCATACCTGACCAGGACATATTTTAAAACATCCATTCATGGTAAATGGACTGTACTTATATAGCACCTTTTAATCTTATCAAGATACTCAAAGTGCTTTACAACACAATCTGTGCCCTCATTTACTCATTCATACAGCACTCTACTAGATCCAGATAATAATCAGAGCTTTATCACATTCATACGATGGGACACACATCGGAGGCAATGAAGGGTTCAGTGTGGTGCCCAGGGACACTTCAGCATGTGACTGCTGGTGGAATTGAAACCCTAACTCTTGCATTGGAGAACGACTACTCTCACCCCTCAGCCACAGCTGACTGTCCATCCATCTCTCCCTCCCTCAGCATCTGTTTATTCAAAACCAAGTTGAGGGAGCAACAGCTTAGATCCTTAACCCTTTCTTTTGACAGCAACCTCATTCAGCTCATCTGGAGGGACACAGAGACATTCTCAGGTCAGCTGAGATATAGTTTCTCCAGTGAGTTCTGGCTCTGCTCCAGGGTCTCATGCCAATGGGACATGTCTGAAACACCTCCTTTGGAAAGCATCCAGAAAGCATCCTAACCAGATGTCCAAACCACCTCAACTGGCTCATTTCAGCTTCCACCAAAGAGAAGAATGTGAATTTGTTATCTATTTTTTTCAGTCCGATATCAAAGCTCATGGACTTAGGTGAGATTTGAAACATAAAGCAAAACACATGGTAAAACATCATGTTCACACCTTACTTTGTCCTATCACTGTTTGTGAACAGCCATCCATCCATCTATGGATGGATCCATAGTACCATGTGATGTTACATCCATTATCTTTACCTGCTTCTTCCTTTTCAGGTCATGGGGGTCACTGGTGCCCATATCCAGCAGGTCACTGTGAGAGAGGTGGGGGACACCCTGGACAGGTTGCAAGTCCATCACAGGGCCACAAAGAGACAAACGTGACAAACAACTATTCTCTCTCTCTCTCACTCATTCTAGGGACATTTTAGAGTTACCAATCAGCCTAACTTGCATGTTTTTGGTTTGTGGGAGGAAACTGGAGTACCGGGAGAAAACCCACACATGCACGGAGAGAACATGCAAACTCCACCCAGAAAGGCCCTCGGCTGGAATTCAATCCAACAACCTTCTTGCTGAGAGACAACAACTCTACCAGCTGAGCCACTGTGCTGCTTACCAAGTAACTTGACTCTTAAAAATCACCCTTTCCACGTTTGACATTTTTTTCAAGTTATGAGGATGCAGAAGCTAGCTGCAGGTCTTTGTTTAAGAAAGAAGCTTGGATTCGTCCTGCTGTCTTATGTTTCTTCTCAGGCTCCAGCGCTGTAGTGAAGAGTTAGATCATCCTGCTAACTCTCCTGCTCTCATTAAACTGCTGACATGTTTCACAGTTTAAGGCAAACAGAGGGCTCTACATCACAAAGACACTCAGGGCAAAGAGAAAGCCATCAGGAGATCCACTTTGTCAACATAACTAGCAGCCACACATTATTATTTCTTTTGTAAAACCATTTACACACCTGCTGGGAGGCAGAACAGCAGACAACTGCAGAAACAAACCTATAGAAAGCTGGGAGTGTAAATTACAAAGGGCATACAAAAAAAAAAAGAACGTGCAAAAGAGCACAAAGCAATGGCATGGGATGCTGTAAGAACACACAAGGGTAATAAATACTTTACTTCATAGAAGTGAGTGCAGTAAGCTTCATATATAGCTCCTTTTCCACATAAAAGCCGAAATTACAGGCTGTATTCTTGTCACTGACTGGAATCCAAAGGTATTGAGGTCATAAAGCAACAAGCAGGGGTTACACAGAGAAACGAGTCAGGCAGCAGTTCAGCTGTGGTCTGCATAACTTGAAAATATTAAGCTACTAACTACAAGGACGTGTAATTCTCAAATCTCGTCCCTTGCTGCTACTTTTGGCATTCTTCCCACAAACTAATGATGGACAGGAGTGCTTTTTGCAGTAAGTTTTTCTTTTTTACTTTTGATTTTTACTATAACTATCTCAAAACTAAATGTTGGATACTTCACTTTCTTCCATGACTAGATCTAAGGTTTCTTGTTGGGATGCATCATGGAATAAAAGATAAAAATAACCATAAGTGTGATGGTTTTCAGCTATGTTACCTGATTGTTTCCCCTTTTAGCTACTTAGAAGAGTACATATAATTGTATTAACTAGACCTCCATCTTTTCACATCTTTATCATAAGAAGTGATGAGACTGAAGTTCCACCTGACAGCCACCACCAACACCCTTTTATTTCGTCAGTTTTTACAGGTGCGCAAACACGGCTCTTGTAGGTCAGCTCCACTTGACATGTTGTCAGAGTCAGCGAGCAGAAAATGGTGTTGACAAGTGTTTTTGCAGTGACAACGCAAGGTTTCTCAGAAGCTCGCACAGTGACAGCAGGCTGCACCAAACAAAATGAGCAACTGCACTGTGCTTAAAGTCATTTTTGGTGTCCAGTTAGCCACGTGCCTGACAGGCTGGACTGCAAATCATGTCTTTGCTGGAAATAACAAATTATGATCCGACTGAATAAATTAAATTCAGTTTAAATAATCCTGAATATGAGACTATAAGTGTAATCTGATTCCCTTCCATCAAATGCGAAAGTTTCTTAACCATAAATGTGTCCTAGGTCCTTCCACTAACAAATAACTCATAACTTGCAACATTCCTTGAAGATATACATATTGCCCACTGTTTTGCATGCTAAAGCTTTAAACAATATAATCTGTTAGCATACTCAGAGTATGTGATGGGGATTACTCTCAGCAACGACAGCAACATAGCTCAGCTCAAAATCTGCATAATTAAATAAATTAAAGCCCATGTTGAGTTTGTTAATCTCAGTTAGCTGTGACGGCCATTTTGAATTGGGCTGACTTTAAAAGTTAATCATTTGTAATGGCAAACGATTACTGTACTTCCTGAGAGTTGCATTAGCGTCTGTCTGATAGTTCATGAGATATTTTGCTAACACGAATACAAGCAATTACATGATCACCTGCCTTTCATGGTGGGTGATATTTTTTTTTTAAATATAAGAGTAAAGTGGAAACAAGACAATAAAAATGTAAAGGTCATGGATGTTTTCACTTACTGATGTTAAATTAATATAGAACCATGTGTGTGACGTCAAGAGAGTCTTTTTGTCTACTCAGAGAGGAGCCTGATAATTGATAATTGATAGCTGATAACTTCTGATGCCTTCTAAAACTGTGAGCTGTGAAGCAGAGGTCGTCTTGATCTTGCCTCTGCGTCTGATAATGGGTGTTCAAGCTTTTTCTAACTCTGTCTGTGGGCAGACTTTGGACCAGAGCTTCATATGACATTGATGTAAGCCTGTTTTCAATGCAAGAAGTACACCTGGGTTGAAATTATCTTCTTGCATTCATTGTGGCTTATTCAATTAATGAGATGATGATAGGATAATTAAATTATCCAACAAAAATAGACTCTAAATGGGTGAAAAGTTTGCAAATGTTAGCCAGATATAACAGAAGTATATGGTGAGGATTATTTCTTGACACTTGAACTAATCTGTTCACGTGAAGTAAAAAAATAAAATCACGTTGTTTCACAAGAAAAACATCACAACACACATGCCATGTTTCCTGTGTGACGTCACAGCGGCTCTGTTCATCTTGTTTTTACAGATTGTAAAGACATATCTTGTGATTTAACCTTCTCTTATCTGACTTCAAACAGCTTGTTTCACAGTTTCAGCTTTCCGAGATGGCTGAACTTTGTGAAACGCACAGAGTGACGGGTCTGTTTCTCCATTTTAAATGTCAATACTTCTCACCCTTCATTGAATTGCTCAAATGTAAAGGTCATCTTGTTTATCAGGGACAACATGTATCTGTGATTCTTTCATAGGGCTATTTTATATGGGAAAATTTGGCTTGAAACTACATGTGTGTCTGCGTTTGTGCAGCCAGATAGCCACATTCGTCTGTCTGTGTGTCTGTGCGACATCGGTTGATGCAAGCGATGAACTTTTAGATAGTGCTGAGTGCGGTCTTTGCATCAGACTAGAGGAAGCCTTGGCTCACTTTTGAATAAATAAAAACCCCTGGGTCTGAAATATTCATCACAAAAATTACACAAGAGTTACTAAACCTACACTGCTCTACATCGAGGGGAGCCAGCTTTAGCACATTTCTCTCAGTCTCAGATGTTCACTGTGTTCTTTCAGTAGTCAATGGAGGATGTGCATGAAGTAACAAAATATTCAAAAAACTGGGCTAGATGAAGAAGAAAGTGGAGGCTTTCACTCCTCGTTTGTCTTTGTCATCAATGCCATTGTCCTATTTCGGTCCCTGGATCTACCTCTCTATCTAAAGCGAAGCTAATGCAGTTTACAAAAATCTCATCAGCTCATGCTGTTCTGTTTATGTGTCTGTATGTTTGGAGGGGTGGGGGGTTATAATGCATGTAGAGTTAAATCCTCCGCAGTGGGAAAAGGATTACCACAAGCTCTCGCTTAGATCACAGGGAGGCCCGAGCAGAGGTTAGAGCAGCAAATATTTAGTCGATGTACGTGGAACAAGGTCACTGCAGTTAATCAAATCCACTGTAACGCTGCTTGCCGGCAATCATATTAATAAACAGAAAGGACGTTGAAAAGAACAAGGTGACTCATTGTAAAACCTACGGCATGTGATGACATCACAGTGCAAAAATGAGAAAATGTTAACCTTGTAATAAAAATAGATGCAAGACATGAAGCGGCTACTGTAACACTCTGCAGAACATTAAACATCATCATTGTTAAACCAGAGACATAAAATGCTTAAGCAGACCCGCACCTAATTTGCATTTGAATGCAAATTAATTGTTATTACCTTACATAGTTGTTTTTATTAAGCTTTCATCAGTAAAAGAAGGTCCTCTGTAAGGCTTCTGTCTTTTAATTGTGGTTGTATTTTGTACAATAAAACCAGTCGTGTTCTTATGTTACTGCCGCTGCCTGCACTGAGCTGATCCAGTCTGTTGAAGTCACGAACACTGACTGCAGGAAGGTAAAACAACTGATAAAAACTGGCTAATAAAGCTATAAACCCAGAACAAAATAATCAAATGAACGGATGAGAAAACAGAAAATGCTCACGCTTGTAAAAAAAAAAAAAAGGCTAATTAATGAAGCAGATGATTTGCAGTCTTCAATTCAATTCAATTCAGTTTATTTATATAGCATCAAGTCACAACAGAAGTCATCTCAGGGCACTGAACAGAAACATTCATGTAAAAATGCCAATTAGTAAGGAATGAAGGAAACCAGCAGATTGCGTTGAGTCTTCGTTTCGTCGCAGTCGCCCATCCTGAGCTAGCTCAAAGGCAACAGTGCTTCCTTTCAGACGTTAACCCATCTAGATTTTAAGTTGTGGATTGTTAAAGAAAACATACAAAAAGCTGTGCCTTTGTTAAGGGTTTCACAATATTAGAGAAAATGTGTGATCGTGATATTTTTGAATTTGCAACAACAATATTGGTTGGAAAAAACAGCATGTTCTGGTATCATGATGCTCACAACACTTTCTGTGCACTTGGACGTCATCAAGAGCAACGAGAGTCCATCTGACTGACCAACAACATTACTGGAATGCAACTTGGTATTTATTGTAGCTCTACAGTCTTTTGCAATATTGCTATTAGATATTGATATTGCGATCACAAAAAAATGTCAATACATTGTGCTGCCTAGTGTTGTGCCCCACTGGAGGCGAAAAATACTTCTCTCTCAGTTCATTTATGCTTGAAAACAGAAATGTGCTGAGCTTTGGGGGTATTACTGTGGATAACAAAGATGGCCATCTTCTTCTTTGTCTATTACTTTGATTTCCATATTTCCTTTTGACATTTCAGGCTGACCATACATGTCAAGTTCTGCTCCCATCATCCAGATTTTCCAGACTTCAAGCTTCCGTCATATTTGCTGAAGAAAGCATATTGTCTGAGATAAAATATGACAACCAGATTCTTTGTGGACAAACTGAGTGACTACCTTGACAAGAGTGTGAAACTGTGAAAAGCGAATCAATTAGATCAATACGAGTAAAGTGCAGAAACAACAACTTCTCATTCTCTTACCCAGGATCATCCTGTATCTTTCCACTTCTGTTTCTGGCTTGACTCCTCTACTCTTCGATCAGCTACTGGGGTGACTCAAATCTTGCGATCACATTTCTGGTTCTCAACGTGGAAAAAAGAGAATGAGCATCAAAACTTTCACTTGGTTCCCCTACTGTTAATCTCCTGGTCCACACACAAAAAAAAGCTTCCTCAGCCTGCGATCTCGACACACGGATCGACCAGCTGTTGCCAGAGGAGAAACCCAGCAGCCAAGGTTGCAACAAAAATATGCACTTAATCGACTGCGATGAAGCCTGTAATTTATTCACTGTGATGTATCCACTCCAGCAGGAGGAACACCGGAGTGATGAAGCTTCACAGGAGGAACCTCTGCACTACAGCACGCCTCTCTCTGTCTTCCTCTCATATTTTGGGGTTGGTATAACCTAAAGGCACCTTGCATTCCAAGCTGCGATTGGCCAGAGGTGCAGCCAATGAGCCCAGTCGGAGAGGAGCATTTTTTTGTGGTGTTTGAATCAGGACGCAGAGCGATAATGCTGCTGTCGATTCTGCTCTCCCTCTCCCTCTGTCACCCTTTTCCATGCTGTTTACTATAGGCCATTTTTCTCCTCTCGTGCCTCTTGCCTCACTTTGTGCTCAGCCTCCTTCATCTCATCAACAACTTCTGAAATATAGGTGCATCGATGCCTGCTCTGAAAACATCCTCCTCTCTCACAGCACGACCCTGGGTGCTTTCTCTTCCTTTTGTCTCTGTGTTGGTTTTCGGACGGTGGTATACGCTTGAAAAACGCTGACCGAGTTCACAAGGGTGCTATATTCAGAAAGCTGGGTGAGGAAACCAAAATGAGGTGGAAGTCAGACTGACAGCTCGAGAGACTGGATGAAACATGATGGGGAGGGGTGGGGAGATTGAGGTTAATGTAAACTGACTCTTGCATGAAAGTGTTGGGTGTGGAAGATGTGGTGAAACAGCAGGTTGAAGGGGGAACGCTGACAGCTGTTTGACAGGCAAAAGTAGAACTGTTAAAAGAGTTCAGAGGCTTACTGCATGCACGACATTTACTAAAACCAATGTACTGAACGTAGAATGCAAACACTGAGAATTTAAAGACTATATAATACATCAAAACCTCACGATAGCTGGATTTAGCTAGACAAAAGAAAATATATATAGCAAAGTAAATATAATGTTCTATGCGTCTCTCTGTGTTTGTGTGTGTGTGTGTGTGGGGGGGGGGGGGGAATGCACGTGTGTGTGTATATGTGTGTGCAAACCCAGGAGGGTTTATGTATTTGTGTGATAAGGTTTCCTCATTAGTAGAGTCGGCCTGAATAATGCAGGCAGGTGTATTGTTGTAACCAATGGGCCAGGTGCTAATGTGGCTGTCTGAGGGTGGAGGGTCAGACTCAGCAGGACTTTAATGGATGTCACCACGGGAAAACAAAACCAGACCGCTGGGCTCATGTAACAAGTGATACTGCATGTGTGTAAGTGGTTTTTTTTTTTTTTTTGGCTCCTCTGGGAATTTAAAACTACTTTTTATGTTGTTAACAAGACTTGTAAAATAAAAAAACACGTGTATTAGTGGACACTGTCGGTGTTGCCTTTAAAGCTATAATAAACACATTATTCAAATATGCTCTCTAATGATACTTTAGTAGCTCTCATTATTTGGGATTATGTAGTTGACTTCATGGTTTCTTCTCTTCAATAATATTTCTAAAATGTTTCATGAGTACATTTTATATCGGAGCTTGCTGAATAATTGTAATGTAGTAAGAAAGTCCTATGTGCGTTTATGTGTGTGTGTTGGTGAAATGTGTGTTTGTGCATGTGTGTGAGTTTGATTATGTGCTTGTGAGCTCTACTACACTATCATTCGTCCAACCTGCCCCAGTAGGTCATAACTGCGTTGACAGGCTAGTTACTCTAATTTTAGCTTTGGTCGTTAGCAATGAGTCGAGATGAGTTCTGCCAAAGTTAAATGATGTCTTCATTTGATGTCTAACACCAGTGAAATGTCCACGAGAGAGTATTCAGCGAACAACTCACAATTTAAAGTGCCAAAGAAATGATGAGGTGATGAAAGCAGCTCACTTATCTTTTCTCGTGTTTCTGAACGTTTGTGTTGCAGAGTTTGGTACGTCCGTTGTTCAGACGCGAAGCAATGTTTTACTCAGACTAATTTAATCTTTTTATTTGTGTCATTTAAAGTGGAAAATGGTATGTTTGTGCATAGATGTCTGGAAGTTCTGACACAGAACAAAATGAGCAGGTGCTGATGTTAAAATGAGAGTTGCATGAATGAAAACTGGGGATGGTCAGCATGCATCACACATAAACACACTAGTTGTTTACACATGCTGACTGTATGCGCACACATACTGTATACACACACTTAATGCATACAAACATACTATATACACACAATAATTGCATACACTCACTGACTGTATGCACGCAATTACTCTATACACAAACATACTGCTCACACTTACTGTACACACACTGGAATGTCTCTGAGGTGTAAAGACAAACTGTGCAGTTAGTAAGCACTTGTATATATGTCCATCCACCCATCCATCCATCCATCCATCCATCCATCCATCCATCCATCCATCCATCCATCCATCCATCCATCCATCTATCTATCCATCCATTCATGCAGAAATCCATCCATCCTGAAATGTTCAGTCTCCCTCTCCTCAGCTTCTTCCTCCAGCTCACCTTGGGGGACTCCAAACCAACCATCTATGACACATATTTCCATATAATCTCTGGGACATGTTTGTATTGCCTCCCCTGAAGCATCTTTACCAGATCCCAAAACTACAACAACTGCCTTTATTCAATGCAGAGGAGCAGTGGCTCTAATTTGAGCTCCTCGCCCTGGTGGAAAGTTCAGCCACTCAGTGGAAGAAGCTTAGTTTAGCAACTTATTGTCATGGTTTTGTTAATTTACAGTATTTCAGTAACTACCCATAGTTTATAACCACATGTGAGAGTTAGTTTAAATACTTAATTAGCAGCTTTGTTTTGTGGCTCGCCACAGATTGCCCCTTTATTTTAGTGAAAGGAGTCAAGTACCCCAGACAATATGCTAATTTATCCCTGGCAGAGTCTCTTTTAGCAAATTGGCTCTGAGTTAGAGGCCACACAAAGCCTGATTTACTGAACCAGAACCAGAATACCTTACTCAGATTATCAATGCCTCCCTCTGGATCTCTACCTGGAGAAGAGGCTTGTTGGTGAATATGGACTTTACCCATGGGCTTGGGCACACACAGTTTGAAAAACTACACTACAAGCAAGTGGCATCATAAGGGATAAGTGTTCTTCGATTTCGATTTGGATGACAGTATATACATACATACATACACACACACACACATAAATATATG
>NC_056504.1:41829249-41835301 GCF_014905685.2 Nematolebias whitei
ATATATATATATATATATATATATATATATAAAATACTATGTGTCTGAGTTTAAATGCTTTTACTTTCAAAATAACAAAATAGATTTTCACCCCTACAAAAAATTGCAGTTTTAATATATCCATACCATCTGTTATCTTATCTTATCTTATCTTATCTTATCTTATCTTATCTTATCTTATCTTGACTTGACTTGACTTGACTTGACTTATCTTGACTTATGTTATCTTATCTTGACTATGTTATCTTATCTTGACTTATGTTATCTTATCTTGACTTATCTTACATCAGACTTGTTCAGGCTGCTGTTTAATACACTTTATTATATTATATTATTATTGTTTAGTGTATATCTTAGATCCTTGTATAATGTTTCTTTTTTAATACACTTTATATTATTGATATTTTTGGGTGTACCTAAAACCCAGAGTACACAATTTCGTTCCACCTCATGTACCACGTGTGATGTGAATAACAATGGTGGATTTCTTTCTTACGTCGTATTCTACTTCTATTTACAATTGTAAATCAAGGTGCATTGTTGCATTTGCACTTTTAAAATAGAAATACACAAGTTTTTGTGTTAAGCCTAACATTTTTCACAGCTTCATGTCTTTGCAAAATCCAATCCTCGATGTGTAATTTTATTGTCATCTTGTTTTAGCCACCTGGGGTTTTGCATGCGTGCACAAAGACACATTTTCTGCTGTCAAGTGAATTGAAGAACAATTTATATGTCAGGAAATTTACAGAAAATGCAAAGCCAAACAACTAATATAGCTTATTCTCCCTTCATCTTTCAATCCTCTTTTTTCAATTCTTGCATCATTCCTTTGCTGCATCACACCAGAGGTGAATATTAAAGGTCAGGGTCAGATCAGGTCAGATGCATTCACTAAGAGCTTTCATCAAACAGCCATCGCTCACTTTGTTTCGGCTCAGAATTTTGTAATTAGCAGAGGATCGTTCTCTGTTCACTTTAAGGTGACGAAAGGACGAGTCTCCGAGGTGCAGATGTCTTTTTTTTTCATTTCTCGGTGTACATTGATAGTCTTACCTGGGCCCCACATTGGTTGTCTCTCCTCTTCACAGTGTTCAAGATAATCCAGGTCCTTTGTTCAGCAGTCCAGATGTTGCTAAAGTCACATAGGTTGTGCCCTCTATGGGTAGGATAAAAACAATATTCTCACAGTATTGTGGAGAGATAAATCAAGTAGCACTCAGCGGCATGCGTGCAGAGCTTCCACCAGTCAGATGGAGAGTGTGGAGGGAAAAGCAGGGTGCAGGCAGCCACATGCCTTCAGTGCAGCTGCATCAAACTGCAAGCATCTGCATGTTCGTCTTCTTTATCTTCTTTTTTCTCTGGGTATCCTCCTGTTTTTTTTTTTTAGATTGCTCCCTTTCTGGGTCTGCTGCTTGTGTTTTTCTTGTGCTTTCGCTTCATGCTGTCACCTCCTTCCAAGGATTGAAGGAAACAAGTGGACAAAAATTCCTGGCTAATTCTGCGTCTCAGGACAGGGGAACCTAATATGTGAGGACAACTGTGGAAGGGGGAAGATCCAGGCAGAGAGAGAGAGAGAGGGAATGTAAGGGAAAGGAGGGGCAGGACTGAGGAGGGAAAACCCAGCAACGGATGGCAGATCAGAGAAAAATGGGTCTGGAGACTGTGTGGAGAAGCAGGAGGATGGCAAGTCAATGAAAGTTGAAAGAAAATGTTGACAGGGTGAAGCAGAGGGAAAAAAGATTGGTGGATAACAGATGGCTTGAAGCCAAGAAGAGTTTTTTGTGTGTGTGTTTGTTTGATCTTGAAATGAGTTCCTAAGCAAGCACCTCTGCTCAGCAGCTCTCTGGATCTGATGCACCTCATTTTTAGTGGCTCAAAGTGACTGTTTCATGCATGCACGTGACAGACTCTTTTACTTAAGTTTGATTCCTTAAGTCATAAATATTCACAAATATTCATGAATTTTTACAAACTCACACATATTAGCAACAAATATTTCAGAGCTTTCAAAGTCGGTTCTGTAGGAGCAATATTATATTTCCTGTTTCGTGACTTTTTGGAGAAAAATACTTAATTTTAGCCAAACTGATGAGCTAATGGCTAATTAAAGCCAGGCCAAGACAAGATTTTAAGAAACAGCTTCCTACTTAAACAAGTCATGGCAATTCGTGCTATTTTACAAATCTCTCCACCTCCACACGCATTCAAGCATAAATATTATAAGGTTTCTTTCTGCTCAGGCTTAAGGCTGTACTGACCGTGTGCCTGCTAACTACTGATGTGAATTTTACTTTCAAATAACCAAATGATTCAATGTGAATTATCATGTAATACCAAACACTGTTAATGTTCAGCTGTGGTTTCCAAACTTTTCAGCTTTCTAATACAACTCATGATCCAAACCACAGCTAAATGAAATGTGCAAATATTGATAAGCCAGTTAATAAAAGCCCTTTAACATTACATTAATATTTATCAGTTCATGCAGGTTGTATCTCCTTGTAATCAATAAGACTAAATATAACATTAGCAATCATTTTTACAGCTAATTTGATGTGTGATCTTATCATGACCTCCCTCTTGATATTTTCTAACCCCAAGAGGGGTCCAGACCCCAACTTTGGGACCCACTAACATCATGGTGTATAAAGGATTGTTTGCACAGAACACTTTAATTATTATTTTTTCCCCCTTCAAACATTAACCCATTAGTTCATCTAGTTTATTTTTGTGACCGTATCTGTTTCTCTTCACCCCTGCTGCCTTTTGTTAATAGCTTTTTCAATTTGTTTTTATTTTCGGTATGACTGGTCTTTTTAAAATGCTGGTCTCCATCAAACCTCTGATACCGAGAACCTTAGTAACTCAATAGGAGCTTGAGTTTGTCACCCAGGAAGCATTCAAAGCAAAAAGTGCTGTGATGGCTGAAATGTTGAAGTTAAATGGATGCCTTCAACATGAACATGGTTACACAAAGTTTGCAAACACGATACTGCAGGGCTTCTATGTTCTAGCATGTCAACTCTTTCCTTCAGCCAGATAAGGTGTATATATTCAGATCAGATAACTAAAATGTGCTTGCAAGTGTCATTTTGAAGAGGTAGAGGCATTGCGGGGAGGAACAGGAGGAAGGGGCCGAGGTGAAATTGACGCATGGAGCAATGTCGAGTAAATGTCAGTCTGATTCTGATCCGGTTAAAGTCCTGAGCTGCCTCTTCCTTGTCAAAGTTGCAACCAATGTGGGGAGCAAACGTGTGGTTAAGTGCACTTTCACAGAAATCTTAACACCTAAATGTCATTCGGAGCGTGAAATGCCCTCGTGTAAAAGAGAGCGGCCTTCTGAAAACCATACGTTTAAAGCACGCAGAAGACGCAGTTATGGCACTGGTTTGGCAAGCTGCCAGGGCACACCTGAGGTCACGTTCAGGTAAAATCATATCTCAGTTTGAGCTCAGGTAGAACGGCTCACTTTTAACTGTATAATGTGGATATCAAAATATACAGACACATAGGCACCTTCTGGCAGCAGACCATGTGGAGGTTAGGTTAGTGGACAGACGTGAAGGGCAGCAAACTGGAGCAGTAAGCACATTTCATCAGGGGATACTGTTACACACACACACACACACACACATTTCTGCTTTCAACATCTCAAAAGACATTTAATCAACTCACATTAAGTTCTTCGTGTCTTGCTTTAATCATAACCTAGAACTGAACTGTCAGATTTATGTTACATAAACTTTTTTTTTTTAATCGCCAGAAGGAAGACTAGTTCCTTTGTGATGCGACTGTGTAAACACACTCATATCCTCACAGCGTGGCTAGTATGCAGACATCTGACCACCCTGTCATCTCTGAACAATCCTCTCTTGCTCAGTCACAGCATTTTTACATGAATACTCTACATAACAAGATCTACAGTACATGTAGCTCACTGATGTTTGTGTCATTGCTGTTCCATGTTAATTTCAGGTTAATAATTTTTTATTTGATAGTTAAAATGTAAACATTAAACAATAAACATTTATGGATGTTACAGGACCAGCTGGTGTGTGTTTTCTGGAGAACATTTTCATTTAGTTATAACGATCTACAGCATATGTGTCAAACTCAAGGCCCGGGGACCAAATGTGGCCCTTGTTGACATCTTATCTGGCCCCTAAGATGTTATTTCAAATGTAAAATGCTTTTGTCACTTTGACTTTTTCAGTAATCTTTGATTATGATGTCAAAAGTGCACAGAGAACATCAAATGAGACCAATCAAACTCTTGTTGAGGAACCTGAAACCAAGAAGAGATGTTGGGTATCTAACTTGAGTTCATGTAGATTCTGAAACCGGCCCTTAGTTTGAAAAAGGTTTTAGTTTTGGCCCCCTTTTGTAAGTGGGCTTGACACTTTGGTCTTAAACCAAATTGTTTGGGAATGGAGGTTTAGTTTTTGTTTTTGTGGGTGGCTGTGGCTGAGTGGTTAGAGCAGTCGTCCTCCAATGCAAGAGTTGGGGGTTCGAGTCCACCAGCAGTCACATGCCGAAGTGTCCCTGGGCAAGACACTGAACCCCTCATTGCCTCTGATGTGTGTCCCATCAGTGTATGAATATGATCTCAAAGCACTGATTAGTCTCTTTAGAATGATTTGTTCAATTAGCTTAGTAGAGATCTAGTAGAGTGATGTGTGAATGGGAAAATGAGGCACAGGCTGTAGTGTAAAGCACTTTGAGTATCTGGATAAGATAGAAAAGCACTATATAAGTGCAGTCTATTTACTATTTACACACCCTATTGTATCTTTTGTTTATGGAAGACAAGAACAGTTTTAAAGTGATGAGGATTCTTAATGTAACAAACAATATGTAGGCTAATAGATATTACATATTATATTAATTCAACCTTTATTTATACACGTTAGTCTCATTGAGTCACGAGGACTCATTTACAAGAGAGACCTGTTTTAAACAAAAAAAAAAGCATATGATATACAAAAAACAATAAAACAAGCATATAAAAGCATATACAATGAAAATAAAATAAAATAAGTCATATAAAAAAATTAAAAACTGCTATATTATAAAACGGTGTAAAATACTAAAAACAGGAAAGTGTTTGCATTGAACTTAATTGTTTAAAATCCCTTAGAGAGGTCAAAGTCGACAGTTTCGGGTCTTTTTGCAAGATGTTCCAAGAAACAGGAGCAGAGTAAGAGAAGGGCCTTTTGCCAGATTTGGTCTGCACTGAGGGTACGCAGCAGGTAATAATGTCTTGAGAGCGCACGCTGTAGCTGCACTGACAAAGTGACATGTGGGAGGAGATATATGAAGGCAGCAGACCAAGAAGTGATTTAAAGATGAAAATGTATCAGTGTGAGAGTCTGCGTGACATTAATGATGTCCAGTTAACCAGTGAATACAGGGTGCAGTGGTGAGTACGATAGTTACAGACAGTTATGCATCTTAGCGCACCGTGCTAGACAGCATCCAACATCTGCAGGGTGCTAGCAGGAACATTCATGTAAATAATGTCACCATAGTCAATGGGCAGAAGGAAAGTCACAGTTACTGTACAAGGCATTTTCTAGCGTTCAGAGTAAGACAAGATCTATTTAACTTTCTATTCTTTACCAAGTTTTTGACATGTGGTTTAAAAGAGACATGTGCATTGACCAAGATTCCCAAGTAAATGTAAGAGTTGACAAACAATAGGAACACCATTCATAGATAAGATAGAAGGAAAGACTGCTGATACCAACTTCCAGTTGGAAAACAAAATCCATTTGGTTTTTATCAGTATTTAGCAACAGTTTGAGATGGAAAAAATATGACTAGATGATGTCAAAAGCAGACTGTAAAAGTTAGAAAACCTTCCTTAGCAACTGCTTTAGCACGACGTCAGCATAGAAATGTAAAGATGCATCAGGAATGATCTTACCTACATTACTTACGTAGATTGTGAAAAGGGTGGGTCCTAAGACTGAGTCTTGTGGTACACCATTGTTGACCGTTAAACAAGTAAAAGAAGTACCAATAGTTTAATATAGCTAATAGCTAAGAT
>NC_056504.1:41835701-41838182 GCF_014905685.2 Nematolebias whitei
AGGGATGCGTGTTAGGAATAATTAATTTCTTCTGTCTAAGTCATATTTATAAGATTTATTTGTTTAGCAAACATGATTTAGCTACAACTGCCATTTTTCTGCTTGTTTTTCCTCCAGTGTTTTCATTTCACACTGCACTCCTGTTGTTTATTCCTTTATCCACCTTTGAGCTAAAATCTTTAACTACATCTTTTTTCTTCTATTAGCCCTCACATGCACTGCTGTCTTTGAAGATTTAATCAGTCAGGGTTTCTTGATTAATCCCTTTTTGTGCCTTTTCACAGTAAATTATTAGAGTTATGATCGCTGGCGGGATGGAGAGGGCAGCATGCAGATTTCTGATGGAGCAGAGTCCCCGGGTATCTTCATTAGCCTGATTATTCACATCCAAACACACTCCATCAACCAGTTTACATGCAAATAGGTTAATTTTATTCCAGTTCTCTGCTCACTCTACTGGCATGCCAGATTTAGCCGATGGTCTCACTAAATGTCTGCTTGCTTCAGTCTCTGTTCTTATAGTCTTATAGATTGAAATATAAGATGAATAACTGATCAATATTTTATTTAGTGAAGGTTTTACAGCAAATTATTTGACTCAGAGGGCTGAATATTGAATATTGTCCATTCTTCTCTCTCAACATCAGTTTTTTTTTTATTGAATTTCTGTATTTTGCTGCCACTTGAGGTTGTCTACTGTTGACACCTAGTGGCTAAAAAATCATGTTTCATGCGGTTCAGTATTTCATTGAAGTAACCACCTTGAACCTCTTGATGGCAGTGCTGTTTTCTCTTCTGTGGATGAAACTCTGACTAATGCATAATCATGACAGCTGAGGTTAAGACACATTTTTATTATCTTAACTGTAGGTGCATTTATTGCTTCCTCGGATGCTGTAGTGTTTTGCATATTGCTGCACAGCAGTGACGATAAAGAGCTGATGCACTGACTGCCCCTCTCCCCTCAGGATTAGTGAAATAATGCAGCCGTTCAGACACTGAGCTCTAATCATCAGCTTAATCGTGTTTGATGCCAAATAACACAACCACGGTGCATGCATGATATGGGTGTTTTCGCAGACTTGTAAGTTAGATAAACACTTGAAATTTGTACGCTAAAAAACCAGCACATACACATTTTCACCCTTTAATGGAGCTAAATTAAAACAGAAGGAAGATGCAGAAAAAAATACAATATTTCGTTTTTTCTTATAATTTGTAAGAGTGTTTACCTCAAGGAAATAATCATCTTTTACAATTGCATTTATATAAATGTAAATGTGTCCTTATTGTTTGCTATTCGGTAAAAAAAAAAAAAAAAAAACTGAATTTCTCCATTTTTGTTGCTGTTGTTCTTCTTAACCTATAGTCAACAAACCTTTTTTGATTGTAAATTATAGAAAACATTTGAAAACTAAAGATATCCTGAAAAAAGCATTACTTTTTTTTTTCTGGCAAAGTGTGTCATTCAGATTAAAAGCCACAGGGGTCAGGGGTCAAAAAGGCTTAGAGTGAATTTAGCCATCTCTTTATCTTGCCTCCTTTTCAGAAAACAAATCTTTTCTTTCTCAAAGACGCCACTCTATCAAATCTCTGTCATTTATTATGTGCATAAAGAGTTTCATGCCTGTTTGGCTTTAAATGCTCCGTCTATGAATCTGTGTGTCCAATAAGCACAAAAAGCTCCTTTTTTGTTGTTATTCATCCTGCTTCAAAGTTAATTTTCCTGGTTTGTAGCATAAATGCATCACAAATACACTCTCACTAACACAGACACACAGCTTACAGTAATCCTTGTAAAAACAAAGAGATGTATTTCTCTGAACACAGATCCAGAGTGGGATGTTCATCAGCATGTTTATCAGGATTAAGAGATTGTCATTCATAAAATAACCTCTAAAATCATACTTTTAATTCTCCCTTTTTACGATGCAAATGCTGCACAGAAACACAAATAAAGATAAAAAAATTAAAAAAAAAAAAACAGGACAAAACCACTAGTGACCATTCCCACCACTGAACCCTG
Organism: Nematolebias whitei; assembly: GCF_014905685.2. Lineage (NCBI taxonomy): Eukaryota > Metazoa > Chordata > Actinopteri > Cyprinodontiformes > Rivulidae > Nematolebias > Nematolebias whitei. Next base: position 41,837,728 of record NC_056504.1, read on the forward strand.
ACCCAGTGAGACCTTGTGACCCCTTTACCTGACCTCTCAGTGGGTGGCCTTTACACTGACCAGCAGGAGAAGTGGCTGCTCTCATATCAGCTGTTTTTTATGAGATTTTTCTCATTATTTTATTATTGATCTTGAAGAGGCTTCCTCTGCATATAGATAAAGGGTTGGTTATATTCGTGTGAGTATTTTGTTGTGGTTAGGGTAGATGTCAGGACAGGATTATGCTGATCCGGGGTCAGTGAAGAGGGAAGTCTGCACAGGCGGGAAGACACGTTAATCATAAATCTTTAGCTTACAATCCAGCCTCATGCACCCAGCCTTCATTAAAGGATGGGATTAGTGCAGCTGAACCACAGAGAGCTGCAGAAAGAAATGAGGATAAAAGTATAGGAAGTAAAAATAAATGCTTCTATCTATCTATCTATCTATCTATCTATCTATCTATCTATCTATCT
>NC_056504.1:41838192-41887226 GCF_014905685.2 Nematolebias whitei
TATCTATCTATCTATCTATCTATCTATCTATCTATCTATCTATCTATGTGCAGAGCAGGGGGCTGCCATCTAGGGTGCCTGGGGGAGCAGATGGGAAGGTTAAGGGCTTTGCTCAAGGGCCGAGAGTGGGGCAGATATGGATGCTTCATCTTTTCCACCCACATTTTGGTGTCACTGTCAGCAGGGGGAATTGAACCTGAGACCGCAAGTTCACTTTTCTAACCTCTGCACCACCACTCCCCCATAAAAATAATGCAAAAAATAAAATATTGTAAATAAACAACTTTTTTTTTTTGCTTCTTTGTCATTTCTTCTCAATGAACACCATTTCTTTTATTGACGATTCAAACATACTTTATTCTTTGAGCTTCCACCAAAAAAAAAAAAAAAGATTAAAAAAAATCTCATATTTACAAATCCACCTCTGAGTGAGTTTTGGGTGCAAAATATAGAATATAATGCTACAAGGGGCACTGGACACACAAAAAATAATCATAAAGAGATTAACTAGGCATAAAATAAGCCTTAACATATCAAGACATACTCCACATACATTGTATTAAATTAAATAAATTAAAAAATACTTTCTGTAACATGCACCTCGTGTTATCAAAGCTGAATGAGAAGTGCTTAATGTTTAGTACCAGGACAACTGGTCAAAATGTTTAAAGCAACACTTGTGTGTACTTGTGGGGTCCTTGGATCATTTGGTCATCAGTTTAAAGAAAATGTGGGGATTTAAAATCAAGTATTTTCTAATACACACTCTAGCAGTGCTAGTCTATAGTGCAAAATTACCTTTACAACAAATTTTCTACAGGCAGTGTGTCAAATGAGAGAGATCAATGAGTCTGAAAGTACATGAAACATCACCAGAGTTCATGAAGAATCATAAACTGGACTTCATCAGTCAGGCCAAACTGCTGGTTGGGAGTCCAGTGGGATGTTGTCTGTCACTGGATCATGTGTGGTGGATGGTAAGAGTCATATGGCCCTTCTAAGTGTGTGTCATACCTATTCTGAGACTGATAGAGAGCCTGATCTACAAGAGAGGGGGAGTATTGATGTGGGGGTGGGTAGTGGGGCGATGGCTCTTGTTTGGGCACCAGGTTACTGCTGATGCTCAGGGGTGGCGTAGGGGGCCCATCATAAGGAGGAGTCCCCACACCTCCTGCATTATACTCATGTGGTGAGTGATTCTCATACTGTCGACCTTTTATGGACCTTAAGTGGAGCATGTGCGTCGAGTCATAGGTGCCGTATGGGGGGCTAGGGAGACCTGGGGAGGTGTAGTTCACCATGCCACCATGAGGATTATGTGTTGGACGAACTCCATGTCTGTCTTCAGGCCTCATGCCAGTACCAGGAGCTGGCCCCAGCTGTAAGCTGCCAGCGACCAGGTTGGTGGTGGGCTGTGAGAGCCCCTTGCACAGCGTCTCCATAAAAGCCCTGCTCTCTGTGGAAAGCCCCCCCTCCAGAGCCTCGGTCAGAGCACAGATGTAGTTGCGAGCCAGCCGCAGTGTCTCAATCTTGGACAGTTTTTGTGTTTTGGAATGACAGGGCATGATGCTGCGCAGGTTCTCCAGTGCATCGTTCAGGCCATGCATGCGCGAGCGCTCCCTGGCATTAGCTTTTATACGCCTCGCACGGAAACGCTCCTGCCGGGCCTTCGTCATTCGCTTCTTCTTGGGCCCTCGTCGCTTGGACTCATTTTCATCCTCCTGTGCTTCCTCTCCATCCTCCTCCTCCTCCTCCTCCTCTTCTTCTGCGTCTTCACTTCCCATTTCTTGGTTCTGTTGACTCACTCCTGCTCTGTAGTGGTGTGACGGGACTGAAGAGTTTCCATCAGGTGAGCTCATGTCTCCTTTGATCCACTGCAGAGGGCTGACGACCTCCTCTCCCTCCGTTACCCTCACATACGACTTAATCATCATCGTATTCTGCAAAGAAGAACTTTATCACATACATGTACATTTTTTTTCATTAAACTGACAGGTTTGGCTATTGAATATTGTAATCTTTGTAATGAAGCTCCTCTAAGAACATTGAAAATAAAAAGTTTAGATTCTGATTGTAAAGAAAATTTATAAAACCTGTGGTTTTTCTTTCTTGCATCTTAATTTTCTAAACAAGTGACTAACTTCAGGATATGAACTGCAGATTTTGCAGTTTGCTGATTTTTTTTCCCCAGAGTTCTGCAAAGAAATACATATAGCAGGAGATAATAGACTATAAATTCACTCAGTAACTTTTAAATTCATTTTTGTTGTGCTCAAGCACAAAACATTTGTTTGTTACTTTGTATCACAAGTCATTTACAAACTAAATGTAACCAACTCATTCAGACTGGGATGTTAAAAATACAAATCTTGTGTCAAAGTTTGAAATTAAAATGCAATGGGATCTTATATTTCTTCTACATGATTTGGGCTTAGTTTTGTTTCTAATACATTTAGACATTATTCCCAAGTAGCTTATTTCCAGTACATTTTTTTTTTTCAAAAAATTTAAGCTACTTTGAAAAAAAAAATTACTTTTGTCCACCTCAAAACTACAAATATAAGTTTTTATTTGAAATTAACTTGCACATCCATGGTGAATTTTGTCATAATTTTTTAAAAAGGCTTTCTAAATTTGAAATGAAAATGATACATTTAAATTAACCAGAGAACATTCTCAGTAAAATGATGGCTTATCTGTTGTCCATAAAATTTTGTAAGATTATTTTTTAATGAGTGTTTGACTGTTTCAGACCCACACGAAGAGTTTTCAAACAAATAAACCTAAAAATGGCATCTGTATATAAGTTTTTTTAATTTTTTTTTTATAAGATTTATATTCTCCAGCAGTGATAAAAATTAGATTAAATTTAATTGGAAACATTTTGTCGTTGTTTGTTTCAAGCATAGCCTTTGATGTATTTGTTAAATAAAAAGAAGTTTCTGGACCAACAATGAGCTTGTTAAGTTTGTGTAAAAGATTCAATCTTTTGTAAGTTTTGTCTAAATCTAAACAAAATCAGTGACCATTACTGTAAATCTGGGTTTACAGCCGATGTTTGAACGTTTCAGCACCGGACAGCTCCCTCCTGAACTACAGGCTGCTTCAGTAAATCACAAGTTTATGTTGTTTTAGTTTAATGTTTTATTGGTATTCTGCTATTACCCAAGAAATAAATGCATAGCCTGTTGTACTGGCTCTCCCCCTACATGGGGGTCACACTAATCCAGGTCATTTTGTGAACTGGTAATGCTGTGGCAAGATAAAGTCACTGACAGAACTCCAATCTGGGGCAGCGCAGGATTTACTCCGTGGATGAAGCGACAACCATGGGATTAAATGAAAGATTGACATCCTCCAGATCACTGGCCTAACAGAAGGCTCAGGCTGAATTAGAGCAAACATTTTCTGCAGGAAAAATGATTGTGTTGGCACAAACAACCAGCTGCACAGAATGAATGAGTTACATTTTATTAGACCTTAACCTCCTCATCCCTTGAAGTCAAAATGCTGCAGACATTTAGGTTTAAAGACTGTTTAAAACTGGCAGAAACTCTGAAACCTACCTGTTTGGATGGATGTGTCCCGGGACTTGTTGAAAAAGTTTGTCAGATGTTTGTTCTATCCTTCAAGAATCTCAGTGTGGCCTCTCTGCTCATCAGTTGGAGACCAGTTTAGTGGCTCCGTCCAGTCCTTCAGTGTGGGTCACTCTGTGGGGGTCTTCTGGTTTTAACCCCCACGTTAAAGCTCCTCCTCCTCTTCATCCTCCTCCCACTCCCATCCAATTCCTGTTGACGCGCTTAAGCTTGCGCGTGGCCGGCCCGTGGCTCTGGCCACCTGGAGCTCCACTTGTATGTGTGTGTGTGAGAGAGAGAGGGGGGGAGGGGGGTCAGCGGGATGTTTAGACTGAAATTGTCCAGACAAACAGGAGAGGCCCAGGCTTTTGTTGCGTCAGTAAATCCGCAGCACATTTTTACGCAGAGCGGAGTGGAGACGCACTCAGTCGCCTGAGCCTAACTGTATGTGACAGCTTGAAGTTGTGTGTGTTTTCTTCATCTCCTCCTGTGGTCAGACATCCCTCTATAGATATAAGCTGAAGAACATGTTCACTTCTCCCAAAAGGACCAGGAGGGGTGAGGAGAGGTTGAGACATTATGACTATGGGGATTCCTTCCACCCACTGTCCTCTGATAAGCTTGGAGTAAACAAAAGTTGTCAAGATGTAGTATTTAAGGACCCAAGGATGCTGATTGAAGACAAATATTAAATGCAAATAAAATACTGTAATAAACAAAAGCTGACAGGGCAGTAAAAACAAACTCAAAGTGACCAAAACCACGAGGAGCATGCACGAAACAAGCAGGAGGAAACGGCAGAAAAACAAACAGTATGACAGACTGAAGGTAGAATGAGAACTGGGAGTATAAGAAGGCTGTGAAGGTTGACTGCAAGTGGAAACAGCTGACAATAAGAGGAGCAGAGCATGTGGTCAACTGAAGGTAAAAGACCAGTGACAAAGGGAAAAACAAGAAAACAACAATAAAGAGAATAAACAAGTAAAAGAAGCATGATGACAAATATTAACTGAACAACTAACAAATAAATAACAAAAAGAATGAAGCAACAAAAACACAAGATTCTTACTAAAGTCTGCCCTGCTTATTTGTGAGCATTTTATATCGCAAAATTTTAAAATGTTTCAAATTGTATTTTAATTATTCATATAAAAATAAATCCCAAGCTTCATGCATTTTATCACAACATACCAGTGAAGTTTGCACGATAGACTAATTGAAAAAAAAAAACAAAGTTCACAATGTTAATGTTGAATATTGTGATGGCAATTTGTTATCTGCTTCCTATGTGTACTTGAGCATCTTACCCACTATAATTTTTCATTTTTTTTCATTTAGCCTTTATTTATACAGGTTAGTCTCATTGAGCCACGAGAACTAATAGAGAATAATAGGCCTATATAACTGCCAGCAGATTAGTAAAATATATTTTTTGGATGTAGGGTGCATGTGATTGCATGTTTTAAACATCTGATGAAGGCCAGGCAGTCCTTTGCAATATTAGCACTGATATTGCAATAAGGATCACTTTCTGATTTAACTCTGTGATATTAAATACAGTAGCTGACAGTCATCTTGTTCATCTTGTAAATGTTTGCATAACTCTTAAGTCTGTGAGTTTTAGATTGGAATCCCAAGGGCAAATGCAAACATGAAGATGTTGCAAGAAGGTCACCTGGAATGAAGTCCAGAAGAGCCATATGAATTGTAAGAACAACATCCATGGTACCTGTGATCAGACACCCTGCTTGACAGCTGGTCACACTGATCCAGCACCTTGAGACTGCATCTTATGAGAAAGGAGGGAGGCAGAGAATCATAGCTGCTATACAAGAGGAAACAAATAATATTTGTCTAACAACTAAGCCCAGAACACTCGGGGCTGTAATCCCCTAAAATGCAGGACTGGTCCCCCTCAAAGATCTCTGTCCAGAAGTCCCAGGATCAGCTAAAGTACTGAGCAGAACCCTCAACCTCTCAGACAATCCAAGTTTGTCCATGTAATCTTTGTTTTCTCAAACTGCAGTGAAACTGAAATCTTGTTTTTAGGGAAAGCTCAGTTTACGTTAATCAGTTCATGTTGGGTGTACTTTTGCCTCATTTACTTTATCAGGTTCTCAGTATGTATCTTTATAAGTTTGGTTCAAAGATAAACAACTTTGAACAGCTCAATCTTTTAAGCATCACTCTGCTTCTTCTTGCTTTGTGATAGACTAGTGGCCTGTCCAGTGTGCACCCAGTCTCTGAAGATAACAAGCAGCTCCTTGTAACTCTGAACAAGGACAAGTGGGTATAGAGAATGGATGGATGTATTTTAAAGTACCATAGTGGTCCTCTAACAATAAGAAGAAGAACATGCCAATTGTGATTACAATTTCAACTTGGGAGTTTGAATAATCACAGATTATCTGAGGAGATTAGAAGAATTTAGGGGATGTGAATAGGATATCTGGTCTAGATTTTAGATAAGTTACAAGGTTCCATTTAAACTCAGAATAAATGTTTCATTCTGGGCTCATTCCCCAGCTGACTACCTTGCCGGCTGATCCTCCCCCTGCATTTTTTCCTGTCCTATTCCACACCTGCAGCCTGAGATGGGAATAGCAAAGCCTGGCCTCTTAAATCCCCAAGAGAAGAAGCAGCAGGGGAATATGATAGCCGAGGCCTTGTGTCCTTACCAGCGTAATTTTTTTACAATAAAAATAATACATTTCAGTCATTCTGTCACTGTCAAAGTTCAAAGTGCATCCCAGTTCTAATTTACTCAAAATTCTGGCAAAACACATACATGTTTATAAAGTATATGTTTTGAATTTTATATTTAAGGTCGACCCACCCTGGAGTCCAATTTCTGTGCTCCACAAGTGTAGAGCTGTAAGTGTGCCACATTGTCCCCTGGTTGTTATTTACAGGCCCCCCCATGATGAAGTCCTGCTGCAGATGGTCGTCTCACTCTCTGTGGCTCAGATGCCATCGCTTCTCCCTTGGCTTCTCCAGTCTTTCCTTACCTTTTACCGATAGGAATTTAGTTTATCACGTTAAAAAAAAAAATAGATGACACATAAAACTTCACTTCAGTACACACATAAACATGACACTCGTCTAAATTCCCAGTGTAGTTGTGTGTGACAGTGGGGGACAGTGCATTTTGTCCATATGCCATACTGGAAGTCCTCAGAGAGATGCCAACCACACTGCATGCGGACTATGTTAGTGTGTGTGTCTGTGGGGGGGGGGGGTAATGTGGTCGAGTAAGGACTACATGTGCAGCAACTCAAAAGTTTTTCAATTTAAGAGCTTCAGTTCAATTCAATTTATTTATATAGTGCCAAGTCACAGCAGAAGTTAGCTCAGGGCACTGAACAAAAACATCCACATACATTAAAAATGTTAATGTTATCTATCTAAGGAAGAAGACTGCGTTTAATCTTCACTTTGTTTCAGTCTACCATCCTGAACGAGCACAAAGGCAACAGTGGAAAGAAAAAACTCCCTTTTAACAGGAAGAAACCTCCAGCAGAACCTGGCTCAGCACGAGCTGCCATCTGCTTGGACCAGCTGGGGTTTGAGAGGAACAGGAAGGAGAAACAAATGAACACAGAACGGCAGGTCCAGGTCCAGGTCCAGGTGTATTTTCTATAGGAGGAAAGACAAAAAACATGTTAAGATAGAAAGAATTACAAATACAAGCAGGTAGAGCAAGTAAAGACAGTAGAAAGAGGAAATGTGGTCAGTTTGTCCTCCAGTAGTCAAAGCCTATAGCAGCATAACTAAGAGATAGCTCAGGAAACCCAAGCCAACCCTAACTATAGGATTTTTCAAAGAGGTAAGTCTTAAGCCTAATCTTAAAACTGGACGGTGTGTCAGCCTCACGGACAGAAACTGGAAGTTGGTTCCACAAGAGAGGAGCCTGATAACTGAAAGATCTGCCTTCCATTCTGCTTTTGGAAACTCTAGGAACTGCAAGTAAACCTGCAGTCTGAAAGTGAAGTTCTCTATTAGGAAAATATGGAACAATAAGGTCTCGAATATAAAATGGAGCTAGGTTGTTGAGGGTTTTGTATGATAAAAATAAGCTTTTCAATTCTATTCTGAATTTGACAGGGAGGCAATGGAGAGATGCTAAAACTGGAGAGATATGACAACAAAGTCCATGCTCAATAATCCAGGTATACAATCCAACACTTTTCAGTCAGGTCATCTGGACAGTTTCTTTTTTTATTGTGCTGAAACATTTCACCTTCGATCCAGAAAGCTTAATCAGTCAAGGAAACACAAAACTGATTCTTCCTACAGCTTACTCCAAAGTGGAGATATGATTGCTCCTACCAACTCTCATTAAAACACTGGCAGCAGCATTTTGGATCAACTGAAGACTTTTGAAAGGAGTTTTTAAGACACCCAGATAATAAACAAATGCAACAGTCCAACCTAGACGTGATAAATGCATGAACCAGTTTTTCTGCATCGTTCTTAGACAAGATGTTTCTTGAATGACAGTCTGAGGTCGCTGCAGCTGACCGATTGTTTTGCTCACTCTGCATATGGCTGCATTCACTTCAAAATCAATACCGCTAGCAAGAGCAATGACAATATGGTCATCAAATTGTTCGAAAGCACACAAAAACCCACCGAAGAATGAATGTTGCTCTGTATTTCATGCTCCCTCATCAACTTTAGAAAGTGCTAGAATCTAAAGCTAAACTTGAACCTCCCTCCGGCCCGGCACCGACCCTGGGCCCCAGGGCCTGGGGAAACAGAGGTGATGTTGACCATGTGTCCCGCTACTCAGTGATGGACCCAGCTCCTGAGTAAAGCTGACACCCTCTGCGTGCGCCCCTAAACTCCTTTAACCCTTTCCTAAACTCTCGTGCTGGCCCCCCGTTGCGCGTGCTCATTGGCTGACCGCCTTCAGGCGTCCCTTTTCCATGGCTCCATTGTCTGGCCCCCATAAGCAGCTTTGTTTCTGCATGTGCAGCTGGGATAGTGCGCTCAGCCATTAGCCACAACGCGCTAAAAGGAGTGCGGGATAATATAATTACAAAACAAAAGTCAGGTGGCTCATGAGATCGGCGAGGAGAATGCCCATTGAGGAGATGCGAGGACACACTGGCGGGTGGCCAGCTATAATTTGATTATAAAGTTGTGTGAGTGACAAAAGGAACAATTGAATTTGTTTTTTTATTTTATTTTATTTTCCACTCTGTGATTTAATTTGATTCCACAGGGACTTTAAAAATAGAGCGGTGTGAAAAGAGAGAAGATTTACTCTTCTAATTTCCAGTCACCAGCTCAGAAAACGTCATATGTTTTGACAAAATAATGAAGGAAATTCCTCCCTGGACTCACTTTATTGTCCTGCTGCTGAAACTCTCTGTCTGCTTGTGAGGCCCAAATCAGTGAATCGCTGTAAGTTGGAGTTTTCCTATAAACTAGCTGGTCTTGTGCTCTTTGTGGTCTTTTTTTTTCTTCTTTTGCATGAATGAACACAGACTGGTGGACAATAGGATCAGTGGCAGATCCATCTCCTGTAATACTTTCTTTAAACAGGGCAGCAAGTGTGTCCCCCTGTTCTGTCGGCAGACCAGAATTTATCCTGTTAGTCACCCTAGATGAGTGAAAGAGTAAAATCAACCCCCATACCAGCTGGTCACATGCACACAGAGATGAATCCATTCATACAGGCACACACACAGACACTTAACCCCACACAATCACACACACAGACACAGATTTATGGACAGCTGATAAGAAGCGGTTTTGCTGGTGCTACTGTTCAGATCAGGTCAAGCAGAATAAATTCTGTTAATGTCCTTTTGTTTCTTTATTTCTGCCAAGTTCATCTTTTTTAATGCTTTGTTTTGCTCGTCCATATGATAATGAGAAATTGGGCAAAATGCTTGCAGGCTCTTATAACAGAGGAGTGTGAGCTTTGTGCCCTCTCAGGGTGCGTAAACGCCCATTTTTTGCCCTATTAGGCACCGTTTGATCGTGCCCCTGGGAGAGCGCCACATTCTCGTGCTGCGTGAGACTCGGGAGAGTCTGCTGATTAATGCCGATTAACACACACTGGTTTGCTGACCCTCATCTTTAGGGCATTGGAAAACACAACAGTAACGCTCGGAGATAAAACAGGATTTCAGTTTTCTTCTTCGTTTATTTCTGCTTGATTAAATCACGTGGTGAGTAAATCAGTGCTGGAGTGACGCTAACATTTGAAAACTAAAATTTGATATCCACTTGATCTAATATTTTAATCATTGCCATACAGTCATGTGGCCTTTCAACAAAAAGTGCATTTATACAAATATAATTATATAATGAGCTAGAACTTTTACATATTGTCACAAAACTTTATAATTTAGGTTAATCAAAATGTGAATCTTTCACCAAAGATTGGGAGGTAAAAAATGAACGAGTCATCTTCTTTACAGCGATGTTTGTTGAAGAATTAAAAATAAAATAAAATTGGAACGAAGTTTCACAGAATCAAAACCTGAACTGCAGCAGCATAAATCTTCATACTGAGCGCTTCATGTCAAGGTTTACTCATTTGAAATAGTTTTGTGCTAAAAAGTAGGGATGCACGATATTCTCTACATGGTATCGGTATCAGCCGATATTAGCGACAAAGCTAAATATCGAACATCGGCCATTTCATCAACAACAACAAAAAAAACTCACCGATATAAAAGGCTTCTGTTTTAAATTAATTTTTAATTTAAGAAACTGTCAAGTATATCTATTAACGCACTACTAATGCACTTTTTACTTGTCGCTTGTGAACAGGTTGAGTTTAGATTTGTGAAAAATTACAAATTTGCACTGTTTGAGTGTTTTGTGTTAGAGATCTGAGTAAATGTCATGAATAAATTCGACACTAAACATAATCCAAGTTCACGTGTTACATCATTTTCAGCTCCCTTTTTGGCATCTGGTAGAAGGCCAAACTGACAAAAACCATGCAGAATAATGTAGTATTTTAATTCAATAGCAGAAAAAGCTATGTAGTCTTTGTAAGTAGGTCTAGGGATAAAAATATCTGTATTGGTATTAGTTATCTGCCAAACAAGTTTTAACATATCGGCCAAAAATCTAATATTGTGCATCCCTACTAAGAAGTGTAAAACAGAAGTAAGATGACTGTATAACACCCACTGATAATCAAACTGCAAATGAATTGAGCAAAACGTCACTTCAATAGAAACAAAATTTGAGTTAAAAAAATTAATTGATAGTCTTTGGGTCACACAAGACTAAAGAGGTTTATTACATGTATTAAAAGCCATTACTACTTTTCATAGCATATTCAGCAAAGGCATATTTAATTAACAACCTTTTAGTTCACTAATTCCAAGTATTCACTGGTAGATAACCGAGAAAAGAAAAACTTTACTAACTCGTCTTTTACCTAAAGACAACGGTTATTTTGAAATGGTAAATAATAAATGCTAAGATTGTTCCTATCATGTCGTCCACAGAAGGTCTGTGGTGGTGGTAACACTTCTCATGTGCTCACGTTGAGCACTGGTTGCCCTCAAGGTTGTGTTCTCTCTCCGGTGTTATCCTCTCTTTTTACAAATGAATTTGTGATTAATGACCAGAGCTGTGTTTTAATCAAACATGCTGATGACATGACTCCGGCTGAATAACGGAAAACAGTCCCACAGGTGTAACTTCTTATTTGTTTTACATAAAGGCCCTGGAGACATGGTGCTGTCAGTGTAAGCTAGATATTAATGTAGCCAAGACAAAATAACAAGACCTTAAAGTGAAGCCAGTTTCACTCAATGGCCAACTTGTTGAAACTGAGGCAAATTTTAAATACTTAGAGTAATTCCTGAACAGCCAGCTCACTTTAGCTGAAAACACTATGTTTAAAAAATGCTCTTGGGGTTAGTCAGTAAACTCTAGAGCTTGTGTACAAGGCCACTGTTGAGAGTGGTTTAACTTTTCACCTCCTTGCCTGGTATGGTCAGCTGAGCTGCAGACTAAAAAACAAACTTTTAAGAATTGTTTCAACGGCAGGTAAAATAGTGGAGAAACCACAAAAAGCTCAACTGTTTGCAGAAAGAACAAGGAAGAAGGCAAGGAATATTTTAGCAGATAGCACCTCTTTCATCAGTTTGAACCTCTGAGCTCAGGAAAGCGTTCCCTCTGGCAACGAAGAACATATATAAGAAGTCATTTATTCCAAGCGCAATAATTAATCAAACTCAATGGTAACATTTACCTATGTTATGCAAAGTGTTTTATTCTATGCACAAATTGTTGATATTTTGATTGTATGAATGTGTTTTATTTTATGGTTGGAGAGCCGAAGGACAATTTCCACCTTGGTGGACAATTAAGTTTTATATTATCTTATCTGATATAGGCGGTCCTAAGCTACTAATGTGCATTTCAATCAATAAAGAGTAAATGCTTGTTTTGCATTTGTTGAAGTTGTTGTTTCAATACATCGACGCAGGATAGGCAGAGCCGATGAACTTCTTTCCATCTCCGTAGGAAGAGTTATCCCAGGTGTAAGTCTGAATGATGAGTTCTTTTCCTCCGAGGCTCAGATAACAACTGAAAAAGACAAAAAAAAAATCAGGTGGAATCCACACATGAAAGATGTTCAGGCTTTAAGAGTGTTTTTTTCTATCAAGTTTTGTCCAGTAAAGTTTAGCAGGTGGTCTTATTATTCACCATACTGGAAAATGTTGCAGTCTAAATTAACCAAGACGTCTCAAACACAACTGCAGATGTTACTTATCAGATGGTAACAGGGTGAATAGACTCAAAGTGGTTTGGGTAAGTCCTTCCCCTGATATTTCACATTTACATTCTCTCACCGTTTTCCGGGCCGAGCGATGTAGCAGAGGCTGTAGATGGCCAAGTCAAACTCAGGGCTGCAGCCGATGACCGAAGAGCCCACCTGCTTGTAGTAGCCGTCCCACATGAACTGCTTCCCCATGACGTCGGGATATGTAGTCCACTGAGAAAAAGAGAAGAGTGAATAAGTGATGGCAGTGCATGACATAAACTAGATCAACATATTCATGGTTGGATGCTCACAGGTCCGTCGAAACTGTGACTGTAGTAGTTCAACTTTCCTTCTTTTTCCTGGAGATAAAACTGGATCCAGTTGTGGAAACCTGACACCTTCCCTCCTTTGATTTCTCCTACAGAGTTTACTTCTCAGTAAATAGGAAGAATATAGTATTTACACATCAGTCTGTGCTGTGCTAACCTGCAAAGATGTGCTCAAAACCACTGGAGTCCAGTTGGTTGTTGCTGCGAGAGTACAGACCAAACCACATCATCTTCAGGTCGTGAAGAAACTCTTCTTCTGATTTATAAACCCCTTCAAATTCAGAATAGATTCTATCAAAAACAAAAGCAATGGGATCTTTTAAAGTAAATATAACAAACTGTGGATCTGTGTCAAACCACATGGTTACCTTTGGTGTAGAGGAAAGCGAACAGCTCTCTGCCCAGCTCAGTGTTGGACATTGTTTCCTTGAGGAACATCTCCTGCTCAGCCAGCTGCTGAGAGCTGAAGACCTCGGCCTGGCCTGTCATCCGCTTGTAGTTGTCCAGCACGGCCAGCAGAGCTGCGTACGTGGGCTTGGAAAAGAGTGTGCGTTCATCCAGGTATCGGAAAAGTCTAAAGGCAGAAACAAATAATGAATAAAATGTGGACAATTAAAACACATACAATCTAAAGGAGAAGACAAGAACTCAGATTGATGAATTGTCTTCTCACGGTCCAGAGGAGAGGTCAGTCTTGGAGCTGGTCTGTGAGTCCGGCACCAGGGCTTGAGGGTCAATGATCAACTGTGAGGCTGAAGCTTTGTTCGAGTCCAGGACGTAAAGATCCTCAGAGAGAGTCTTGAGTTCAGCATCAGTGATCGCATTGCCACCTGCCCCGTCAACTACAGGACACAAACAGAAAAATATCCCATAATTAAGATTCATTGGACATCTGGACTGTGATTTATTATTTAATTTTTTTTTTTACAGTGAGATAACCCTAAAAGAAAATCCACTGCTTGTGTTATCTACTCTTCTGAACACATAAAAAGTTTTTTTTTTAAAAAACAGGTCAAAAAAATTATAAACTGTTTTGTTCTTTGCTGTTTTTGTTTTTTTAATCATCGTGTTACTTCACTCATAAAAATGGTTCTGACCAACAAACAGTCAAAGATTTTTTGTTAATGTTTTTAAATTGAAAATAAATTTAAAAAAAGCTTCAGATTTGGTTTTATTTCTTTTCAAAAAAACACCTTGCTACAGATTGTGTGTTGTTAATTTTGACTATATTTACCTAATTTGAGCTCCTTTTAGGTATCAGACTTTTATGTATTATGTCCTCACACGTGAAAACCTGTAATTTATTAAAGGTGGATTTTAACATACATTAGTTTTCTGCTATGGCAGAGCCCAAACTAAATAGTTTGCACCTTTCAGCATGCACTCAATAAGCTTCAGCTTCATGTTTATTGTTGCAGATACACACAGATAACTACAAAACAGTCATGACTGGCTGTGGACTTACATCCAACAGATTAGACACACTCACCCGTTCATTTTCAATGTGTGGCTGAGTCTAAATGTGTAAATTATGCTGTAAAATCCAGTTATAATCAACAGCAATGATTTAGTTCATATATCTAAAAACATACAGATTTCCTTAAACTCCGTGTGAATAAATGTGCACAATATCTGATAGTAAAGTCTTAAGGAAAAAATAAAAAAGGTTTAGTTGGTTTGGCAGCTAGTCGTTTTACTGCTGAGTCATCAGGTTTCCATCATGTGAAAGTTTGCAGATTTAATAAACCAAACTGTTTTTTCAAAGAAACCCCTACAAAAACAAGCTGGGGAAATGCTGCAAATGTTCAAAGTTTTATACCAGCAGGTGAAACATGGTTTGTTTTACTGAAACATTGATCTTACTGTCACAGAGATCTGTGTAGTCACTGCAGCAGTTGTTGAACTGAGGGCACTTGGTGTTGCAGTGGCACTTGTTCTGGGAGTTGTAATTCTCACCACATCTGCTTTTGCAAGACATGGCTTCAGCTGGGAACAAAGGAGAATTGCACATTGGTGTTCACAGTTTTACCACCAATAGAAAAATATTATTTACTGAACATTTACAGCAGTTTTTATTAGAAGTCTAGCATCGTTGTATTGTCACTTACTTTTGCATAATTCAGAGTAGTCTGAACAGCAGTCTTTATACTTCTCGCATGCTGGGTTGCACTGACAGGAGAAATTACTGTCCGTCCCAAAACCACACCGACCCGCACATGAATCCAAGCTGTCTGGACACAAACCGGACAAGGTAAGAATGCAACAATACCATAAAATCCTAAATCTATCAATCACACAATTATATTAAAATTATTTTGCACTTATTATGGAAAACAAAAATCTCTTACTGCTATACCCCCGACAGAACAGGGTCACACCAAGAACAAGAACAGCACTGACTTTCATCTCGGATCAGCGGCAGCCTGAAACAAGGTGGGATGACTATTAACATTTTTTATATAGCAGCTTCTAGCCAATCCAGATGCAGCCACATGAAACCAACCCAATCACAATTATGTCCTTTGGCATGCACTTTTAAACATGACTGAGCTATTTGTACTTGTCATTTCATGCCATAATGATTAAATGTTATGTATATGGAGTTTATTAGGTTTCACAACAGACTACTCCTTTTAAACAAAACAGGAAAAATTATAGATAGCAATATTGATGTATTCTGAGAGAAACTGCACGCCTGGATGTTAACTATTTTTGCCCTTTACAGTAATAAGTTGAAATAACAAAGAGGGGCTCAGAGCTGTAAATAAATGAACCTATAATAAATTATAGTTAAAAATATAAAGGTCATGGTGTTTTTATCTAATACAAAGTAGGGCGTGAAACAACACCTGTTGTATTTATCGAATGAGTGACCAGATGTTGTGTTTCTCAGGATCCATGCGGAGCAACATGAAGCTGCACGCTTCAGGGCCCTGATCGCACTAAGGTCACGCGCTCCTTTGGAACTGTAAACACCAAGAAGCAGACATACAAACATTGGGCCAAAGCAAACAAAAGCTTCTTACAAGGTGGAAGGCAAATGGAAACTAGGCAACGTTGACATGCTGAAGTTATTTTTAGCAAAGCTCCAAAAAAAAAAAAAAGAAGGGAAAAAAAAGAAAGAAACCCATTTCATTTAACAAGAGAAGAAACAGAGATTGCATTGTTAAGTAAAAAAAAGAAAAGTGTTACATTCCTCCTAACGTTACAATCTTTCAGCTGTTCCATTTTCAGGGGTTGCCACAGCGAGTCATCCTTCTCCATCTCTTTCTGTCCTCTGCATCTTATGTCCTCACCCCAACTTCATCTTCTTATTTATTTATTTATTGCACTTTATTAATCCCCAGTGAGGAAATTAATTCTCTGCGCATTGCACATGTGATGCAGTGGGCTGCCATATGGGGCACCCAAGTAGCAGCTGGGTGGTTAAGGGTCTTGCTTATGGGCACAGAGTGGGGCAAATGAGGGTGGAGGCAGGTGTGGGTGTTTCACCTTTTCCACCCACGTTTTCCTGTTGTTGGTCCGGGGGGTTGAGCAGGGGATTTGACCGGTGACCCTACGATCACAGGCCCACCCTCTCTAGCCTCTGCGCCGCCACTCGCCCAGTTTATCATTATATTATTATTATTATTATTATTATTAGTAGTAGTAGTAGTAGTAGTAGTAGTAGTAGTAGGAGTAGTAGTAGTAGTTGTAGTAGTAGTAGTAGTAGTAGTAGTAATAGTAGTAGTAATAGTAGTAGTAATAGTAGTAGTAGTGGTAATAGTAATAGATTAACTTTACACAGAGTTTTTGTTTGTTTCTTTCTTTTCTCAGTCTTTCAGTTTTGTTCCTCTTGTCACAAACAACTACATTTTAACAAAAGGCTTGACTTTATGACGGCCTTTAAGCCTAATCATGCACAATATGCACTTGTTCAAAAATGTTTTATCAAAACAGCTGTCTGGTGTGGGCAATTCTCTTCCTGTCCTCTAGGGGACGCTGAAGAAAAGAAATAGTGACTTTACGCTACGCTTTTTGTCCCTATACGGCTTCCTTCCTCCACAGCGTGGATTTCAATGACATTCTTCCTAGCTTTCATAAGACAGCTCATTTCCCAGTTTTAAACATGCATTTAACGCGTTTAATCAGAACATCTACAAGAGAAGCTTTAAAAGTAAGCAGAAAAATCTATACACTTTGTATTTTTGCCTAAATTTTAAACTCTTCGTGTTGGTTTTAAATGTTACTTTTTTTTATTTTAGCCTTTTCATTTAACGTTTTGTTTCATTTTAAGCACTATTGAAATCTTTTATTACTGTGTGATATTTAACCAGACAAACGGGCCGTGCTCTGGCTATAGAGGCATAGCTTCGTAACTTTCTGCATTGTTGTTGTATTTTATTATTATCTGTGTTCCTCAGGGCTACATTTGCCATCATGTGCAGTCGTTACACACAGGATGTCAGCTCCTGACAGCAGACAAAACCCTCCTGATCAAACTGAGGAAAAGCACCGGCTACACTTTCATAAACTGCAAGAAAGCTCTGGAGAAATTTGACAATGACATAACTCAGGTAATCCTCCTTTCCCTTACATCCAGTCTGCTCTTGTGCTGTTTGGTGACTAAAAGTGAAATAAAACTTGTTTCACATTCAGGCTGAAAGCTGGCTGCATGAGCAGGCTCAGAAAGAGGGCTGGAGCAAAGCAAACAAGCTGGAGGGTCGAAAAACCAAAGAGGGTCTGATCGGTCTGTTTGTAGGAGACAAAGTTGCAGCCATGGTGGAGGTGAACATTTGCAGAGGTTTACTTGCACGCTTTCCATTAAATATCTCCAATCTGCTGGATATATTTAAATACCTTAGTGCTTCTTCTTGTTCTTGTGTGTTTGCAGGTGAACTGTGAGACAGACTTTGTCGCTCGCAACGAGAAGTTCCAGCAGTTGGTGACGGATGTGACTTTAGCCGCCTCGGCTCACCATCAGAGTAAAAATCAAAGCAGTGCCGGATATGTAAAGGTAAAGAAGCTCCTTGAAAACAGGAAGTACTGATTAAACCGAATTTTACTTCCAACAGTGTTCAGTCAGGTCTTTTTTTTTTTGTTGAGACGTTTCGCCCTTCATCCAAAGGGCTTCATCAGTCTGAGGAGTCACAAAACAAACTGTTTTACCCACCAAGCAACACACAACTATAGTGGACCAACCAGTTTACTGGTGCATTGTTGGGATTTTTTTACCTGGATTATTGAGCATGAGCCTTGTTGTCTAATTTTACTTCCTTTTTAACGTTTTTCTTAAATCTCATTAGACTGTCAAAGTGCCTGGCTTTAGTGATGTGGGCAAATACCTAGTTTTATTTTCTTTTACAGTATAACTAGTTCACTTTTATTACTTAACATACATTTTAATTGTAGTTTTTTGAGGAAAAAAAAGCCTATACTATAAACTAGTTTTTATTAAAGAATGAAGCAAAGGTACTTTAGGGAATTTTAAAAACAACAAAACAAAGGAGGAATTACTGTAATATGTCTGCATTAAGCCCAAAATATTTAGCATTTTATATAAAAATTTAGTTGTTTTTATGTAATAGTTGAATGTTATCACTTTTTATTTTATTTTTTTATACTCTTTGCAGTTATTCTCAGTGAGCTAAATATGAGTTAGCAAGCAAGTGAGCAAAAATAAAAATTCATCTCACATTTTTATTCATAGCATTTATGTTTTTATTTTCCTGTGTTTGTTTTAATGAGTTCTGGATTGTGTGGGATTTAAAACTTTTCTCTCTGGTGCAACACATTTAAACTGTTGAACATGTTTTTTTTTTTCACAGCTTTTTTCCTTGATCTTTTTCAAGGCCACGTTTATCTCATTCAACATTTATCACTTATGATGGTATTTTATGCTTACATTTTCTTTTATTGTGTACATTTACAAAGAGCTTTGTACTACATGTAGGCTAAACGTTGTTTAAATTGAGTTTTATGCTTTTTCCACTGTGTGATTGTAGGTTGTGTGAAGCTAAAACTAACGGAGTTCTTGAATGTGTTGCAGAGGAATAGTGTCACATCTGTAGTTTATGATGTCACAGTAATACTGTATCAGATCTTTACTTATACAGAACGGAGTAGTTTTTCCTGCTCAACTTTTTTTCTGTTTAATGTTGTTTTTGTTTGTTTGTTTGTTTTTCCAGAGCTTACTGGCAGGTGATGAGTTAAACAAACTCTGTACGGGTGAAGGACTTTCAGTAGCTGACCAGGTGGCTTTCGCAATAGGTCAGTAACAAATTACAGATTAACTTATTTCATTATCGTTCATGAGTATCACGGCTCAGTCTAAACACTTTATATTCCTAACACAAATACAAGACAGTTAGATTTTGTAATGCCATTCTTGCCAAGCATCTTTTGCAGTGAGCTGTGTGTAACTGAGTCCACTCTGAACTAACCCGAAGCTGTTTGTGCAGCTGCAGGAGGAGTGAGAGAAAAGGAAACTAACTGGGTGAATAACAATAAGGGTGCTTCAATAGGCATTAAGATAAAACTTCATTTTGATAAAAAATATTTGAAATGTCTGGACAACAATAAAGAATTTTTTTTAATTTTCCCTGTCAAGGTTTCTTTGTCCAACCCAAAGAAACTACCGGTAATGCATCACTGGCATCTCTACAACAAAGCCAGCAAAAAAAAGCAAACCTATTCAAGTATGGTAAAGTTGCTTTTACACTCTGGGATTTAAAATAAAGATATGCCCAAACATCTGAGGCAACAGTTTGTTCTGAGGCTCACTTTCCAGTTTGTGTTTCTGTGTGTCTGAAGAACAGTAGTGAGTGGTGTGTCTGTCTATTGCAAGTAGGTATGTCTGCAGACGAAATAGGCATTCCCAAAGGAAGGCGTATCTCAAAGGCCATACCTGATTGGACAAAAAAACAAACAAAAAAAAACCAGGCGTTACTAAAAGGGTTATACCTGATTGGACGAAGGTATCAGAAGACTTATTAAGCAAGTAAAACCTGAGTATAACGGCAGGCAGATTGTGTTAGCTGATTCGACATTAACGGCGTCTCCATAACTTCTCTTTCCGCCTCTCTTAACACAGAACTTCGGTTACATTTCAAACACAAATGGGTAGTGTTGAGGGCTAAATGTTTGTTTTTTAAGACCTAGCCATTACATTAAAAAACAAAAGCCGTTTTGGTTGTTGAATAATGTGAAAATAGTTACAATCAATTCATAAAGAA
Source organism: Nematolebias whitei (assembly GCF_014905685.2). Taxonomy (NCBI): domain Eukaryota; kingdom Metazoa; phylum Chordata; class Actinopteri; order Cyprinodontiformes; family Rivulidae; genus Nematolebias; species Nematolebias whitei. The sequence goes on from NC_056504.1 coordinate 41,858,060, forward strand.
AGAACAATAAAGTAACCAAAATAACAATGACACTTAAACTGGCTTTGGGACAAAGGAGGTTTCCTTTAACTTCACATTTTCTTGTTCAACATTTTAAATCAGTCACTGCAGATGAGTGATTGCCAGTTTCTGTAAGATTTCTGCAACTGGAGCAGATATTTCTGTTTACTGGTTAACTTCCTCAGCTGTCTCACATTTTAAGGGTCAACCCTTCTCCATGTTTCAGCTCCTTTAGATCAGATCTCATAGAATAACACTTCTAAAGAGAACATTTTGTTTTTAGCTTTTGTTTTGGGCCATTATCTGCTCACAGGACTCATGATCTTTAATTGAGACCAGACTTTTTGACAAATGGGAGCAGGTTTTGCTTCATATTTCATTGTACCCAGACCACACTCAAACCAACCTGTGTCAGGTGCAGCCTACAACCCAAAAACAGAAGAAAATCTTGTGTTTGACAGCAGATATAACGCTGTTTCTTAGAAACCTTCAATTTAAAAAAAAGAGCTGATGTAACTTACCTAAAGAGCCAGCAAATACAGCTAGCCAATCAGTGTTTGCCCTCTAGAAATGCCTATTCTTTAGAAACGCCCACTTTCAGTCTGCAGAGAACCCCTTCTTGTTGTCTGTACCTCATCTGTGTTCTTTATTGAAAACGGGTCTCTCTTGTTAATGAGTCCTTAAGGCTCAATGAGACTAGTCTGTATAAATAAAGGTTGAATGAATGTTTTCCTTTGAGCCTGTCGCCACCCCACAGTGCAGCACAGGAGAGCTGATGAATATACATGTTTATATGCTGCAAAGCACTTATTAGAGATTAAATTTGTAACATTATTGGCTTTCCCTGACTGCTAATATGACATATGCTGGACTAAGTAGTGGTGATTGCAAGGAAAGAGGTTGCACAAAAGTGTTTTATTTATTTACGGTATGCATGTATGCATGTATTTATTGTGCCACATCAAACGGAGCAAAAAGCCAACAATAAAGTACGGTAGGTCTTACTGAGCAAGTTTTCCCCCAGTCTCTACAGCTCTTCTGTAACCGTTCAGCTTGTAAAGCGTGCTGTGTATGTGTGCAAAACATTTTTGTAGTGGAAGGAAGGCAGCAGGCAATATAACGCTTCTACGTTTAAGCATTTAAAACCGATGATGTTTAAATGAGTGGTAACTTACTGCAACTTTACTGCACTGTCTGACATAAATTTTAGTAGATAACTGAAAGCTCAATACATTTATGTAAAAGTAAGACCGAGTTTCTGCACCTTTTGGGAAACTGCTTTGTAGCAAACAGCTGGTGACCAAATCTAGAAGGTCTTTGGAATTGAGTTACTATTCAGAAACCGGTCAAAACAGGCTGATACTGGATTTATCATGGATTAAGCCAAAGTCACAGTACATCAAAAAGGTGGAATCTCAACGTTCAATAAGGGTTCTTCAGTGTAGATTGAATAGTAAGATAAGATAAGAGCTTTATTGATCTCGCAGGAAATTGTTGTGCTAGTATAGTAATGTTTTGATGTATTATTCCCAACAAGATGAACAGCAAGACAAAACTGTTCATAAAATCATGTTTCGGTAGATTTCCAACCCCAGTGTGAGCACCTCCCCCTCGTGTTTCTGAACTGCAGACTCACTCTGAACTTCACTGCTGATTAATTCCTGGCCAAAAATAAAATGGTAACAACCTGTGAAGCCTGATTTTTGACTTTAAGTCTAAGAAAGACAGTTTAAATTACTCAGATTTGATGTAACTACGGTATTTGACTCCAAGAAAATAACCGAGTAATATTGATGTTGATTAAATCTCATTGTTTTCTTTCTTGTCAGGTCGACTCGGTGAAAACATCTACATGAAGCGGGCCATAACAGTGAGGGTCCCAACTGAGTGGCACATTGGCTCATATGTACATGGCAGCATCAGCAGTCAGACTGAGGTGGCCATGGGCCGCTATGGTGCTCTGGTGATATTTCAGGGTGGAAAAGAGGGAGAACAGGACATTCTGGGTCATAAACTGGGACAGCACGTAGTAGGGGAGGCCCCCTTGTCCCTGGGTAATATGGATGACCTGCCCTCTGGTGAAGATGAGACACGCCTGCTGCCTCAGACCTTTCTTTCAGACCCCAGCAGGACTGTGGCAGAGTTCCTCAGGGGTCAGCAGGCTCAAGTGCTGGACTTTGTCCGATTTCAGTGTGGTGAGGCATCAATGGAGGAGGCAGAATAAAGGGGGAATCTCCTTTAAATGTGCGTAAAGATAAAATGTAGGCGTTGTTTGTTGTAGAAATGCAGTCACATGGCTCCGTCATGAATTTTATAGCAGAATATTGTAACCTACATGCATTGAAGGGTAATAAAATTTACAAATGCAACAGTAAAAATTTTCTCCTGAAAAACTTTCCTTAGTCTTAAATTTTCTGTACAACTCTGTACTGTAGCTTTGCAAACTTTGCTCTTTTTAGGCATTTTTTTTTAATACGGCAAATGTCTTGAGGGTTTTGCTGTAATTATGTATTTTGTCAGTGTGAGCCTACTTTAATCTTTGGTTGCATCTGAATTCTGATTAAATGTTTAAGTTATTCAAACAAAACTTTATATCAAACATGAAAAGGCCATTTACCAGCAAATGTCGTTTTTGTCATCGAGTTAAAGGAGATTTAATTTCACAATGCCCTTCAAAAACATAATCCTTAGTATTATTTCAAGAAACTAAGAACTCTTCTAAAACATTTTGTTTGTAATGTTTTGTGTTGAAGTCCAGAATAAAGTTGATTATATAACAAATAGTTTTAAGCTTAAGTTATACATATCAGTTTTCTTTAAAGTCCAATTTCTTTTAAATTGACATCCTTTAAATTGGTCCTCCTATTTCTCAATTTACCCTCTAAAAATAAATGGTCGCTCAAAACCTTTGCACTGTTTTTTGTAAGGTATTGTTTTTTCTTTTAATGTTTTCCTTTTTAACAAAGGGGTGTGGCAGGATAGTAAGGGCTTTATACCATGTTTGCCCTGAAGCAGAGCAGCTGCAACACCCTACAAATATGTGAGAAATGCAGCTGCTTAAATCCTCGCATGTGATTGGCGGGGCTTGCTGGTGACGTCATCAAAGGGCGCACCTTAAACTTGTTAGCTGCTTCCGCTTAGCTTAGGAGGAGCATCAGCTGTCGGTCGTCTAACACCAAAAACAAATATGGTGAGAGTAGATATGTTTTTAACCTATTTAATAAGCAAACAAAAAAAACTTTTTTTTAGATTAACTGTTGAAATTTTCTTAACTGGGTATTCTCTGTATTAGCTAACGCTACACTGCTAAACTCATCTACTGAATGTTCGTGTCCTGACTTCCGCTGCATTAGCGCTGAAAATGTCGCTCTCTTGTTTTTCTCCTGTCCCACCTGTCTGCTGTCTTCATAAATCTGCCTCAACCAGTCTGACTTCACAGAAGACCAGATTATGGGTGAGTAAACATTCGTATTTGATTTGCAAAGGGGTCTTTTAATCGATTTATCGTTGTGATATTACCATCTAGCTAATCTAAAATAGCTTTAAATTCTGACCCCACAGTTACCACAACAGCCAGCTTGATCCTACAGGTAAACAATAATACGTTCAGATTTTTTGAAGTAAATTTCCTAATTAATAAAATTAGGTTTGTGTGGTGGTTCCAGCACGACTCAACCTAACTTTTGATATTTAGAATGCCCTATTAACCTGCAAAACATTTTAGGTAGCGTTGTGGGCTTTTGGCATGTCAGTGTGGGAATCTGCAACTTAAACTCGATGTCAGTTGTCTTGGAAGAATGTATGATAACTGTTGGTTGTGTGCATCAATATTCACCAAGATTAGTAACAACTAAACTAACAACGTTGATATACAAACTGGATTCCAAAAAAGTTGGGACACTAAACAAATTGTGAATAAAAACTGAATGCAATGATGTAGAGGTGCCAACATCTAATATTTTATTCAGAATAGAACACAAATCACAGATCAAAAGTTTAAACTGAGAGAATGTATCATTTTAACTCTGACAGAACCTTCTGTGTCAATATCAAAGATTTTAGTTCGACAGCGCTCCAGTGGGGGGTACCGCAGGGGTCCATCCTCGGTCCCCTTCTCTTTTCTTTATACCTGCTGCCACTAGGTGCTATCTTCCGCAAACACGACATACCCTTTCATTTCTACGCCGATGATTGCCAAATTTACTTCCCCCTGAGGCACAGAGGCACACGCTCTATTCAGCCTCTTCTTGACTGCCTGGCTGACATCCGGGACTGGATGGCTTTAAACTTCTTAAGCTTCAATGAGAAGAAGTCTGAAGTCATGCTGTTCCATCCCAGTGGCTCACTCATGAACCATGACATTGACCTTTTCTCTCTAGCCCCGCTAGAGAAACAAAAGGTCACTAATCTGGGGGTGATAATGGACCCGTCCTTAAAACTCAACAGTCACGTAAACATGATGGTCAAATCCTGTTTTTTTTCAGCTGAGACGGCTGTCTAAGCTGAAGCCTATACTCTCCAAAAAGAACCTTGAGACAGTGATCCACGCCTTCATAACATCTAGGCTTGATTACTGCAATTCACTTCTGTTTGGAATCAGTCAGTCCTCCATTGCTCGTCTACAATTGGTCCAAAATGCTGCAGCCCGATTTTTAACTGGTACAGGCTATAGAGAGCACATCATGCCAGTTTTGGCCTCCCTGCACTGGCTACCCATTCACCTTCGGATCCATTTCAAAATTCTCATGTATGTTTTTAAATCACTGAACAGTTCCGCCCCATCCTATCTCACTGATCTTCTGCAGCCATATGTCCCACCGTGCTCTCTGAGGTCAGCAGACCAGATGCTTCTCTCAGTTCCAGAAACCCGTTGTAAGCTCAGAGGTGACAGGGCTTTCTCTGTCGCAGGTCCACGACTGTGGAATGAGTTGCCACTGAATGTCCGGCAGGCTCCCACACTCTGTCTTTAAGTCTCGCTTGAAGACCCACTTCTATTCGCTTGCCTTTAACACGGTGTGATTTGTTTTGGTCCGGTCTGTTCTCTACTCTGTTGGCCATTTTAGTTAGCTTCTGCTGCTATTTGTATCTGTATTTCTATTTTATGTTTTCCTGTCTGCTGTGCATGTTTGTTTCTTTTGTACAGCACTTTGGTTGGCCTTGTTGCTGTTTTAAGTGCTATATAAATAAATTGGTATGGTATGGTATTTTAAGGGAAAAATCTGTTTCCAAATTTCATGGGGTCAACAAATCCCAAAAAAGTTGGGACAAGTCCATTTTTACCACTGTGTGGCATCCCCCCTTCTTCTTACAACACTCAACAGACGTCTGGGGACAGAGGAGACCAGTTTTAAGTTTAGAAATAGGAATGCTCTCCCATTCATGTCTAATACAGGCCTCTAACTGTTCCATCGTCTTGGGCATTCTTTGTCGCACCTTCCTCTTTATGATGCGCCAAATGTTCTCTATAGGTGAAAGATCTGGACTGCAGGCTGGCCATTTCAGTACCCGGATCCTTCTCCTACGTAGCCATGATGTTGTGATTGCTGCAGAATGTGGTCTGGCATTATCGGGCTGAAAAATGCAGGGTCTTCCCTGAAAGAGATGACATCTAGATGGGAGCATATGTTGTTCTAGAATCTGAACATAGTTCTCTGCATTAATGGTGCCTTTCCAGACATGCAAGCTGCCCATGCCACAAGCGCTCATGCAACCCCATACCATCAGTGATGCAGGCTTCTGAACGGAGCATTGATAACAACTTGGGCTATCCTTGTCCTCTCTGGTCTGGATGACATGGCGTCCCAGTGTTCCATAAAGAACTTCAAATCGTGACTCATCTGACCACAGAACAGTCTTCCATTTTGCCACACTCCATTTTAAATGACCCCTGGCCCAGTGCAAACGTCTGAGCTTGTGGAGCTTGCTTAGAAATGGCTTCCTCTTTGCACTGTAGAGTTTCAGCTGGCAACGGCGGATGGCACAGTGGATTGTGTTCACTGACAATTCTTTCTGGAAGTATTCCTGAGCCCATTCTGTTATTTCCTTGACAGTGGCATTCCTGTTTGAGGTGCAGTGATGTTTAAGGGCCCGGAGATCACGAGCATCCAGTAGTTTTATGGCCTTGACCCTTACGCACAGTGATTGTTCCAGATTCTCTGAATCTTTTGATGATGTTATGCACGGTTGATGATGATAACTTAAAAGTCTTTGCTATTTTACGCTGGGTAACACCATTCTGGTATTGCTGCACTATCTTTCTGTGCAACAATGGTGGAATTGGTGATCCTCTTACCATCTTGGCTTCTGAGAGACACTGACACTCTGAGAAGCTCTTTTTATACCCAATCATGTTGTCAATTGACCTAATTAGTGTTAATTGGTCTTCCAGCTGTTCGTTATATGCTCAGTTTCCTTTTTCCAGCCACTTATTGCTACTTGTCTTGGGATTTGTTGACACTGTGAAATTTTGAATAAACATATTTTTCCTTTAAAATGTTACATTTACTCAGATTACACTTTTGATCTGTCATCTGTTGTATTACGAATAAAATATTGACATTTGCCATCTCCACATTATTGCATTCAGTTTTTATTCACAATTTGTTTGTGTCCCAACTTTTTTGGAATCCAGTTTGTAATACGTACTAACTAAGGTAAATCAAATAGATTTAAAAAAAGGCTTTATTGTCCCAAAAGGAAATTTACCTTGGGCCACAAGCCAAAGTGGTTCAAGACATTCAAGACTCAGACTGATGAAGCCCTTTGGATGGAGGGCGAAACATCGCTCAAAAAAAAAAAAAAAACTGTCCAGATGATCTGCCAGAGCATTGTTGGATTTTTTTACCTGGATTATTGAGAATGAATCTTGATGTCTTGAACCACTTTGGCTGTGGCTGCCTGCCTGGGAGGAGTCGACAGGGGAGAGGACGGCCCCCAGAAACCATCTATCATCAGCAAACTGGTTGGTCCACTCACTGTAGGAGTGTACTGCTTAGTGGGGAAAACAGTTTTGTTTGTGACTCCTCAGACTGATGAAGCCCTTCGGATGGAGGACGAAATGTCTCAACAACAAACAAAAAAACAACTGTCCAGATGACCTGACTGAATATTGTTGGATTTAACAGAATGTGATTAAATGAATAGTATAACGTTATATTTATTTACTTATGTGATTACTGTTCAGACCAAGAGCTGCAGATTAAACAGTTTTAATTGCTTTAAATATTTTTATTTTTAAATAAAGGAAGTAGTAGACTTATCCCGACATATAATATTAAAAATACTTTCATCTGTGCAAATGTGAAGAGCTTATTTGTTTGTGAGCTCTGATGTGACACTGCTCTATAGGCATTGTGACAGTGTCAGAATCATTAAACGGATGTGTTAACAGCTTCGGGCAAATCATAAACGGATATGTTTGACTTATCTTGGAAGTGAACTGAACTCTTACATTTGTGTGTCACGGTTAGAGTTCAAAGAGGCCTTTCTGTTGTTTGACCGGACGGGTGATGGAAAAATCTCCTACAGTCAGTGTGGTGACGTGATGCGAGCCCTTGGGCAGAACCCAATCAATGCTGAAGTCCTCAAAGTTCTTGGAAACCCCAAGCTAGAAGGCAAGTGTCTTATTTCTCCAGTTTACAGAGGAGTTTTAACTGTTGCTCTATGTCTTAGCTGTTGGGTTGACTGTTAGTCATGTAGAGTCTCACACTTTGTACAAACTGAAAAATTATTCAATTTTATTACATTTGTAAAACTAAATAATTGACTATCTTTTTACCTCTTGCAGAGATGAATCATAAGATGCTGGATTTTGAGCAGTTCCTGCCAATGTTTCAGGCCATCGCGAAGAACAAGGATCAGGGCTCGTTTGACGATATTGTTGAAGGTCTGCGTGTCTTTGACAAGGAGGGAAATGGGACAGTGATGGGGGCCGAGCTGCGTCATGTCCTCACCACATTAGGTAGGGTCTGCAAAGTACTGAGGCAGATTGTTGCTTCCTTTCAAGACTCGTATTCTGTGTTGCATTGTCTTGTCAAAATACTGATAACTACCTCATTTATTTGTGTATGTTCAGGTGAAAAAATGACAGAAGACGAGGTGGAGACGCTTTTAGCAGGACATGAAGATGCCAACGGCTGCATCAATTATGAAGGTAAAGGAAGTTCAAGATGCTTTCTTATTCTTGGTTTTTAAGGTCATTTTTAATGTGAAACCTGGATCAGAACTTTTGTCTGTGAGTGACTGCACCTCATTTGTTCAAATATTTGACAAATTAACGCAGTTTCTCCTTTTCTCCTCACAGAACTCGTCCGGATGGTGATGAACGGTTGAGGATTTAAGACGCATTTCAAAAAAATTCTTGGAAAATTTTTGTAATGTTGGTCTCGTCTTGCCCTTCCATTCATATCATCCTACCTCCGCAGTGTCTATTGTTGATGTAGAACTTTTTTTTTTTCTTAGATGCCTTTTCTGTTCAGACTTTTCATCTCGTATTCTAAATATTATTCATGTTTGCAGGCACAATCATTGAGCCCCCGATGGTTTTCTCTTTGTTTGTCAACCTCAGTCTGGTTGTCTTTTGTTTTGGATGGACATGATAATGTGATATGTTACAATAAAAATGAATAAAGAAAAGATTGCCAGTAAGTTTAATTTTGCCTCTGAATTTATTGCTAGATATGGGTCAAAATGTTTCTAAAATATATTGTGGAGGCATAAAAACAGCCAAATATTAGAAACACATGAATAACATTTTCATGCAAAATAACTTGGGATCAGAAAAACTCAAGTGTCTCGCATTGAGTAGAGGGTTTTTAATTGATCTGACAAATCCTCCGTTTTGAGCACAGTTAAAAATAAAAATTATTGCTCAGTTAAAGTGACATGACTACGGTAATAAACCTCAGAGGAAAATTAATCAACCGTCTGATTCAGGCTCATCAAAGTAGAGGAAACAGATCATCACAGACTGGGTACAAGATAAGTAGCTGTTATTTCATACAATCAAATTTATTCGATCAACTCTAAATCTGATTCCAACCAACACGACGTGCTGCTGCAGTTGCGAAAAGATGAAACGTCTTTCGGTAAGTGAGTTTCTTTCGACTGCTCCCTTCTTCAGGGGTAACCACAGTGAGTGAATATGAAAGAGTTGGTTATTTGTTTTATGCCAAATGCCCAAAAGCGAGGTCCTTTCTTTTCCAAACCTTTATTTTGAAACTGCCACAGTAACCATTCATTCATTCAACCTTTTATTTAGACGGGTAAATCCCATTCAGCCTCCAGGACTCATTTACAAGATAGACCTGATTTCAACAAAATGATGACAACAGCGACAACAATAAACAGTTTAAAAAATAAAAAAACCTTTTTATAACAAATCGGATGGATTAAAAAAAGAAAAGTAACAAAAAACAGCTAGATTCTAAGGCGAATTTAGAAAACTAAGAACAGGAACATGTCTGCATTGGTCCCTGCCAGGAGTCCAACATATTCTTAAAGCCACTTAGAGAGGTCAAGGTTGACAGCTTCAAATGTTTTAGTAAGATATTCCAAGAAACAGGAGCGGAGTAGGCGAAGGACCTTTTGCCTATTTCAGTCCTCAATGAGGGAACACTGCAGGTAATAATGTCCTGAGAGCGCACGCTGTAGCTGCACTCACGCAGAGACATGTAGGAGGAGATGTATGAAGGCAGTAGACCAAGAAGTGATTTAAAGAATTAATTAAATTAATATTCTATTATCAATGTACATTAATACTTAATTAAAACAAGTATCCTGACATCATTATATAATTTCCCTCTGGGATTAAAGTATTATTGAATTGAATCAGCCCATAGTGAAATTTACTCTATAAAATAAAACTCAAATATCCAGCTGCTCCCTTAGTTTAGGGGTTGCCACCGTATCCTCTGCCTGTACCTCGCCTCATCCCAGCATTCTCTTCTTTCACATTCATTTGCAGATCCTTCACTAGTCATGAAACTGTTTTTTTTTCATTGAAAGTTCCATTTTTGACAACCTTTGTCCAATATATCCACTAGCCTTTCACTGCATGTGCCCAAGCTGTCTGATAGACTCATTTTTAATATTTTCCATTTTGGTCACTCCCAATGAAAATCATCTCTGCCACCTCCAGTTTCACTCTTCATCTTTTTGTTAGTGCAACTAGCTCCAAACCTCTTTCACTTTAGTAGCGCTCGTCACAAATCAGCCCTGACACTCGTTTTCATCCGCTCCACCCTGCCTGCGCTCTCTTCTTCACCTCTCGTGCTCTACCTGTTGCTCCCAAGTATTTAAACTTATTCAATATCTCTATCCCTTGCTGCCGTTTTCCTCACATTCACACACGTTTGATCTTGTTGCTTTACTGACTTCCACCGCTGCACTCTGGAGACCATCCTTCCAACTTTCAAGGTTCTCTTCAACCTGCTCCCTACCCTCACTAACTACAATCTGCAAAATGAAATGTCACGTTGGGAAATGCTAAACAATAGAAATAAAAAGTTTTGAAGGTGCTGAGGTCTCAGGATCTCAGTTAATTTGCTGTCACAGTCATCAAGAGCAGATTGATTTCCTTTGGCACCATTTAGGTTTTTGCATAATTTTAGCCTAATGTAAAGTATGATTGATTTCATGTAAATTATATAGAAAAAAATGTTAGCGTTCACTTTCAAAAGCACTTTGGAGTTACGCACAGGTTTCTTGAAAATGGGAAGCTTTTCATTGTCCAGTCAAGAACGATTCTCCTCTTGGTTTAGTATTGTGTGCTGGTTCTGTCACACCGTTACATCACACCGTTATAACTTTTAACATTTTGCTTTTCATACTAAAATCAAAAAGGTGTGTTTGTGTTCAACTTGCAAACCTATATGGGAAAAATTAGCCAATCAAGTTTGACACAAAATTTCTTGGATTTACTTCCTTGTGTGATTCACCATTCAACAAATTACTTAACACGACGACCCCTCATCACGTCTTTATTTTTTTTCTCTCAAACATTTTGTAACGAAAACCTGTTTTGACTTTTTTTATATATATATATATAAGCTGCCAGAGTAACTGTCAGCACTAATGTGATGATTCACAGAGGAAAAAAATAAATTTCTACTGAATAACTGCGGCCGCTTTGAGCAGCGTGAAAAACATACAGAAACTGAGCAGACATTTATTTCATATCACAAAATGCACACAATGTAGTAATAATAACACAGATAAAAGATGTCCATTTATGCTCACGACTGCGGTGAGGTCTGTAATACTGGCTTTATGGACAGTTCCACCATCTTATGGGAGTAAATATCACAACACTGATGGGATGAGCCGTCCATGTGCAGAGCAAAGCTGTTTTTTTTTTTTTTATTCATCGAGCTCGGTGAACACACAGCTGATGGCACTTAAATTAAAAACTGAATGGTAATGTGATTTACAAGTCTTAATGGCATGTACACATACGCACGCACACACAACCACACACACACAGGTGGAGGAGGGGGTAAATACAGACTACAAAGATGATAATATACAGGTACAATGTTGAGATATCAAAGTAAAATAAAATGAAAAAACTGACAGTAAAAATATAAAAAATTGTCAGGATAAAAAGTGAGGATATCGTTGCAGATATTGTGGACAGAATTCTCTGTTTTGAGTGTTCCCTTGTTGACAGCATTAAAGTTTCCTCCAATTTTAACGTGAAACGCAACAACAAAAACAAGTTGCTGAAGATTCTCTTAACGCAACCACAACAAAAGTCACGGAATAAATGTGAGATAAACGTGATTATAAAAACAGTTAACGCAGCATCTAAATCTGACTGGGGTCATGCTGTATGTGGCAGGTTTAAAGATTCAGTCATCTCTTTTGAACGTTACATTCTTCACTTACAATCTGGATGTTTAGAGTTCATCCACACTAGAGAAATACTGACAGGTTTTTAAGTTAAGTGCTTGATTTTCAATGGGAGGTTTTGTCAGGACCTCAAGCTTACAGTATTTTTAAAATACTTTCCGTAACATCGTAAAAAATTGTGTTTGTAACAGAAAATTCAGTTTACAGCATATTTTCGTCAACTGCATCCAAACTTATTTAATTTCAAACAGGCATCATCTTCAATTGAAATCTTTTCCTTCATTACAGACCTTCAGGCTTGACCCCGAGGAAGGACCATGAAAACCGTTCCTGATTTTTCAAACCCTTCTGTAGTTTAAAGGGTTTAAAACAACAAAACAAAGATATAAGTGCTAAAGTTCAATTAGATCAATGCTTCAAATCTTTCAGAAAGACCTTGGGAAACCTAATAAAAGTGCTTTTATTCTTACATACATGTATATTCGTACCTTTAGCACAAGAAGAGAGGAGGAAGAACGAGACTCCGTGAACAAACTGCTTTAGGAAAACAAACTAATCCAAAACCCAAGAGAAATCTTTTGTTCTTCTAGAGTGCTGGCATGTTGATGATCTATGTAACCAGATCTTCGGCGTTCAGCTTACAATTTTGATTTGACACGTTGCCCTCCAGTCGACCTCAAAGGATGAAAATCAATTTTCCTCAAAAGTCGACTTCTTTTTTTACACAGTCAAGAGACATTTACATTATTTTTCGGTCAAACATCGATTTTCCAAGTGGGATAAAAATGACTGAATATGAAAAATGTGTTTGTCGTCTTTCAGTCGATGACTTCTTCATTTCAGATGGAACAGGCAGGTTTTGAAATGATCAGCTGTTTTTCTTTTCTCACTGTGGTGGGGGGACAGGAGCTGAGGGGTGGAGTGTCTCCCCTGGCAGAGGGGTGTTGGACTCTGTGGGGGTGAAACAGAGGATTTTATTTTCTTCTTCACTTCTGACTGATTCAAATACTTTATGACTCCTGGAAACTAGAGATTTTTATAGAATTTGTCCTGACAAGATAAAGTTGTCAACCTGCAGGAATCTGTAAAGTCATCTCAACAGAACACAGCAGATATTTAATTCTATCAATATTTTACAATATTTAAAAAAAAAAAATCTAAACTAGTGCTTTAGGTTGTTATGAAATGATCCCCTTGGTGTCTGATCTGCTGACATGATTACCATAATTTTCGTTGTATAAGTTAGTTTTTTGCATAAATTAGCATGCCCTGCGACTTATACAGCGACATGACGTATTTATGTTTTTGTTTTGTTTTTCTCATATTTATAACTCGATTTTTTGGCTGAGATCTGACGATTTTATTCATTCTGACATAGAAAATATTGAACACTACTTTGGTATTGAATAATACCATTTTCAGCCACTAGAGGGCCTTCAGCTTATATGGCAAGCCAAGTGTCTCATTAATAGGTAGAAATGGCTATTAATGAGACAGTTGTCTTGCCATACAAACCACCTTGGTCTCGCTTCGGAACTCCTGGAGCAAACATCAAATCAGCTGCATTTCACCGCACCGCTCAGGTGAAATGCAGCTGATTTGACCGTTAAAGTGCATTTATTAATGAAAAGTTCAACTGAGACACACCTTTACTATAATTTCGAGCATACAATTAATTGTTTTTAAGTGTTAATCTTGTTAAGTTCTTGTTAAAGTCCTTCTGTGCACGCTTCCGCGGCCGCCATTTGGCAGCCAATCGATTTTTGGCACAACACCAGCCCACGTTTCCGGGTTGTCAGCGGATTATACGATGCGACTTATACAGCGAAGCAACATATTTGTTTTTTTTTCCCACTTTATTAGACATATTTGGACTGATGCGACTTTTGCAGTGGTGCGACATGTATGGCGGCAAGTCCTGTACAAGGTCTAAATGTGTAAAATGTAATAATACAACATGGAAATTAAAACAAACTTGCTGTATCAATAAATGTTTAAACTCCCATATTTAACTCACCATGAAGTACAGGTGTAGTGCTTGAGCTGGCGTGAGGGGCTTGGGCTTGGGCTGGGGGGCAGGGAGGTGAGGTGTGAGCTCCTGGAGGTGGCTGGGACTCAGGTGCTGGAGCAGAAGTGGACGGTGGTGCAGGGCTGGGTGCCGTCTGCGATGCTGGTGTGCTGGGAGCTGGCTGAGCTGCAGTCAGGCCTTGGGGTGGGGGGCCTGAGGCGGCCTGGGTAGCGTGAGGGCCCCCCGCCTGGCTGTGCTGCTGGTGCTGAATCTGCTGGAAGTGCTGCTGCCGAGCCCTCATTTCAGCATATTTCAACTGCTCCATGTGGAAAGACTGACGGTCAGCCAGCAGCTGCTGCCGCTGATACTCCAGCTGGAAATGCAAACATATCTCAGACGGTTTGGTAAAAAGCAAACAATAACTTTATAACTACTGCAATTAGGTATTTTAGGTACAGCATATCCCAAGCTCCCTCACTTACAGCTTCCCTCTCTCTGTCCATGATAGTTTCCAGTTCTTCAAAGTGTCGCAGTTTAATCTCAAGCTTCTTCATTTGTGTCTCCACCAGCAGAGCCACCAGAGACTTGATCTTCCTCTCCTCCACTGCAGCCAGATGCTGGGCACAAAGTGAAAGAGAATCTGATGGTTTAGAAACCAACAAAGAAAACAGGCGATGAACGATATCACACTGATGTAATTGGCTTCACCTTGGCCTTGACAGCAGCGGCAGCCAAAGCAGAGGCAGCAGCAGTAGCCAGGTTCCCCTCTCCCACATCACGCTCAACCTTCGCCTTCCTTTCTCCCTCGATGTCTCCTTCTCTTTGTCCTTCCTCTGTTCCCTCTTTTGCATCCTTCTCTTTTTCTCCATCAACTAAGAGAACAAAACCTTTTTAAAAATATTTCCTCTTAGATAACTTTGTGTTTAGGTTTGTTCTTGCGGATGAGGCTTTTCGTACCCATCTCAGACTCAGTTTTGTCCGCCTCCCTGTCTCCTTCAGGTTCTCTTCCTCTGTCTTCTTCCTTCTTCCCATTTTCCACCTGCTTCTCCTCCTCCTCTATTGCACCATCTTTACTGTCCTAAATTAAGAAATAATAACAACAGTCACAGTTTGACAATTCTGCAGTTTTGTTAAGTAAAAGTATTAAATCCAAAATTAACATTTCAACAAGTAAACAACTGAACAAGTATCACCTTAGCATCTCTCTTGTCTTCACTTGATTGGCTGTCACTTTTACTTTCATCACTGTTTTCATCTAAAGAGAAACCAAGTGAGAAAAGTTTACAGTTTAGGGATATTATGACTCTTTGTCGTCAGTTTTGAGCATGTGCTTATCCTACCTGGCCTTTCTCCCTCCTCCAGCCCAGTGCCTGCGATACCACTACCCTCCAGGCCATACAGGGGATCCTGTCGACCGTTGACCCTCGCTGCTTCCTCCACCCGCCTTACGTGAGCCTCAACAAGTGCGGCAGGAACCTCCTCCTTCATTCTGGAAAATTCCTCTGAGAGGAAGCAACAACATACAGCTGTTAAGATGAAGAAAAACGAGGTCTTCGGGTTGTTTTCAAAAATCTACTGCATAATATATGAACTGCAGTAGATGAAACAGAAATCTGCAACATTATTTAGGTATGTGAAGAGTTCCAGTTTCATCAGTGTTGTGTATTTGATGAGAAGTTACAGGAGGGAAAGCACTGTTTTTAAGCTCCTTCTTGCTCTAGATAAAGTGTCATTTAGTTAATCTCTCTGGTCTCCTTTCACAGCAACATTTTGCCTTCAGCATCATCTCACATAGCCATAAATGCTATAAATAAATTAAAAAAAGACCATTGAAATGAGGCAAAATCTCACCAAGAGCAGATTTGGCTGCAGCTGAGGCCACACGTGGGTCAACTACAGAAGCAAGGAAGGCCACCGTGCTCATGACAGGGTTTCCTGCTTGGCTGAAAGGTATCGGCTGGTAAGCCAGTGGGCCCATAGACGAGGAGGTGTCCTCCAAGTATGGGTCTTCAATGGGCAGCCGCAGAAAGTACAGGATGCACTCGTCTTGCGTACGGCTGCCAACATGTTCAGATACCTTGTTCCAGTCGTCTTTGTACATCTCCAGGCCCTGACAGAAACAAAAACCTTATTAGCCTCACCTAACGGAAATGGAATACCGAGCTATAAGAAAATCACAGGTAAATTAAAAGAATGATACCTCGAGTAGTAGAAGTGTTTCTTGCTCTGTCCACTCCCTCATCGAGCTTGCTCCATTCTTGCTCTGCACACAAAAAACATCAAATCACCACCACTTTCATAAAATACAACAACGATAGCAAAACAATCGTTTTGACTGATGGTGGGTTTTTACCTTTGCAGATCCAGACTTCTTGCTGTACATGTCAGTCCGCAGTCCAAAGTTTTGCAGGTCTGCTGGTTTGTCCTTCACCTTATCAGGGAATGGCATTATCTGCGGGGTGGCTGGAGTCTGATTGGGGGGGGGGGGGGGGGGGTGTGGGGGGGGGGGGGGGGGGGGCACAATGTAAGGGTGGAAAGTGTGAAATAACTTGAAGAAATGTCAATCTACGCATTTACATGTACATTTTTGCAGACCTGTGATGTTTTGGGCTGCAGGGGCACCAGACTTGAGGGAGTGTCTGCGAGGACATGGAAGTGAGAGGTGGGTGGGGGTCCCATGGGAGTGGGCCGACTTTCAGAGTCCACCTGGTAGTTGATCAATCCCCATTGCTCTAGAAAAGCATGGACCCTGCAGAAGAACAAGTGCAGATGATGTGTTGCAGGTAGAAAGTTTGATCAAAGACATAACGAGCTACAAACCCTCCACCTACCTCATGATGGCGCACACATCTCCCGCCAGGTTCCTGCGGCACGCAGTGGAGGTCAAGTACTCCTGAGGGTTCAGTCGGTAGGTGTCAATCATGAAGTTTCTGTATGCCAGATAACTAAAACAAGGAAGGAAGTGGTTTGAAATATTTCCCTCTACTGTTCATACACTGTAACTTTCAATTGTCTGGTCCAGGGGTCTGCAACCTGCGGCTCTGGAGCCACATTCGGCTCTTTGGTCCCTCTGCAGCGGCTCTTTTGAACTTTGACCAAAACTAACACAAAACTGAATTTTATTGGTTGTTATACAAACAACAACAAAGGACTACTGGTAATTTTAAAAGTTTTCCTGTCATTTCTTTTGCAAATATGTGAATACTGGAACAAGTACAAGGAGTAAAACATACACAGTTTAACTTTATGCTTTATTTTTATACCTAATTAATTAGGTCTGCATAGTTCATAGTTTTTATTAATTTAAAAACCCTCTCTTTAAAAGAATCTGGTCTTTTCATTTGTCTTAAATTGTAAAAATATAAATTATTACCGGTAGATATTTTTATCTTTAAAATGTCACCCCTTGTAGCCACAAAAGGCCCCTCCAACAAACCAAAAGTGGCCCATGGGCCACCAGTTGATAACCACAGTTGTAGCAGGTTGTTGCGGCTCTGAACACTTTTAATTTAGTGCACAAAGGCGTAAAATGGCTCTTTTGATTGTAAAGGTTGCAGACCCCTGGTCCGGTGGATCACATCAACAGTGTGTATTTGTATGAATCAAATACTTACATCTCTGGGGTTTTGGATTTATTCTTCCCGTTAAAAAACTCTGGCAGTGCTCTACGCTCAATGGCATGAACGCTGCAGGTAAAAGAGTTAAAAGCATGGATGAGAACAAGCTCAAGGGAATTTAAAGAATAAATGGGATTATGTTTTGTGAAACAAGAGGCATGTGAGCATGGTTACTAAATCTGACTGACATCGTTTGACAAACAATAAATAAAGACGGTGAGACACCCCTCTGGTCTGTACATCCACCACAGCCATTCTAGACATACAGTAAGTGGGTCTAGATGCTGTGCTCAAAATTGATAAAATACTTCAACATAAAACAAAGTCTGCTGGGTGACTCACTGGTTATAGAGAGAAACCAGCTGAATCTATTTGTATTTGTACCTGTTGTAGTCGAACCAGGCAGCATAGCTCGGTATGATGATGTGGTGGGTTTGCTCAGTCACGTTGTCCTCATGAAGGTCTGAGCCCTTCACAGGTTCACCCTTCACACTGGGAGAACCTTCCTCCTCTTCCTGTTTGAACACACAAACCTTTGAGTTAACACAAATCGATTCATTTAGCTTGTTTTATGTATTTTGGCTTTATTTTCACTTTTAGTGACTATAATACCTTTCCTGTTGTTTCCATAGACTCATCTTCCTGCTCATCTGCTCAAATTACACAGAAAAAAACTGTTTGTGAAAACAAACTGAGCAGGAAATATATTTAAATTATTTTATTATAACATTATTCAACCATGAGTATTTAAAGATCTACACCTCTGACTTTATGGTGTTTTATTTGTTCTGAAAAGCTTAGAAAAATGTTCGACAAATATTTTAACAAGCTCACCCATGTCTGTTCCTCCTTTGACCGGGGTTGAATCACAATCTTTCTTAGTGTTATCTGCAATGAAGAGGTCAAATTTCATTTAATTTTTTAGCACATTTAAAAATGACAAACGTTGACCAAAGTGTTTCAACATTCAACCAAGCAAACCAATACATTTTAGTATATAAAACAATAAAAATTAAAAAGTACATGAAACAATACTATAAGCAGAAAAATATACTAAATATCTATTAAAGTATAACGGCCTATAAAAGCCAAAAAAATATAATCTATCCACGTGAGGAAGGCAAAAATATTTGTTTTGTTTAGGTGTGTAAACCATTTCAACAGTTTCATTTTGGGCCTACTTGTCTTGGCTGTGTTTCCCTCATCAGATGCTGGAACAGGTGATGCTTCATCCAGGTCTTTGGACAGATCCTCCTGTTCCTCCTCCCTTTGACCCCGTTTAGACTTGGTGTAGGGCGTTGTCGGCCTGTCAACACAGACCAAACAGTTTCCAAGTATATCCACTTTTATACAACAAAGCCATTTTGTCTTCTCTGCTGAGCTTTACATCCATTCACTAAAAGAATCTGGAATAGTTAGAGACAGTTCTTGGTCCAAACTATTCACAGGTTCAGAAGGTTTTTTTTTTTTTGGGGGGGGGGGGGGTTCTGTAAGAGTAGCTGGAATCACGCAGGCGATGAAACAAAAAGCAGAGCTTAAAATTTTATTTTAAAAATGTAAATAAAAATTGGAAATAAACTGAGTGAAAGTATTTAATAAAACAGCTGACTGTGTCAATATTTTTGTATAAATATATTATGTACAGGAGCTAAATGGATTTAAAGTAACTTGTGACTACATACCTGCCTGAACTAATGCAAGGCTTCATTACTGCTCACACTAACCACCACACTACCAACATCCTTCAGTATTTGTGATGTGCATCAGAACGCATGTGGATCCGTACCCTTTTTTGGTATTCTTCTTCTTGCTCTCCTGAGGCGGAGGCGTGGGGGAGGGTGATGGCGAGCGCTTTCTTTTCTTGGCGCTGCCGGGTTTCTTGTCCTTCCGCTCGTCAGGTGTGGTCACCTCGTCTGTGAGAGTCTTGGCGGAAATCCTCTTCCTCTTAGGACAACCCTCTCCCACCTCATAGTCCTCCTCGTTCATCCACTCGTTATACTGATCCAGGTCTAAAATCCACTTCGCGTGGACCTGTCGACAAAAATATTTCAACGTTTTCAGGAAGCAAGCCGAAGGCAATGTTAATATTTAACTGCATATTGGAGTTTAACTAAGCAGAGGACATCTACAGTTGTAGGAGTTGTGGTTTTGTCCTTGGTGTTGTGTTCATGTCTGTGTTCCCCTGATCCTCTGTTTATGTGTCTATAGGGTTTGTGTTTGGTGTCTAACCTCATCTTGTGACGTGTTTATGTCCTGCGTCTTCTGTCTCTGGCATCCGTGATCCCTCACAGGTGACTTCACTTTGTCTGATTGGTGTATCCTGTATTCAAGTCTGTGTCTTTGTGTTAGTATTTGTCCTGGCATTGTCTACTGTTCACCAGTGATGACCCATTGTGTGAGTACCTCCTGTTCATTCTTGTTTGTTTTTGCTGCCCCGTCAGCTCTTGTTTTGTTAATAAATTCTTTATTTTATAAATCTCCTGAGTCCTCACTTGCTTGCCTGCACAACTGGGTTCACCAGCACCAATTTGTGACAGAAGTAGAGTTGCATTTGGGCCTAAAATATCCGACCTGAACCCAGCCAATAGCCATTTTGTCCGAGCCTGACCTGACCAATTAACTATAATTACAGGCTCGAACCTAAAAAAAATTAAGATTATTAAGCTTTTACTGAATTTGTAAGCAAATCAGTTTGACATCTTTTAAAAACATATTTCAATAAAAGGAAGATAAGATTTATTGTTTCACCAAATGGATATTAATATACAAAACGAATAGCCTAAAAATATCATCTCTAAAGATAGGCTATTGCACAGATGAACAAAAATATTTTTTTGAGTGAAATTATTTGGAAAAATATGGAACAAGGCTATTTTAATTGAGCACGCTGCTTCAGATGCTGCAACTTCCTTCACTGTAGATGGCAGCAAGGTGTGGAGCGAGACGCAGACGTGGCCGATGATCTGATTGTCCATCTGAAACTTAACGTGATTTAAAAATAAAAAAAAACTCTTTCAAGCGGCTGGTCAGTGGGCGTGTGCGGCCGATGATTCGGTTGTTCATCTGAAGCTTAACGCAACTTTTTAAAAACTCTTTCAACTGGCCGGTCAGCGGACGCGCACAGCCCATGATCCGATTGTCCATCTGAAGCTTAACATGATTTTTTTTTAAACCTCTTTCAACTGGCTGGTTAGTGGACATGCACAGCCAGTGATCTGGTTGTCCATCTGAAGCTCACTGCAACTTTTTAAAAATTCTTTCAACCGGACGGTCAGCAGACGCACGCGGCCTATGATCCGGTTGTCCAACAGAAGCGTAACGCAACTTAAAAAAAAATTATTTCAACCGGCCGGTCAGCGGACGCGTGTGGCCGATGATCCAGTTGTCCATCTGAAGCCTAACGCAACTTTTTTTTTTACCTTTTTCAACTAGCCAGTCGGACCTGAGCGTGCAACTGACCTGACACACATCAGCAGGTTTCACTGTGCTGGCTTTGTAGCTTTTGTTTAATACTTTACATCTCCATTATGTCGTTTGTTGTGGGTCAATTGCAAATCCTCAGATATGTGATAAGAGCAAATGGCAGGCGGAGTCACATGTGCAATTAAAACCACATCAAAAGCTCAAGATCGACCCGACCCGCCCATCAAGCACATAATGTTGGCACAACCCAACCTGAATTTTGGGTCGGGCTCCGACCAAAACTCGCAGCTCTAATCTACAGTGACTTTGGTAATCTAATGTTAACTTCGGGTAGAACTTCCTATAGGCTACTTTTTAAATAAAACAAACTGTACAGAAAAAGAAAAAAAATGTTAATTGAAGGAGTGAAAAGGACAGACTGAACCAGTGCTGCTTTAGCTGTCTGAATTCTTCACCATGGCAACAAATGTTAAGTAACACTCTGAATGTGCAATAAGAGATAATAAACTGCTTTGAATTTATGGTTCAGAAAAATCCCAAGAGCAGACACTATTTAATCAAGTGCCAGTTTGCAACAAAACATCATTTTGAGTGTTTTGAAAAGAATACAAAAAGTAAAAGGAATAACAATGTCCCCCTTGGGAGCTTCAAGCTAAAAAACAACTAATGAATCATCTGCATAAAACAGAAAAAAACGAGAAACAAGAAAATAAACTTGTTCTGCAGACTCTAACATTATCGGTTTTAATTCCAGCTGAAATTCAGGTGATTTCAAAACATAACTATGTAAACTGGGATAACAAGATGGCATCATGTTGTTAATACTGCAGTTATTAAAAAACTAATATATATATTTTAATTACTGTGTTTCCCTCAGTGCATGAATTTTGTGATCATAAAAATTATAATTAATTGCTGTGAAAAACCTTGAAGACACAATGCTCAATAATTCCTACAGTTTTAATAAGAAATTCAAAGTAAAATATAATTGTTTGAAGAAGTTGAGTGACAGAAGGCACGAGAGATAATAACACTTACCTTTCTGGGCTTTTCTGTGCTGGGAGCATCCTCCACTGCAGCCTCAATCTCACTGGCAGGGATCCAGGTGTCGTAACTAAAGACCGCCAGAGGAACAAAATCAAAAGTCATGAAACAAACTCTACGTTGAGGCTTCTGAGAAAACCACAGGAGGACCAATGTGTAGGCTCAGTCATGTGAAAGTTTATTACTTTAAACCTGGTAAAGTTTGTCTGATTTTTATTTCTTAGGTTTTTGGTTAATTTAGCTATTTGCTCATGTTATTAATTTTACGTTTGCTGTCACTAGATGCCTTCCACAGTACAATGCTGGCTTGTCTGTTCATTGTTTGTACAGTTAAGTTGAGCTTGCATTTGGGTCCTGCTACAACTCTCCATTCGGAATAAGTGACAGAACTGTGTTCTAGCTACACACTTTCAAACTGAGATTAAAAAGCTGACAGATGCTCCTCAGTTGTCACAATTATTACACGTTCTTCTGACTGGAATAAGTAATAATAATCCAGCTCCCTGCATGTAAACATATACTAAATAAATAAAAGCATTTGAAATATAACAACCCTTAAGTTCATGTCTTTGTGCTACTGTTGTGTGATGAAGCATCAACTCAAAACAGACCTGTCTGGAAAATATCCCCAGTGGAGCAGAACTTGTTTGTCTCTCTTCATCACAGGGCGCACCCACTCCTCTGGACCAAAGATATTACATAGTATTAGCACAGTTGTTACTCATGCAGCAGAACTCAGAACAACAAGCAGTAAATCGATGTCCCCCGTCAGGTTTGATTAGTGAACGTTTGTAGTTTTGGAGTGTTTTTCTGGACTGGAATTGAACTGGGAATGGAAGGAAACCTTAATGCTTTTGATGTGAGACATTCAACTAGGAAAGAGTTACACTGTGTAAAAGTATAGTTTTTTTTTTTTCTTGTCTGAGGCAGCACAGAGTGAGAGATCCTGGTGAGTGGAGAGAGCAATTTAAACCACCACCAGGTGCAATGGTGGAGCCAGGAGGTGGCCACTGGTGGCCTTGGCCACCATAGATAACTCTTCAGTCACCTCAGCAACCTCCACAATCATTTGAGGAAATTATACTTTATAGCAAAACAAAGACTTTTAAGTATAGCTTCCTAAAATGATTAGGGCGGCCATCTTGGATTGTGATGCAACAACCCAATTTTAAAAGGAAAGTTTCTTACGCCTAGATGTAGCCACACGCCAAAATGAAACTTTACTTGTTTTCTAAGTTGTGCTCACAGTGCAGACAAAGGGTATGTCTAATTCCTACTATTCGCTCCTCGAAGGGGGACAAAAGCAACAGTCTGTGTTTAATATGAATGCGTCACCTTCCTCCAGGCTAGTAGGAATAGGCACCACAACATGAGAGCTGGAGGTCTTGTCTTCGGTCACTGAACCCTGCAACTCAAAAAAAAAACATGTAAATTACATACGCACTAGGAAAAAAATACTCTTTTTTTTCTTTTAGTAAGAACAATGTATGGAAACACAAATTATTACAAAAAAGATTGATAAATACTTTAAATGTACTGTGACCAGAATGTTTCTACCTATAATAGCTTTAACATCATAAACCATAAACCCCACCTGATGTCTTTTGATGATGTCTTTCAGTTTTCCAAGCAGCTTTGGTTCAATATCAGGACTCAGGTAGATGACGGGTCGACTCAGGCAGTTGTTCTGTAAGAAACGCAGCAGATGCCCGTTTTACACCTAATATTTATATTTACTTTCAAGATGTTTCAAATAAAAGAGAATTCTACCTATACGGATGAACTGAACTCTAAATGAACTTGTAACGTTGCCAGACTGATTAAGATGGATTAGTGTGACCGGGCATACTTTATTTCTATCTTTTTATCTTTTAATCTCAGTAGGCTGATTCTGAAGACACTTCCTAAATGTGACATAACAAAAGGAGACAAGTAATCGTCCCAACACAGTGTTTAACAGAACTTACGTTTGCAAAAAAGAAAAGCATTAAAAAAAAAGCTTTCAAGTTTAAAAAAAAAATTACAAGTGAAAATCCCTGACAAATTTAAGAGGAAAATAATTGATTTATCCACAATTACAGTCCATCTAATGTTTTTAAAGCTAAATATATAAATTTAAAAAACACTTAAACTCACCTGCACTAAGGACTTCTCAATTGTCATGAACATTTCCACATTTCGGTCCATCCTTGATGGATTCTGGAAGTCAAACCTGCGCCTACCAGGAAATTAGACTGGAGTTACACATGAAACAGCAAGCTAGCCAAAATCCAATAAAGTACTGTCACTTTAGAATTTAAACACTTTACTTATGAAATGTACAATTACTAAAAAGCTAAGGTCAGCTGGAAAGAAAGTCTTACCATCCTTGGTCACTCTTGAACTTGTAGGCAGCCGCCAGAATGTGGCAGAGAGCCCCTCCTGACTTGAAGTCTAGAAAACATTTCATCTGCAGGCAGAAAGCACAGCAGCCTCAGAATACTGACAGTGCTGGTACTAAGAGATGGAGCAGAAAGTAATGTACCGGCAGCTTGGTGAGGGGAGGGTTGCTGACATGCCTACCGAACACCTCCTCCTGGAACTGCAGCAGCTGGACCACCAGGCTGGACAGGGATTTATTGGTAGGAGGCTCGGCCTGGATGTACTGAGAGACAAACGGGGAGTCAAAATAGACACATTCAGTAGGCGTTTGGGCTGCAGTGAGACATTTATGTGCACTCTGGAAGGGTCAATATTTTCACTTTTATCCAAGAACTTGTAAATATTTAAGTTACAAGTTTCCACAAATGCAGCGTAAACAATGTAAATAACTTAATACTTATATAGACCATTTAAACATATAGCATTACTGAGTTGTGTGTAAATTTATTGCTAATTTTCACATCATCTGAATGCTTTCAATTCATTATTCAGTTGTACATTAATTACTCCTTACATCTCATATATTCAGTTTTTACTTATGTATTTAATAAAACGTGTGTACTTGTTTTGAACAATAACTGCCTATAGCAATCTTCATGCACTCAGTGAGCCTCACATTATTTATTACCTTTTTGTTCTGTTTTCTGTTGTTGATAAATAGTTATAATTGAAAATGTATGTGAGTAGTGGAGGCTTCTATGACTTAGAAAAAGCAATATTGTAAGCCTTTGATTTATTTATGTGATGGACAATGAATGAGGGAATCCTTTCTGGTGACTTATTTTATTTTTAAATGTTACATATTTTATTAAATATGCATGCTTTCACGCCAAAGGCCACTCGGTGTGATTCAACATCCCTCATGACTTCAGTGCCAGAGGCGCGCCGTAGAGCCAACATCTGGATGTGCGCTGCTTTCTCCGTTAGCCGATTAGCCTAGCTAGCCTGCTCTCTCCGGTTCGCTAAAGTCACCCTTTTTTTTTCTTCTCCGAAACTCTTTCTCTCAGGTCTGTTTGTGTGGAGATTTTGGATCAGATTAGCTACAAAAACACGCCTAGACACCGTCATTAGAGACCGCATCTGGGGCAGCCGTCGGCACAGCATCCTTTTAGTGAATCAAACAGCTGGACGCTGAGCAGCACCCTCCCTCCTCTCTTTGTCACTGCCTTTGCCTGATAGGTAAAGCGCGTACATTTCAGGGCGGAAAACTACAGCTCCCAGGTGCATGCTTACAAAACATGCGCTCGGTACCTTTTTGTAATTCTTTCCCAGCCAGACGCGGACATTATCAAACTGCGAAACGGTGTCAGACGCTTCGAAATATTTTACATTCGGGCCGCCGTCTTTCTTCCGCACCGCCATCTTTGCCTGCAGACAACTAGTCGACGTCGGCTGGCTGCCTCCTAGCGGACAGAGCGTGCTACTGCAACTGACCGCGGCACTGTGGTGACAACAGATGACCAGCAGGGGGCAGAGTTGTGCAAATTATGTTTTCACCCTCCATCATAATGATAATTTAAAGCTACATGAAATGATACTCCTTTAATTATGGTTCAGTCTAAGATTTCATTTTCGAATACATGTTTTTTTTTTAATGTACACAGTTTTGACCAACTGCTAGATCATATTTCCCTGTCTGTTTATAAATCCCTTCTTAAAACCCATCTCTTCTCCCTGGCCTTGTTGACTTTTAGTTATTTGAATTGTTCTTTATTATCTGATTATCTGATTGTTTTATTATGTATACATCACTTTTGTCCTGTGGGTATTCAATGTGCTCTATAAATAAAGCTGCTATGCTATGGTATGGTATATGAGACAAAGGGCAATTAAATGTAGGCTAAAATGAAAACTGTCAAAATTCATGAAAATATATTAAATAAACTTTATTCATGCTAAAATTTTTAGAATGCATACATTTGGCTATATACAGTATCACTAATCCACTTACTTTATATATTAAAAGTGGAAAAAATAAGAACTAGAAGATGGTCCCTACAGATATTACATTGTGGACATCTTAATAAGACCAATGGAAGTTCTGGCTGAGATATACATTCTTTCATGTACTTAAAAAAATATATATGCTTTTTTCATCTAGATCCAATGTTCATGTTCATAAAATTATAGTTATTCAAACATTGTCAGATGAAGATCAAGTAATGTGGCATATCAAAGGCCCGCATCGTCCTCACTTTTCAAATGATTAAAAAAAATAATTTACGCAAAGATAAGACATTGGGTCATGCTGGACCACATAATTTGAATACATTTTTAAAAATATGCTTCTTTTTTTTGCACAACTTTAAAAACATGCGACTGCATAGTGAATTCATTTTAGATATATATTTATCTTTGATTGTTGTTACTCTGATTTTACACAAATTAGTTGTCATTCTCAACATAAAGAATTGGCATCAATGGCAGTTTATTTTTGTCACATTTTATAAATGACATGAAACATAGCATGTCCTTTCTACATCACTGTTTTTAAATTGTTGGTGCTAAAGCTTTACTATTGTGTGTGTGAGTTTTATTAAAATATCTGAGATGGGGTGTCACTATATTTAATTAGTTTGTTATGTGTTTCAAACTAAAGTACATTCATCTCTCTTCTAGTCTGGTTTCAAACGCCAACACTTTGCAGAAAAATGCCAGAGTTACCATTATTAAAGGCCTTTTAAATCAAAGAGGCCTTCTTTATATAGATCCTTGTATATTATATACTGTTTCTTTTTATACTTTATATTTTTGCTATTTTGGGGTGTAACTGGGACCCTGAGTACATAATTTCATTCCACTTCCTGTATCACATGTGATGCCAATAAACTTGACTTGAACTTGAACTTGATATGTCAGGCAAAAAATCTGGAATTTTTTTATTACAGCAAATATCCAAGTTTCATACTGTCCATAAGAAAACTGTATGATTTAAATAGTTTATTGATAGAAAATATCTACAGAACATGTTCTTTCTCCAAATCTGAGAAGAAGACTGTGAGCCTGTGTGAGGATTGTGTTTATTTGGTGTTGGGCTTCCCCTTGTGTTCCTGTTTATTTGTTTATTCCTGTTGTGTCCTCATGTGATTAGCTCTTCCTCTGTCACCTGTCATCTTCCCAGGTTTGTCATTGTCCTTGTTATTGTGTGTGTTTGTAAGTCTGCATTCGTGTTCTTCGTAAGCTGGTCAATGTCTGATGATGTCTCCACATGTCAAGCTTTGATTCCCGTGTTCTCCTACGTCCTGTACAAATGAGTTTTGCTGCCTCGTCAGCCTTTGTGTTTGTTTTGTTAATAAATAGTTATTTATTTTTCCGCCTGAGTTCTCTGTGGTCTGCCTGCACCATTGGGTTCAACTCTAAAGCTACCCCATTACGCACCCCTTGTAACTGATATCATCAAAAGTGTTTTTAAGCAACATTGTCAAAGACGAAAAAACAAAGAAACCCCAGAAGTTATTGAATCAAATGTGTCTGATATGTCAGAATGTTCTCACATGTATGACCTTTTTAATGGTCTTCATTTGGTCAGAGGCTGAAACTAGCCTGTATTAACAAAGAAAAGGTGTAAGTGTGTGTGTGTGTGTGTGTGGGGGGGGGTGTCTTGCATGACCCAGACTAATTTGTGAAAGTCCACAGACAGCACTGGGAGAGGAAAATTGCACCTTGAACTAGAATTCCTCGGACTCTGAGTGTGTTTGTATTTGCTCATGAACGTGTGTGTGCATATCTGTGTAGTGCTGTGTGTGTGTGTGTGTGTGTGTGTGTGTCGTCTGCACTGAAGGAGTGAGAGAGAGAGAGAGAGAGAGAGAGAGAGAGAGAGAGAGAGAGAGAGGCCTATTGATTATTTTAATCCTCCTATTTGTGAGTCTGTGATCCTCTCGGCTCAGCTTTCCACGGGAGGATTGCTAATGGGCCTGAACGCTTCCCTTCTCAGCCCACTCTCCCTGTCCAATTAACTGAGCACTGGAATCTGCCAGGAAGGTGTGCTGGGGCTGGGAGGAAGGGGCTGAGTGGGGGGGCAGTGATATGCTGCAGTCCGATATTTCTCAAACCAGTCATCTGCAGCACATTCCACCATAAACCCACCCAGAATAGCATTACCTCTCACCTTTAATTAGAGATCCATCACCTTGTTTTTATTCTGGGAAGGTGAGAACTCCCTTTCATGTTTCGATGGTTCATTTTAACACGGGGGCTTTGCTGACAGCAGAAGGAGCAGAAGGAGAGGAAACCTGTATTTTAATGGGAAAGCCACCTGCTCACATGTGTCTGTAGTTGTTATTCTGACATACCTCAGAAATGTTGCCGTTTGTCCCGGTGCTATGTTCTGTTCACTCCTGGAAGTGACTACAGGAGCCAGACTTTGAGTTATTAATCTGAATCAAAGCATTATAGTCGAACAAATACTCTGTTTTTTTTTTTTTTTGTTTGTTTTTTTTAGGTTTAGGCACTCCTTTCAGAGACAAAAGCCATATGAACACTCATTTTCAAACGTTCCACAGATCTGACTCAACATGTCGAGATAATTTTTTTAAGTTTGTTTAATCATCTCTTTTAGGGCAAATTTATACCTTTTTAAACTTTTCATAATGAAATGAGCCATTCACGTTATGCTGAGGCGCTAATCTGAGATACTGAACGTGGAAAACATTCCCAACATGTGTCCAGCTGTTTTAAGAAGTCCACAGCTGATTGATTTGTCTGCTGTGATTTGTGGATATTCATAACACAGCTGTGGGAACGAGTTTCACTAGGTCTGTAAAAGCCAAACACTCATGTGAAAAATATGATATATATATATATA
>NC_056504.1:41887626-41912199 GCF_014905685.2 Nematolebias whitei
ATATATATATATATGCAGTAAAATGCATATGCTGTATATTTTAGAGACAATGTCTATAAAATTACGCTGAAGAGCTAATTTGCCACGTTTTGTGGGTTTTAAGTTGTGAAATTTTGTGCAGGGGAAAACAATAACAATATCCAATTTGAATTTAAAAAAAATTAGCAGCATTGATTTTTTTGTCTGCTCTGATCATGTTTTGTCCAATAATTCTTTAAGTATGTACATGCATGTTCTCTGGCATCCATCGGGAGGTGCTGCAGCACCTTGCACACCCCTACTTCCCACCTTTGTTTTGTAGTAAAACATTTATTTGTTGTTTATGTATATACATGTAAACAACATGTTATTGACCAGTTTTAACAAGTGAAACATGTGATTTCAGTTTTAAGAAATTCATTTGGTTGTGGATTGTCAGAGATCATTTTGCTGCAGGTACCAGTAAATTATTTAGCTAGGTTTAGTTTTTTTTTAAACAATATAGGACTATAATTTAAAAATATAATCTCACATTTACCACAAGCTAAAACATACACTTAAAAAAAAACTTAACTGTTGAGTTCGACCTCATCAGCAAAAGACACAAACATGGTCCCACTTAAAAACCAAACAGTTCAGCCCAAATAAAATACGTATGAAATTTGTATTCACCATTTTTCCAAGATTAGATTTAAACAAACATCAGCAGGAGGAGCATTTTTTAGGTATTTGTAAAACACACAGAGCTGCTTGTATTTTCTATTATTTTATGATGGAAGACTGTTTAGCTGGAATAACTGTTTTATTACAAATAAAAAAAACTGAACAGAAAGGATATGTTGAACTGTATTTAATCAGTGGATGAAGGATCACACTGTACCTCCTACTGTGAGATTGTGAGTACCGAGTACAATCCTAGCATAATATCCCACTTATTTAGAACAATCTGTGTTTTTAGTGTCAATGTGGCCAAATACTTTTGTCCATATTGTGTATTTCTAACATTTTTTATGTCACAAATATATAAAAATAAGTTTTAATGATAATTACATGACATTTTGTTTTGATTTTTTTTTCTAATTAGTGCTTAAAGTTGTATAATTTTGTATAATATAATTCCTAATTGTGGGTAGTGTTTAATAAAAGCCTAAAATTGTGCAAAAAAATAAACAAAATAATATTAATATGTTTAAAGTGTAGTTGTGTGAAATATGATTGTAATCATTTCTAAGATTAATGTGAGATTGCTTGTTTCTTCCTTGTGAAAGGGATGCAGTAATACCCGAACCTTTAGATTATTAAAGGTGATTAATAAAATGCAGTACAAAAACTGGGTTTCACATCATCCATACAGACTTTAATGTAAACCTTTTAGTTTGGATGTGATGCATTTGACAAAATAAAAATAACAATGGTTTTATTGTCAACAGCTAAATTGCCCAGAGTTTTCTTTTTTAATGCATCTCATGGTCTTTAGGGACAGAGAAAAACTTGTGCAGATCACGTTACAAATACACACAACTCAGCTTGCAAAGTACAGTGACAGCAAGTAAGCCACACTGTCTGCAAACAAAGATAACAGAGCCAGAAAACACACAGTCCGGTCTGCAGCATGAGGCTGGGTAAAGCCCGCTAAGGAGCAGAAGGGAGCGGGGGGGGAGGGGGGGAGGCATTTGTTCACAAATATTCAATTACAGCACAGGAATGAGAAGATCATAAGAGTAATTAGCACAAAATATCATCAAGGTGGGGGTCATGCTGCTCACATTTAAACCTGGTCAAACGTAAAGGTAACATATTAAACTCTTTTTCTTTTTCTTTCTTGACACTAAAGCTAAAATAAATGCACCTTTTATTCTTATATATCTAATTTGTTAATTATATCTTCTCCTCCCTGGATGCATAATTTGCACGATACAGCTTCATGCTTTATGTAGTTTTTTTTTTTTTTTTGCTCCCACCGTAAATAACGTCCGTACAGACATAATTATTGTTGGTCTCACATTCAGTCACACACAAAGACTCACAGTCACCGTCTGCAGTTAGCATTTCAGAAGTAAAGGATTCATTAATGTTCACAAGGACTGCCTGTGGTGGGAATAGAAAATCCCTGCCAATTTGTCACTGAATCCCGTGGATCAGCTTCTTCGCAGAGCTCCTAACGAGGGGGGACAATTTCTTATGCACACAAAATAAAATGTTTTGACAGGATAAGGCACAGAGAACCTATATGTATGGCAAAATGGCAGTAAAAGATCAACAGTCACTTGGATTTAAACAACCAACAACAAAAAAACATGATCGAGCGTGTTCAGTTAAAGAAATACTGTCCTTTTTCTCCAAATGTACTCACTCTCCTCTCAGTGTTTACTGCTGTGCAGATGAAGAATGGTTTGAACTCCTGTTCAGCTCCTTTTTTAATTCAAGTACTCTATTAGGAACTTCCAAAAGAAATGTGTTTCAAGGGGATCCATTATGCTTCTTTCCAGCTTTGTTTTTTTGAATTATTTTTTAAATTTTTGGTAGCTCTCTAGAGCAGCTTTGCACAATTCATAGCTTTAAAAACAACATGATTTTTATCATCTTGCTTATTATTTGTTTTCATGTTCAGCCTGTGCTTTAAGGAGGTTATTTTAGTTAAAATGTCCCCCTTATCCTCTGACTGGCCCTTCTAATAGAAGGTCATCGCTTTGCAAGCAAAGCCTTAACTGCTTTCTGGTGTAAAGACCCTTGAAAAAAGATCATAAGCCTAATCTGAAACATTACTTGTGTCTAATGAGCATTAAGGAGACATTTTCATCCTGCATCTTGGATGTACAGCAGGACAAGTGTTTAGTTATTTGGAAATTAATTTTCTTGTTATGTGACGTAACAAATTCTTTTATATTTCTAATTGAACTGTAACAGATTAGAAAATAATCTGTAAAGACCTAGGTGTTTGTAATGAAAAGTGTTGAAATGAGATGAACTGGTTGTTGGGCTCGCATGGATACATCTCATTGTTTAAAATCTTTTGCCACATTTAAATCTCCTAAACAATCCCACTTGTTATATAAGTGCTGTTATTTGTGTATTTCTCATTATGCATGACTTTTGCACCAACATCTGGCTGAATAACAAGCAGCCACTGATAGGTATGTTTAATAGTCGTCGATAATGAACGTTTTTGTTTATTGGTTAGTTAATGATTAGAAATGTGAACAACTCTTGGTGAACATGCAACATTTCTATCTTTTACTTGTACAGAAAAGGTAAAAATGCAGCAGTATATGGGGCTCAGCTCTCTGTTTGGCCTTTTTAAAGGGCTAGTTCAGTTTTTTGTTTTTTTTTGTAAACTTGATTTCAGATTTTAAATAGTAATTTATTTGAACAGCACCAATTAAAAGAAACATAATCTAAAAGAACCCCAGTCCCACAAATTTCATTTAAGTTAACATAAAAGCTATTTTATAAAGCTTTGCATTGTTGTCAGTGTCCCATTATTTGGTTATTCCAGCAGAAATATGATGATATTCCTGCCAGTCATGCTCCAGGCTGTGCTAATGCTAACTGCCGATGTCACTATTTGTGCTTGCAAATAACCGTAAACTCCTATGTATATAACATTTGCTAAACCACTATGAAATATTTGAGACTGGAGCTGTTTAGACAGCAGAACAACACTTTGGTCTTGGCCTCACTCTGATTAGCCATTAGCTTGTCAATAGGGTCTGGAAAAAAAAATGCCGTGCTGCACTTTGAGGTTGCTCAGACGTATCTATTGCTGAGATACTGACTACTGATTACTCCTCTATAGAACCGTCACTTTGAAAAAGTTACAAAAAAGAACATTTTACAAAAAAACAACCTCATACAAAACAATGCAAAGCATAATAGATCCCCTTGGAACAAAACCTAATTGCAGTTCTGACCAGGCAGCGGACTCGAACATTATCACCCCATTAAATGGACGTTATTAGTTGTTATCATCCCAATAGGTAGCGTTCAGA
The DNA here is from genome assembly GCF_014905685.2 of Nematolebias whitei. NCBI lineage: Eukaryota > Metazoa > Chordata > Actinopteri > Cyprinodontiformes > Rivulidae > Nematolebias > Nematolebias whitei. Next base: position 41,891,595 of record NC_056504.1, read on the forward strand.
CTGTCCCTCCTACCTCCTAGGTTTAATGGTACGTTCTTATCGCTGATTATATGCAGCTTTGCACACGTGTAAAACCGTAAGGTTTTTTTGATAGCTTTATTGAACCCTTTTCCTAAAGGGTTCCACTAACCCTAACCTTACACCTGACCCTAAACTTAACCCCCTGACCCTTGGCTCTTAACCTAACCCCCTGACTATATTATCAGCAAAAAAGAATGGAGGTGCAGGAGGGAAAGTCTGAACGCAACCTATGGGAATGTTCGGACATTTAATGGTTGATAACATTCAAAGCGGGTGAACCAGGCTGAACATGTTTTACAAACTACTTCTTTTCCAGCATAAACTATCTGAAAGGCTGCATCTTAAGTTTTTTGGTAATGTAACTAAGCAAAGAAACTGCAAAAATTACATTTCCTAATTAACCAAACTTGTTGATCAACGCAGTGCGTTATAGATTTTTAGAGAAAGTGAGGCTACAGACGAGCTTGTTAACTGAACACGATGTAGCTCTGAGGCTCAGGAATCAATCTCAAAGCTAAACTCTGCTATTGATCAACAGTGTGTGTTCAGGGACGGCTACCAACAGCTTGACCCCTCCCTCAGAAATTGTGCCAATAACACTAACAACAACATGATGCTTTTACACCTCCACAGAACTAAAGGGCAAAAACGCATTCATACGTTTCCACGCAGGCATTAACGCAGGCACACTGCGTTATAATCATGAGGTTTGCAGAATTATCAGCTCTGGTCAATATATTCATGCCTTTTCTTGTTTGGCATCGACAGCCATAATGAAAATCTATCTCACAGTGAAGGCATGAGGCTGCAGACCGATACACCCCCCCCCCCACCCCACCCCCCTCGGAGTGACAGTCTACATTCAGATATCATTCCAGTCGATTCCTGTCCAGAGGCCGACACGGTCATCTTGTCTTAGAGCAAAAATAATAAATCAAGTTTGAAAATGTGTGAACTTTTGTTTGAGGAAACGTGAGAATTATGAACGTTAGCCATGCTTACACATATGGCACTTTATAATGGCAGCACAGCTGTGTGCATGATGACTCACTCCTTTTTAATACATTATATTTGTTTTTTCTTATTATTTTTACACTTTTTTTTTGGCTAAAACTCGACACAGTGGTCATGTCGCTACATGTTTGGGATGAACAGCAGAGAAATGAGAAGGTCATGGCGCATCGATGAAGAAATGAGAGGAGACTTTTTGCTTCTTCACAGAGGACGGACGGACACTGTCAGTCGGGGTAGATGAGGAAGCCAGAGAAGGTGCTGTATTTGTTGGTGTTTCCTCCGTGAACTTTGCCCCCGTCCAGCTGCACAAACACTTCGTCGCCTACGTCCAGGTGCAGGATGACACTGTTGGAGGCGTAGTCGTAGTTTTGATCCGCGTCTTGAGCGATTGCACTGGCCCTCACCTGGACAGAGACAGAAAAGGTGAGGAGGGAGCCCTTAAACGGTAAGAAAATTTTACTAAAGAAAAATAAATCTGATAATTAGGCGTTTAAAAGATGCGTAAAGAAGCTTTAAATAACCAACAAATGTCTGATCAACAGAAAACTGAACTTAATACATTTGGTGTAGTTAAAAATCTTTGTGGTGCATTATATTCTTGAAGTTTGTGTCCAAGTCCTAATGAGATAAAACCTTCACATGTTAATTTTAAATGTGTTTTAATGTGACGCTTGTTTATAGTTATAAGCGATAAAATTAAAAGGTTTAAATTGATTATTTTTTCTATATTTTTTATCCTCTTTGAGTCACTGGTATTAACAAGTTTTTTACGTAAACTGAAATGAAAAGATGAATGTTGTTACTTTCAGGTTAGTGAGGTTCTGTTTTGAAAATGTGTCAAATTTGCTTTTTTTGAAACCACATCTGAAAACTGAGAGATGAATATGAACGTAACCTCCGAAACACTGCACAATTTAATGTTATCAAAACTAAAATAATCACTTAGTTTGGACGATGTCAAAGAAAACTTGCAGATTGCCTGCCATTTTTCTGCTAAAGATTTAAACAAAAGTCATATTTCTTTGTTTAAATATGATCATTTTAGTCATATTTTGAAAAGAGCTTTAAATGCAAGCTCACACAATCTGTCAGAGCTCAGGATATGTGTTGGGGACGACTCTCAGCTACTACCACATCATAATTTAGCTCAGTTTGTAAAACTGACTGAGTTGTAGCCATTTTTGTGTTTCCTGAGGTTGATTAGATGAGGCGGTCATCTTGAATCGGGTTGATTCCAAAACTTAATCGGATGTAGATGTGAATCCAATGAGAACTTTGTGAGAATTTCATTCACATCTTTCCATTAATTCATGAGATATTTTGCTAACAGACATACACAGTAATTTTTGCATACACAAATGGAGTTACATTATCAACGTGAGAGTTGCTGAGAGTCATCCCTAATGCACACTTCATGGGCTACCAGTTTGCACAATGTTTGCCATCCAGGCAGCCGTCCATATTGCTTTTCATTATGAAATATCATGTTGTAATGTTATGGCTAATTGTTGTTATGTCTTCACTGTTCTTCCTTTTAAATAAAAGGTCATCAGGCTGATTATTGTAAGATTTGTTTTCTCCATTACGTCTCTGTGTGCCACCCAAAGGCAGATCCACTTCATGTGGAAGTGACCAGTGCCATTTTATTTCCCATTTCCAACTGTGATCTGGGCGTAATGTCAACAACAGTGATGTCTTCCTGCTCACTGGGTAGATAAATGAGATGTGCAGTGATCTCTGGCCTCAAACCTCCATCTGAGAGCGCAACCTTTCTTAGTCACCATCATTTTTTTCCAGAGGATTGTGGCTCTCACACCTGATCCACCTGTTGCAGAGGATTACAAAGTCTGATGGGGATTGCAAGGGGTGATGGTATCAGGGAACACATCAGCTAATTTGTCAGGTGGTAATAAAAAGCATGACAACCAATACAGACTTCGTTCCTGCAGTGATTGTTTTTCCATGTTATCATCTATAAGCTGTTTTCCAACATATTGTGTTCTAATTTTTTCAGTTGTTTAAATTTAATAGTTACCGGTAAGTTGTATAATTATTTTTTGTTAGAGTTTTTTAGTCTTTGTCCCATTTACCTTTTTTTCAGTACCACATAAATTTAGCATATTCCCACCAATGATAAGAGAGGTCTCTCAACTCTTTTAGTGATGCAGACATGAAGGAGGACCAGTTTAGGATATCTGATCCTTCAAAACAGGAATTTTTCAGGGAAAAACATAAAAAATGGGCAAAAGAAGAGCTAGAAACAAACCCATTGATGCACACCTTTTTCCATTCATTGTCAACTTATGTATTCTTGGGCAGCACGGTGGTTCAACTGGTAGAGCTGCTGCCTCTCAGCGAGAAGGTCACCAGGTCAAATCCTGACCGGGGGCCTTTCTGAGTGGAGTTTGCATCCTTTGATGCAAACATTGAACATTGCATGTTCTCTCCGTGCATGTGCGAGTTTCCTTTGGGTACTCCAGTTTCCTCCCACAGACCAAAAACATGCATGTTAGGCTGAATGGTAACTCTAAATTGTCCCTAGGTGTGAGTGAGCAAGTGAATGGTTGTCTTGTTTGTCTCTATGTGTCCCTGTGATGGACTTACGACCTGTCCAGGGTGTCCCCTGCCTCTCTCACAGAGACTGTTGGATATGGGCACCAGTGACCCCCAGAAAGGAAAAAGTGGGTAAAGATGAGGGATGGGTGGATCGTAAGTCTTTTTTAAAAGGTATTTCACAAATATGATAAGACTTAAAATGCCTATTATGATAATAATGGTGATTATGATGTAGTCAAAAATACGGACTTCATTTCCTGTTTTCTCATCTGTTTGAGCGTCTAAAAAAATGATTCGGCAGCGGCACATACTTAAAACAAACACTTTAAAATTCATTATCTGGTAAAGACTATAACTTTCAGCTTTACACAATTAAATACAAATTACATGTACGATAGACCATTTTTACACTTTCTTTTACATAAGGACATTTTCATCTTCTGAATGTTATCTGATTTAAAATACACAGTATTATGTTCTTTCCCTAAAATATTATACAGTAATGAATGTAGCGGTTGTTCATTGCTTCAGTCGGAAGGCAGTCAAATATCCTTCAAAAAACTTTTTTAATGTGCTTTAACAGCAGGTTTGAGTTTAAGACAGCACACCTTTGAACAACGATGCTTTTCATTATGGTGTGAAATATTTTGTGTAATTAATCACGCTTAGGAAAATCTGAGTTGTTTTTCACAATCAGTGAGCAGATCTACTAACAATAAATTGCCCTTTCACTGGGCAAGTAACAAACTATCCAAGCAGACAAACAGTGGAGAATAAAGCACACATTCACATACATATTAATGAATGCAAATACGATGCCCTAACTCCATCTTTGTCTCCTCCTCTGGGTCTGAAGCTGACTAAGGGTATGGTTCATCATCTCCACCAGCCATCAAGCGTCCACGAGCTTTTGATTGCAAAGACAAATCAGATCAGTAAAAATCACCCATTTCTCTTCCACCCCCGACCCTTCCTTAAATTTAACTGAATTTATTTCTCAACGCAGGCATTTGTTTCCCAACGATAAGGTGAACATGTTTATTTCTCTCCTGAAGACAGAAATCAATCGATACATATTCTTACTTTAATTCAGCTCACATCGTTCTATTAATTGCTGTTTCTCCCTCCGCACCTCGCACCACTTCCATCATTCCTCTCCCATTCACCGCCCTATCCCTGTCTCTTCATTCTGAACCCATCTATCCATCTTTTTGCGTTCGCATGTTGGAATAAGATGCAGGTCACGTACACGTTTTCTCTCCCCCACCATGACAGTGTTGGCAGGAGCAACGACTAAGTGTGTCCCTGTCCGGCCTAAATCGGATTGATTAACGACGTGCTGCTATGGCAGGTCTCTTGAGAACCCCCTTCTCGCCCCCCAAACTATCCTCCCCTAGCCCCCCCCCCCCCTCTTTCACACCCCCCCCCCCCCCCCCCGCCTTCCAGATGGATCAGGGCAGGCTATACATGGCTGCAAGCTGCAGTAATTGGTAGTCTGACAGCCATGGCAGAAGATCCCCACCTAATAGGTCCAATTCCTCAATAACTTCATACAATCACAATGAATGGGGGGCACAGGATAGGCAGCAATGGTCAAACGGGCCCATGAAATATAGGCAGGAGGTCAGATTTAGATGCAACACACACACTTTCCTCCTCTTTTCATACATCTCGATAAAAGCAGCTATCTTTCCTCTTTGTTTTTATGAAGCTCGAGCGAATACCTGAGGAAGAAATGTGTCGAATGTAAGACGTTTCGTTATGTTAAAGTGTGAGAGTGCTTTGCTCTTGGGGGACTGAACAGCTTCCCCGAGGAGATCTAATAGGTTTGAGCAAAAAATACAAGAGTACGACGATTCTGACAACTTGTACATCCCGCATCTGTCTACATGGCTGAATGGCAGAAATCCCCAGGCGCGTCTGTCAGCTGAGTTAAACGCTGTCAGGCTGCTTTGACTTGATTTGAGATCATAAACGTGTCAGTGAAGAAAAGAATAGCACACCTACTCACAGATGGTGAATTCTTTTAATAAGAAAAATGCAAGTCAAGGTCTGAAACAAAACCCCGAGTACCTTTGGTGACTTTAAAAATCAGAAATGTAAGAGGCAGCATCTATGCAACAGTTAGACCAGTCAGACCAGGATCTAATGCAAGCTTGTTGGTTGTGTTGCAATATGACTGAGGCACGACAGCTACACCCTGCAGCATAAATGACTTAAAGGACTAAGGTTTGAAGTCCAATACCACAGGTAGCAGCTATGAGTTTGAAAACAGTGGCCCGCAAAGATGCAGCAGCCACTCCTGTCATGAAGAAAACTACAAGTTAGTGTTTACGTACGCATACGACTGGGAGCTGTGGTTGGAAACTGAAACGTCCAGATGAAACTCTGTGCAAGGAGTAGGAGTTATGCAACCAAGTGACTGATGGAGGTTGCACAAAAAGCAATGTCAAACCAAGAAAAGGGTTGTTGGCTTAAAGAACCTGCACAGAACAACTTTGTCATGGCTTTTTCTCACCAGTCTCAATTGGTTTCTAAATAAGACAGATTGTTTTACAGTTGCAATTGCACATGTAAAGTTACAAACTGTTTTGTTTTTTTTGCCTGAAAATGGTCTCCAAAGCAACATGACTCATATTCCGACCAGACAGACTGAGGTCTTTCTTCATAGCCCGAAAAGTAGAAGCTGCAAAACCTGCATTTGTGGCTCATCTATGAGCTCATCAATGGCTCTGTGATGGCAGTGGTGAGGAAGTGTTGGAAACTCAGCTCCTTATTGACGCCATGTAAAGGTCAGTGGAGCAGTGCCATGTAGGTTGTGAAGGCAGACACAAAGACATCGAAGACTAAAGAACCACATAGATCTGTTGAAAACAGCAAGTCCAAGGCTTCCTGCATGAAATACAAGAACTGTGGCCTTCCAAGAGTTTGATCTCATGACATGACACCCCCAATCATCAACAACCAGAATGTGCAACACCTTTCTTCATTAGGAAATATATTTGCTAAATTCGCAATAACACTCATTCCAGTAAAAGAAATGTAGTTTCGGTTCACTTTTTAATGTTATAAAAAATTTTAAAGTCCTCTTCTGGAAATCTAAAGGACCAACAACATAATCATGCTTGTTTTATTTATTTTTATTTTTTAACTTTAACACCTGAAATGACCACATTTAAGGCTCACAACAAAAGTTGCAGCAGTGATATTCACAGTACCTCATTGAAATGGCCTTTAAACATGAATATCAGCTAATTATATTTGCCAGCCAAAAGGACAGAACGTTATTTATGGCTTATGGTTGACTTCCTTGTGTGACACGAAGGTTTATTTGGCCTTTGTTCAGACAGTGGAGATGCTGACATTTAGTGTGTAATGTTTATGATTAATTCATGGTTCCTTCTCACTCTATACAGACAGTGACCCATTGAGCAAATTCTCTTCTTCAGACATTTTAAACACATATTTACAAGAGTGCGACATTTAGGACATTGCTGCAGCCTTTATCAGCTGATGCAACGGGATTTTTATTGATCTCTAAATGAATATGATACATAAAATAGTTGGAGAAAAGTAGTAAAATAGATGGGCACCACACCTAATCTACCATATAAAATAGCTCAACTTAAATAACTAAACAGCTCACACCAATTTGGGTTTGAGAAAACTTGTATTATCATTAGACCTACCAACTCAACAAAGCTGACTGAATAAAATTACCAGTAGGTATTCTTGTCGTGTTTTTTTCTGAGTGGGACTATTTATCCCATCACTGAGAGAGAGGTATCCATTTCCTGGAGCATGCCTGTAATGATCCCACTGTGTAGAGACATTGAAACCTGCACAGAGGTTCATCTGTCAGTACAAATCAGAGTGAAATCTTGTTTTTCTTTAAGTGGGCAGGAGGCACCGGGGGGCTTTGGGAGTGAAAGCAAGAGGGAAAGGCAAATCAGGATTATTGTCAACAGCGGTGGAGATTGATAGCGACAAGGGAAAGAATTTCTGTCGGTTGGACCAACGCTATTCTGACTTGATCTGCTCGCATTGGGAAGAGGGGAGACTCAAGAGACAGTGGAGAAGATTACACTGTCAACACTTTTCATTAGTGTGTGTGTGGGGTGGGGTGGGGGGCAACATTAGGTGGGTGTGGTAGAAAGAAAAGGAGAAGAGAAAGTGACGGCACAGAAATATCTCACTGACAGGGGAATATGCTCAATAAAATCAACATTTTTGTGGCATGCCACTGATTTGTGAGACATGTTTAATAGCTGTATTTCAACTGAATTTGGCCACTACAGTAGTCCCTTGCTACTTCACGGTTCGACTTTCGCAGACTTCCTCTATCACGGTTTTTCAAAGTAAGAATAAACACACACACAAAAAAAAAAATTGTACAGGACACATGATTGTCAACTTTAATATTACGTGATTGGGTCAGTACTGGATACTGTACAGTAAAAACTTAATGAAAAAATAGAATACTTCGGACAGACGCTGCCATTTTGTAGCTTTCTCTCAATAAGCCTACATGTATCGCCATGCATAAGGACTACATTTCCCAGAAGCCAGCAGTGCCACACCCAGAAGCCCCATTGCCTTCTGCTGAAATGCACAAAGGGAAAGTTTTGATCTGATCTGAAAAATTGTGGTCCTTTACAGTGACTTGGTTGCCCAGCGGATGCAGAAAGACACACAGAACCCACTGGAAACCGGACCAGAACTGGAGCAGAACCAGACCCATCGGGGAATCTTGAGAGCTGGTAGCCAGCCTACGAGGACTTCCGAGTGGGGATATGCCGCCGTAGGTCCGGCGCTCTCTCCAGAGCTCACCGGGACTTTTTTATCTCTATCGACCACCCGAAGGTATCCCCCAATACACTTCAGGGCTTAAGGGCTGCACAGAACCAAAACTGAACTGGAGTAGAACCAGACCCCCAGACCCATCGGTGAATCTAAGAGCTGGTAGCCGGTCCATGAGGACTTCCGAGCAGAGGACGTTCTGCTGTAAGTCCGCCTTCTCTTCGGAGCCCACCGCCACTACCCCAAGCCAGAGAGCCTACCAAAATCAGCAGGGTGGGTCCGCCGAAATGGAACCAAGTAGCTGCTGTTCAGCCGAGCTGGTGAGTAAAATTTAGTAGCTACATATACGTATGTTGTTAAAATGATGTAGGTTTACGAGTTTAGAACATTGCAAGAGTGTGGGAAAGGTTTCTAAAACCTTAAAATACAAATACTAAAATAAATATAACGTCGTTACTTCATGGATTTTCACTTATTGCAGTGTGGAGGCCTGGAATATAACCCCCACAATAAACGAGGAACTACTGTATTAAAAAAAAAAAACACAAGTACTTTTTTTAAATGATGGGATGAGTATGGTGAAAAAAACTCAGTATAGGAAATTTATATCTGCTCACATAAAAATGGAAGAATTGACCATTTTCACACAGGATTTAGTTAAAGAACTAAAGTTGGGAGAGACTGAGTGATATAGAGAGGGAGCTAACAAACCGATCAAGTATGCTTGGTTTCATTGTAGGAAGAGTTGTGGTAAATGAGGTTGGGGAATGGGGGGGCAGTTGTGGGTCTATGCAGTGTGTTATTTTTTCAGTTTTGTTTTGTTTCTCAGTGGCTCCTTGATCCTCTGGTAATAAAACTGACAGGATTCATTCACTGTGATGTACAGACCTCTCAGAGCGGAGCGAGCGATTGAGACAGGGTCTCTTAAACTTACCTGGGGGACCTTTAAGGGTGAACTGGGAAAAAGAAGAAGGGCAATTGAAATGGTCTTTTTTTTATTGTTGTAAAAGCTGCTGTGTCTGTCTCCATACCAGCTGTTTCTATAATGTGTGCTGACATGTAACTCTTCCCCTGCTCTGCTGACTCATGCAGTAATTGGCATACTAAATGCTAATATTTTACCATGACACTCAAGACCCACAGTGTCAAGATGTTGATTAGAAAGACTCTAAGTGGCTCTAGACTGAAACTTTAAGGGTAAAGGAGATAGCTTAATTGGGTATAAACGAGTTCTTTGGTGGGTCTACCTTCAGGGCATAAGCATCAGATGGTTCTGAAGGTAAATTATGTTATTGTTTGACAACATATAGTGGAAAAGTTAACACACATGCACCCCCCCCCCCCACACACACACAGTGTGAAGATATACAAAGATACACTGAAGTTACAAAGTTAAACACATTCATTGTATAAAAACAAGACAACTATGTCATAGATCAGTATTTAATATCCTTCTAAATCAAATAGGTCTCTACAGTGTTGATGACTAACATAAATATATAACAATTTTTCATATTTTTATCAGAAAATGCCTGTGACACACACTGCTGCTTGTAAACAAAACCAACCACTGTTTCCTTGATGAGCAAGCACAATGATATAATGGGAGCAAAAGGAAGACACAACAAAGGCATGACCGAACACCCCCAGCAGCCAGCTGGGTCTTTTTTAGTCTGCAGGATATAATGGCCTGAGCCATTATAACAGTAACATATAGTCAAATAATGGTTTTCTGCAGGAACTATGCACATATTTCTGTGTGGCGAGGAAGAAACAATGAAGGAAAGAAAAGCTTCAGGGTGTGAGGGAGAAGACGTTCTTTGTTTGCTCAACAAGAAATGCAGTTTGAAAGAATTGTCTTTTATCCTAATATCACATAATGTTTCCTGTTATAATGATTTACTATTGTGGCCCAAAAGCAATGCAACACAGAGACATCTCTACCATATTTTCTATCGCGATTAAGGTACTAGGGGTGGCAAAAGTGTTGAAAATGTGCCAAATGAAAATTAAGTCAAAACCTTCTAATAAAGTACCATACGAGGCTCATATTGACATCTTGTCTGACTTATACTCTAATTAGCAGCTTCCACCTCTCACAGCGGCAGCATCTCACCTGCCCGCTGGCGGCGAGTCGTTCTTTCTTCTAATTGAGTCCAAGCTTGTCATCACCACAGACTCTGAGTGGTTTATTTAATTACCCAAGAAGCTCAAAAGTCTTGTTAATTATCTCTGGGTTAAATCTTCATATTTCAAGGAGTAGTGTGGAGTGTTAATCGTAATGTCAGCGTGCAACATTACCTTTACTGCTCGATACCTAAAGATCCCTAAAGGGATATTTCTGATCATTTAAAGTGGCGTTCTGTGGAAGGGTTGTAAACAAACAATTGCTTTCATCCATCTGTGTTCTTTACTCGCTTTTTCCTTTCACGTGGGTCACTGGTGCCCAAGTCCAGCCATCCCTGCGTGTGAGGGAAAAGGTACACACTGGACAGGTCATCAGTCTATCACAGGGACACATAGAGACAAACAACCGTTCACACTCCTGCATTTGGGGGAAAATTTAGAGTTACCAATTAATCTAACATTCATCCATCCATCCATCCATCCATTATCTTTACCCATTTATTCCATTTTGGGTCACGGGGGTCGCTGGTGCCCATGTCCAGCAATCACTGTGCGAGGGGCGGGGTACACCCTGGACAGGTCGCAAGTCCATCACAGGGACACATAGAGACAAACGAGACAAACAACCATTCACTCTCTCACTCACACACAGGGACAATTTAGAGTTACCAATCATCCTAACATGCATGTTTTTGGTCTGTGGGAGGAAACTGGAGCATATCAGAGAAAATCCACGCATGCACGGAAAGAACATGCAAACTCCACCCAGAAACGTGCCAGGCCAGGATTTGACCCGGCAACCTTCTCACTCAGAGCAACAACTTTACCAACTGTGCCAACAGTTTAAAAATCAATTATATTTTATTTTGTCTCCAATTTATTCTAAATTGCCAGTACCAAGAAAATGTTTGCTTTTTTTTTCATTTTGTTCAAGGCCTGGTTCATGTTTTAGTCTTATCACAACTACAGACTGACCAACTGACCTCAGATCCACCAATATTGGATCAGCTATAAATATTCATACTCTCACTCCATGCTCATCACTGTAAAGGGCAAAGTACATATTGGTGGTGAATTATATATCCATTGAAAAGGTCATCTACCTCAACACCAATCTTTAGATGAGTTATAAGACACAAGGAGGGAAAAAGGTTCAATTCGCAGAGTGTCTAATTAAAGCTAATATGTCGTAAACCTGCAGATCAGCTGCATGTTTCATTAGCAAGTGTCTGAGGTGGTGTCACATAAGCCTGATATGTCTGTTTTTTTATGTATTTATAACTACGTTAGTTGTCCTGTTCCTCAGATCCTCAGTTTAATGGAGTGTCTGTCCTCTCCTTTGTGAATATCCATCCATTCTTCTCTATGTCAGCCCGTTTGTCGGGGTCTTTCCAGTCTCTGCGGTGATCTCTCCACAGGATGTGTCTTGCTCCCTTTGACAAGACATTGATTAACGCAGTGAGTATCAGTCTGACAAAGCCTGCGGGCCAACAAACGCATGCAAACCTGCCCTGAAACATGTTGCACACACGCGTATGAATACAAAATAGATTTCTTTAAACAAATCAAAAATAAGTATAATATTATTTTTAACTTTCCACGTGCAGCTGCGGGCAGCATGGTGGTGCAACTGGTAGAGCTGCTGCCTCTCAGAGAGCAGGTCCTTGGTTCAAACCCCGATCCAGGGGCCTTTCTGGGTGGAGTTTGCATGTTCTCTCCGTGCATGCGTGGGTTTTCTCCGGGTACTCCGGTTTCCTCCCACAGACCAAAAACATGCATGTTAGGCTGATTGGTAACTCTAAATTGTCCCTAGGTGTGAGTGAGAGAGTGAATGGTTGTTTGTCTCGTTTGTCTCTATGTGTCCCTGTGATGGACTTGCGACCCGTCCAGGGTGTACCCCGCCCCTCGCACAGTAATTGCTAGACATGGGCACCAGCGACCCCAGTGACCCAAAATGGAATAAACGGGTAAAGATAATGGATGGATGGAAAGTTCCTACAAAATTATTATGTGCAATCTTTTCTATCCAATGATGTACTAAGTTCTTTAATCACAACTGTGGGACCTTTTTCAAATGGGAGGTGCTGTGAGCAGATGTGAATCTGTATGACCCTAAACACCCATAAGAATATTAGAGTCCCAAATGTAATTATGCAGTTTGTCGTACTCTAGCATTGTGTCTTATCTGAATATGGACAATAGAAACAATGCAGTAAAATTTGGACAGATAATTACTATAAAATCGCAAACGTTAATTTTTAAAAGATAATGGATGGATGGATGCTTATGAAGCATTCACACTATTGTGATCCATTTATCTTCCGTACGTTTTTCAGTATTTTTCTTGTGCCACAATTTTTGTGCTATTTCAACAAATCCTATTTGAAAACGTTCAGCTCTTTCAGGAGAAGAAGGGTGCTAAGGCTTTTGGTATTGGTGCAACTTTACCTTTTTGAAATATTTAGCCTTTTCTGCCATTTTCTTTCTCATAGGAAATGAATTGAGCTCATTTTACATCCTTCAAATCTTTAGATCTGTTTACAACCTTTTACTGCTCCTTTCACATTTTGTTCTACAAAGTAGTTCCGTTTCTTTCAGCTGCCTTGTGCAAATGTAAATGTTTTTTCAGCCACTTTCAGCTAATTTCAGCTGTTTTGTGCTTTTTTTAAGATAACATTTCTGTGCTTCTTCTAACTTCTTTCTGCTAATTTCAACTTGTTATACTCCTTTCAGCTTTTTCTGCAATTTCAGCTATTATTTAGCTGTTTTATGTTAATTTTAGCTTTTTAAGCCAATTCCACCTGTTTTTCACTCATTCAGCTTTTTTCAGCCTAATTCATTCAACAAAAATGTGCTCTCTCCACTTCCTTCTTTTAATTTAAGCTTCTTTCTGCTTTTTTAGCTACTTTTCAGCTGTTTTTTTGTGTGTGTGGCTAATTTCAGCTTTTTCCAGACAATTCCCCCTTTTTTGTGCTCGTTTCTGCTTCTTACAAATGGGCAAATTTGCGCACTCTCCACTTCCTTCTGCATATTTAAGCTTCTACCTTTGCAGCTAACATTTCAGCATATTTCAGATAATTTGAGCTGTTTTCAGATAAATTCAAGTTTTCCGTGACAATTTCTGTTACTTTCAGCCAAATTAACTTTTTTTTTTGCTAATTTCAGCTTATGTTCCTTTCAACTTATTTCTGCTAGTTTCAGTTTTTTTCTGCTATTTCAGCTACCATTTAGCTGTTATTGTGCTAAATTGATAATTTCAGCTAATTCCAGACTTTTTTTTTTTTAGCTCATTTTAGCTCCTTCCACTTCCTTCTGGTAGCTTAAACTTTTTTCTACCTTTTCAGCTGCTTTTTTTTCTTCCTAATTTCAGCTTTTTTAGCAAATTTCCTAATTTTTTGGGCTCATTTCTGCTTACAGTATTTAAACTAAATTCAGCAAACATATGTTCTTTCTGCTTTTTTCAGTCTTATTCTTCATTTCAGCTACATTTCAGCATATGATTTTTTGGGGGATCCACCATTATAAAACTGTTTTTATTTTATGTTTTTCTGCCATTTCTTTTTAAATGACAGATTAAAAACATTGATTTGTTATATTTAAAAAAAATCTGACAATTAAAGTGAATAAAATAGTTTCCAAATATTATTTAGTTTTTACTGAATATTAAATCCTTCTCGCTTTAAAATTGCTAGTAACCGCAAAATAGTTATCATTAAAAAAAGCATAATTAAATTGACATTGGGTGTATTTTCCACCTTCTGAATGGATTATCACTTTATGATGCAGCTTCTCTTTCCTACAGCTCTCGTCTTTTCTCAGAAATAAGCAGCATGTGCAATGAACCTGTGAGCCAAGACCAGCTATGAATTGAGTTAAATAATTTAACTGATGGAAAAGATAATTAATGGGGGAAAGAGTCAATAGACAGTGTGGACGAGGATGTGTAAGGTGTGTGAATGTGTGCGTGTTCATGTGTTTGTAAAGGAGGGCACAGGTGAAGGGGATAAGATCTCATCTAAAGGCTATGAAAGATTTAACAGCAGGAGAAGACAGGAATGACAATGTCAGCGAAGGCATGCAACAAACCAAGACCCCCAATTATATCTGGCATTTAACTGTCTGTCCTCTTTACTCAGCACCTCCTGTCAAATCAGTAAAATAAGGAATAAATGTCTTTATAGACTTGGTCAGTCATAAAAAAAGAAGTACCATGAACTGATGTTTGTATTTGAGATCTGTGAAACCCAAAATGAAAAAATGGACTGAACCTGACATGAGATTGCTTTAACATCATCGCAGATCTTCTAAGAAATACAGATTTTTAACTAATTTAATCAAAGTGAAACCAGTAACTGTTAAGAGATAAAACTTTACTACTTTTTGAATGACTATTTAACACAATTCTGAGTGAGTTTCACTCTTTCTTTGTGACTTTTTGTTTAAAGAAGTGATTTTAAAAACTCACTGGCAAAGTTAAACACTACATTTTCACTTCCGATAACTGTGTAGGCCAAAAAAACTATTAAAAAACACAACATATTGTTGTTTCGATCTTTGGACTTTCTCATTGTGAGTTCGGAATATCAAAGATTACATTTAAATGATTTAAGCTTTAATTTAAAACATCTGAAGTTGACTAAAGTGATTTACACTTTATCTCCTGAAAAATTCATATAATACAATGCAAATTATATAAATGTATTGGACACAAATAAATTCATAAAAATCTAACTCTACTTCAGTCTAAATCTAAAAAGGAGGATTTGATTTAAACATAGAGTCTCAACTCTCCAAAACCTGATCCTCTTTACTTAAGTAAAAGATTTAGAAAACGCATGCTACTTGTTTGTGGATGTTTAAAAGATCAGGCAACAATAATCTATCAAAAAATTTTAATTGGTTGATAAATCGTTACGAACCAAAGATAAAAGAATAATCCTTAAAAAGAAAAACTGAAATCCTTTGAGATCCCACCTCATTCTCTTTATGTTACACATCGCAAAACACAAAAGAGGTTTTCTGGACAGTTTAAATGCAAATGATAAAATAAAACTTGTTCACCACAAAATGTTTTAAAGTTGATTCAAATCAAACAGTTTTAATGAGCCTTATTCAAATAGTTTGATTAGAAGTCAGTTTTATAAAAGTTGATTAAAAAAAGGAAGATATAAGACATGAAGAAAGGTCTTTAAATGGAAAAAATACTGTAAACTGTTTAGATTGATAGAAAATATATGTTGAGAAAAGTTAATTTCATAAATGCCCATGAATATTTTGACACAAGACATTTAAAACATGGCAATTGGGGCTTTCTTGTTAAAGAATATATTTGAAAAGAGTTGGCTCTTGACCAGGGTCATAAATTTGACCTGCTGTGCAAATTAGTTTGACTCCTTTTTAAGGCCTGAAAATAATGTTCATGTTCAGGCTGCTGTTTTAATACACCGTATCATATTATATTATTATTGTTTAACGTATAGATCCTTGCACAGTACTCCCTCGCTGCTTCGCGGTTCATTTAGCGCGGACTCGCTCTGTCGCGGTTTTTCAAAATAAGATTGGACATGACACACAATTGGCTGATTGATGGATGAGCCACACGTTTGACATTAAATTTTTATTTAAAATAAATTATTTCAAATAATTTAGCACCTGCTGCACCTCTGTGCAGCCCATACTGCAGGATGAACTTCCTGCTGCAGCTGATCTCCATGCAGAGCGGAGAAGTGGGCGTGGCCTAGGGCACTTGCAGGTGGCTGAGAGAAGCGCGGGGCTTCAGGGTATGGATCTCCTGTGATAAACGAGGGACTACTGTATACTGTTTCATTTTATAGTTTATATTACAGTGCTCCTATTTTTGAGCGTAACCTTGAGTGCACAGTTTCATTCCACCTCATGTACCACGTGTGATACAAATGACAATAAAGAACCTTGAACCTTGAATCATAAGTAATCAGAGAGGAAAGAGGCCAGTCAGCTGAGTTTGTGGAAAAAATATTATTTGTCTCATCTCGATTCATCATGCAGGCAAACGTGTTACACCACTAAAAGTTGAGCAGTGATGAAATGACGTGTTTTGTTTCGTCGTCTTCAATTAGACTTTATTCTGGCACGGCTGAGCTTTTGATTTTAAACTGTTCAAGATGTTTGTTCGTTTTCTTGAATATGATTTTGTGACGTTGTTGGTGACGTCAGTTGTGTTGTGCTGCGGTGGATGCAGGAAAGGCCTACAAGATCAGACCGACCACAGGTCATGAAGAGAAGCGACAAGTTAACACAAAGACTAACATGTCAATTGCAAACCGTGCTGTTTTAAAGCTTAATACAGCAGCAAACGTGTAACGTTACAGCACAGCTCTTGAATTCTGACGCTACATGTGTCAAAAGTGAAGTCTTGTGTATCGCACGTTTCAAAAACTATAAATATTCTGATTTTTGTTGTTGTTGTTGTCTTTTTCAGTCTTTTCAGCTAAAATCTCCTGAAATAAAGGATTACCGGTACATTGCTAGCTTTTAGTGGTTTTCTAAGGCAGTGGTTCTCAAACTGTGGTCACCGGACCCCCGGGGGTCTGCGAGCCAGTGTTTGGGGGTCTGCAAAAACAACAATAATAATAAAATTAAATTAAATTTCCAAGCACGTAGATTTTTAACAACGCGTTAAAATACACCAAAAAGCTGGAAATCACATCTACTTTATTCAAAATTTTCTGGGGGATGACCCCAGACCCCCCCCCCCACCCTCCTGCTATTTGCATTCCAGCATCGATCAGTTTACAAATGAATCCGTTACTTGGTCTGACTACTGCTGCTGATTCTGTTCAGTTTGATGTAAAGAGTTTTCTGTAATATTTTGAAGAAGTGGCGATTACATTTATGTTCATTATGTGAAGTTTTAAAGTGGTTTTTGATGCTGTTCATTTTCTCAGAACTGTAATTTTTGGAAGATGAAATGAAAATTTTATTAATTAGGTGAGTCTTAGATGAAAAATACCCCATGTTGAAAAGTATAAAATTTACATTAACATTATTAAAGAACATGTCTTATGTATTTATGTTACACAAATATTTCCATTGCATTAAAGAGACAAATTGAAGAAAATTATTTAATAAACATGAGGGTTATGAGGGGGTCCCTGAAACTTTTTCTCCCTGTAAGGGGTCCCTGAACCCAAGAAGTTAAAGAACCCTGTTCTAAGGTGACACATTAACCCTTCAACTTCCTCTTTTACTCTCAGGACATCCATAAAAAATGTGACCTTTTTAACTCAAACCAAGTTGTTTTATTTAAATCCGGTGCCTGAATTTGGTCAAAATCTTTAAATAAAGACGTAAACACCTTTTTTTCATCCTATTATTACTACGATTTTTCTCACGTCTGCATGTGTCGAGCGGATCACCACAGGGTCAACTTTCAGACAAAAGAACCGTGCGCTCCTCTCCTATTTAATTCCCACAGGCCAATTTATTTCATATCTTTTTGAAGTGGAGTCAGTAAAGCATTTAAGAGCCTGTCTGCTCACAGTTCGTGTACCGTGAACATTACATGTGGAGAAACTGTTGTATCATTAAACACTTGAATCAATGCAAAGCCTGCATTTTTATATTTTTGTTATTTTTTGTCTCCAGTCATCCCCGGACCACAGCTCCTGTGTTCTGCAGCACACACGTCGGCACGCTGAGAGGCTTCAGCACTTCAAACTCGCCTCTGTTGTCCAGATGGAAGGCGTTTTCCAGGCATCTCTACTTGTTTATTTATTAGTGTTAAAGTCAGAGTCCCTCAGAGGACCACAGCCAGATGTTGGATTTTGGTTTTGTTCCACTGAGACACAGAGGATTGTTATCCTCCTGATCGCTTGGCTGTCACTCTGTTCCTTCTCCTTTTGTTTGCAAGCTAACAGACAAAACACATTTTGTTTTCTTGATAATCTTTTGTCTCGGCTCGGATTTTACATCGATTTGATTTACACTCCAAAGTCAAACCATCTAATTCTATCAGTTGTGTTTTTAATGTTTGCTCTGGTTGTACACATCCAAAATCACCACAACGTTTAATTCTGTTCACGTGTGTGTGCATGTGTGTGTGGATGTGTTAATTAATATGCTTAAAAAACACTGAAAAGCAGTTTAAAGCCCTTGAACGAACCTTACTTAGAATTTTTTCAATTATCAATATATTAAAATGTATGTTTTTGTTAATAATGAATATTTCTGAAAAAGTATTTCTTTACTACAGTAAATCTAGATACGTTTTTGCATGAGACTAACATGTTTTCGATCAATTTTGGATTATTTTGAGTTTTTAGATAAAAAAAAACAAGTTGATGTGTCAAAAACAAAGTCTTTGTTATAATTATAAAATGCAAATGCAAAATGCTCAGTCTAAAGCAAAAGCACAGTGACTTGTATTATAAAACGTGTCTGTTTGCTGATATTCCTTGTGTCTGTTTCATAATTTGAAACAAACTGAGTATTTTTTTTACTTTTGGCACAACAAAGTAAACGTTGGTGCCAAACGACGCCTCAGTTAAAGCTGGAGAGAAATGCTCACCTGTCCATTCTTCTTCAGGTCGGCCCACATGCTGGTCCCGTCCCCCCCTCTCATCAGGACATGGTAGGTGAAGTAGTAGATACCGGACAGGGGACACGTGAACTTGCCAGTACTCGGCTCGTAGTAGTTCCCCACGTTGGTCACCACATCGTCGAACTTCAGGATCTCGGTCCCCTCGTGTTGCTTCCGGAGGCCGGCGTAGAAGGCGATTTTGGGAGAGTAGAGGGACGAGCCATAACCGTTGGGTCCAGGCCCCGGTGGACCAGGTGGACCGGGCTTACCAGGCTCTCCGGGTGGACCTTTAGGACCTGGAGGCCCAGGAAGTCCGGGGCTGCCTCTGAAGCCCTGTTTGCCCCTTCGGTTTGGGAAGTCTGGAGGCTGAGGGGAGACAGCTGTCAGCTCTCCCTGTGGGGGGCTTAAAGTGTCACACACCATCTTGCAGCTTCCCAGCATCTCATAATGTGTGCCCCCACCTCCGGACCCTGCCCCCTTGGTGGTGTGGACCAATAGGGGAATGGCCACCAGCAGGACCAGGACCATGGCCACTCCGACTCCAGCCCCAATGACACGTTTCTTTCGGCTGAGCCGGGAGGCGGCCAGCGTCAGGAAGTCCTCCTCCCCTTTAGCTGGAATGGTTGTGCCGGCCAGACTGACCTCTAGGCAGAACGCTACTACTCAGTCAAGAAAGCAGAGGTGAAAAATGGAGGATTTTATGGGACAGGGTGAATAAACTCAAGTTTTTTAAGGACTGGGACAGTCAGGAAGCCAGTCAGGGGGAGAAAAGCAAATAGATTTTTCCCATTTCTTGTTCCTCTTTGTTTGAATCCTTTGTTTGTTTCTGGTTCACAGTGTCTGAGGACTCAATCGAAAGAACGGCATCATAAAAAGGTAAATTAACTTCAAAATATGTTCAGAAAAATGATAAATTTCAGGGTTATTCTTAGCTTTTTTTTACAGCTTTATATTTTGTGGACGTTCCAATCCTTCAGTTTCTCAGGCAGGCAGCTGTCAGGTGGGGTCTACAATATTCCCACAGGAGTTCATCTCACCCACCACATGCAGGGAAAAGAGCTCCACTCATCAGTCTGGGAGGAGAAGAGAAGGAAACAGCTAAAGTCTCAGCTGTTTTCGCTCTCACAAAACGCAAGCGCAAAGGAGGTGATGGGCACACAGCTTTGTTGGATTTGTTTGTTAAAAAGTCTGTTCCTGCATTCAATCAGCAGATTTGTTGCAGCTCATAAAGGCCTGGTCTAAGAGGAGGGGAGTCTGTACTTGGATGGAGCAAAAACTAATTTATCACACGCCCCATAGATTCTCTTACAATCTGGAGAGAGCAGGAAAAAATACACAGAATAAGGTGATGGTTAAGAGACAGTCACTTTGCTCTTAACATTAAACAAATGCAAACTTAATGCACAGATATCAATTAAAAATAGTGTTCATTTAGCAGTTAGAGAGTATGGATTTAGACACTAAATTTCCTAAAGTTGATTATTAATAATTATATATATATATATATATATATATATATATATATAT
>NC_056504.1:41912299-41922130 GCF_014905685.2 Nematolebias whitei
ATATATATATATATATATAAATATATATATATATATACATATGTAAAATTTAGTTCAAATTAATTTAAAACGTTTTTTGTCATCATAAATGTTGATACAAGTTTTTCAGTTTCATGTTAAAAGCAATAAATGGGATCAATTGTGCTGCTTGGGTCAAATTTTATCATCAAATTATTTGACTTCCGCCTTGAATCCAAACGGAAGTTGAGAAATTATCATTTCAAAACTTCTCATAAATCATCTTACCGAGAGGGTTTCACTTCTTGTTCTTTTTTTCTGTCCATCTTCAGTGCGCGCTCGTGCCGCTGGTTCCGATGGAAACGCTGCAAGCTGGTCCGGGACCCGGGATGGAAATCCTGCAGAGCGCACAAGTTGCGCTTCGGTCCAGTTCTCAGCTTCCCAGAACCGGAACCGAATGATTAAAAACTTTAAACCGGTTTCATCCAGGAGTTCCGTTCTTGATCACCCCAAAAAAAAAAAAAAAAAAACGGTCCGAGAAAACAGATGATAAAAGGTAATAAAATCAATTTTACGAGTCAAAGATGTGCAGAAATCCCAAAAAGATTTTTGTCGGGATACTTTGACCCACTTTTACCGCCAAGAAACGCCCGAACCGAGTCAGTTTATTAGCAGAGCAACAGTTCACTCACTTGTTGTGTATTTCTGTCCTGATTCTCTCTCCTCAGCATCTGCCTGCTGCTCCCCCCTCCCTCCCCTGTCACACTCACACACACCTCCACGCACACGCACACACTGATCGTCCCATCCCGCAGGTGACCTTTTCCCACAAATCAAATGACTACATTTATTTAATGCTTTAATTAAATGTTGTTTCCGTTTAAATGTTTGAAATTTATTTGCGCCACAATTAAAAACAGGCAGAGGAAAACATGCACGTGCATTTTCTTTTAAGAATAAAAGCTCAATTTTCAGTTTAGCCTTTTCTGATATTCCTGCAAAAAAACATTTTCTGTTATTATCATTATTATTATTATTATTATTGCCCGTCACAAAACGGCGAAGGCATACGATGGTGTTTTGTCCGTGTTTGTCTGTCTGTTAGCAAAATATCTCGTGAATCGTTGAACGAATTTTATTGAAACTCATAGAAATGATCCATTGGATGTACATCTGCAAGTGATTAACGTTTAGAATTAATACCATTCAATTTGACTATCACAGATAACTTATTTAAAAACACGCAAGCATGGCTAAAACTCAGTCAGTTTTACAGATATTGATCCAAACTGTGGTCTGCCATGCTGAGCTTGATCTCCAGCACATGTTCAGAGCACTAACAGATTGTACAAGATCTTTGTATGACATTTTGTTGTTAAATATTTGGAGTCAGCTGTTAGTTGTAGTCTTTTAGTAAAATATCTCGAACTGCGGAACTGATTTGAATGAAACTTCCAGGAAATAATCACTGGATGAACTTATGCAACTGAATAATCTTTGGAGTCCATCCTATTACAGATGGCTGCTACAATCATCTGACTTTAAAAAGCATAAAAACAGCTACAATTAGGTCATTTTTATAAATATTCTGCTCAGATTTGATGTGGTAGTAGCTGAGAGTCATTCACCACATGTTATCCAAGTGATACCCATTTAGCAAGCTTCGCTTAAAAATCTGGCATTAACAAATGAAGTCAGCCCTGTTTCTCAGTTTGCAAAATATCTCAGATAGGACTTGACAGATTTTAATGAAACTTTCAGGAAATAATCAGTGGATGTGCATCTACAACTGATGAACTTTTTTGGTCAATCCAACTGCAATTAATCTCCGTTAGCCAAAACAAAAAATGCCTATGTCTCAGTTAATGATGCTGATTTTGGGCTACAATTTCTTGTGGTAGTGGTACAGTTTCAGTGTGGCAATGCACATACATAATATTATTTTCAAGGTTTGATTAAAACAGCTAGAACTCATTTATTTGTTAATGTGAGATGATCTAATAAATTAAAACAAATGTCATGAAAGGCAGCAGGCGATATGCATTTCCTTAATCAGTGCCATGCCATCAGCTGCTGTTGCTAAAATCTGCTGTGATGATTTTCTGCAAGCTTCACTTTTAACTTGCAGTAGAACATTTGGAGAGTTCAAGCCTTGAGTTGCATAAACAGGTTCAAGTAGAGAAGCATGTAGCTGCTTGTGGAGCCGGAGGACAGCAGGTGAGAAAAAGAATGAACAAAACGTGGACGATACAGATGTGAGACTGGAACAGGCAGGTGAAGACATACAATTGAAAGGAGGAGAGAGTGCTGTTCTCAGGGGTTTGTTGTCAATTTCTGTGTTTTTGTAGCTTTCAGACCTCATTAGGGATGAAAGATGTATTGATGGTGACAACTCTCCCCCCTTCCTCCTCCTCCTCCACCTCCATCTCATCCTCTCTTTCCTACTTATCTCCCTCTTTCATTGTCCGCTTGTAGCCTTAATAAATTAATTCTTAGGCTAGTTTTATCTCGCTGTTTTTGCTCATCCTGAAAAAAAAAAAAAAGTTTAATTTGCTGCATCACATTTGACAAAAGATGTGTATCTTTCGTGAAATGTGGCTCTGCTTATAAATTGAACCAAGTCTCAGTCGTAAAGGGGCCTTTACGCTCAAAAAAGAGCAGAGTAAAGCCATTTAGGCACTCAGTCCAAGTACACTTGTATGCACTGGCAGTTTTGCTCCTTATTTATTCATCTTTCAACTTTACTGAGCCGGGATGTGTAGCAGATATTGAATATGGATCAATAGATCACTCCCCAGGATGCGTACTGTCAGCCGACTGAGCCCTCAGGCAGATGCCAAGCCTCTGGTCACATTTGCATTCAGAAACAGAAAATAACTTCTGGCTTGTCAGAAAAATTGTAAACTGAGTGCTCTTTTCATTATATTTTATTTTATTTCACAAAACAGGCAAATTAAATACACTTGCTCCACAAGCAGCTACATGCTACTCTACTTGAACCTGTTTATGCAACTCAAGGCTTTAACTCTCCAAATGTTCTATGACATGAGCGTAAGATTTTTATTTTTATTTTTATTTTAGATTAAATACTGATCTATGAGAGGGTGTTTGTTCTTTAGGTGCAGCCGATGTGTGAGTGCCTATGCACAAATACACGTGTAAGTTAACGTGTGGGCTGTGGCACACCGGCGAAACACGGAGAAGTTCCCTGAATCTAAATTATAATTGCTAGGAAGGAAGGACAATTTAGAGAGAATGAGATTTTTAGAGCCCCATAAAATATTAACCAAGTCGAAGAATGTATAAGCTGTGAGGCGATAATGTCTGTCCCTGACTCGGTTTTCATCCTATTCTTGTCTGCTCTTTAATAATCAAACCTAATGAAGGATATTTTTTCTTTATGTAGTCCCAATTTTTTATAAACACAGTAAATATTATCACATCCCGGCTTAATAAACTAGTTAAAAGTTATGGATTCAGTCCTGCTCTTCATGTCCATCCTTGAGCTTTTTTTGACCTTGAGGCGTCTGAGCTGCAGAAATATGATTATTGCAAAGGGTAGATATAAAACTTTAAGCTCTGAGGAGCAGAGAGTAACAGGGTAAAACTCAGGTTCAACAAAGGTGTTGGCCGTTAATCCATCGATTTGCTGACCTCAAATGCTCCTATAACTGAGGAAAAACTCAAATAAACAAGTGTTCAACCTCCTTTCAGGCACCTAACGATGTAACATTTCCTGAAAATGCAGTCGTGCCATACAGAACAATTTATACCATCAGTAATCGATTTATTTTATAGATTAAAATAATAGACTAGTTTATTTAAAAGTGATATTTTGTCTAATAGTCGTCAATAGTTGTCAGCCATGACATCAGTCATAAAGACAATGAAGAAAAATGTCACAAGTGGTTGCCCAGGATAACGGCTAGCTAAACGAGTGCCCATTTTTTTATTTATTTTTCTGGATTAACACTTTTTCAAACATAGATCCATGTGAAAGGAAGTTGGCTGAAAATAAACCTCTACACTTTTACACGGCAATATTTGTTTAGTTATAGTCTCTGCCTTGTCTTGTTCCCAGCTGAGGGCACAGTCAGTTTTTTGAGTGCTGCCATGATGTCTTGTTAGAGACATCATCTGTGCACTAGGGGCGTGGAGATGTACCTTCAATACACTCTCCTAAATCAATGCTTAAAAGAAGAACATGAAATGTATTTTTACTTTTTAGTTAGAAAAATGTTCCATTCATTTGCTTCAACTTCCTGGTTACTGTCCTCTCTCTACACCTTGATGGTACTAGTGGCAGTACAACACTGTTCAGTAGAGAAAACAGTGACAAACTTAACAAATGATGTCATGGAAAACTTATAGAGGTTTAATATCAGCTAATGTAGTGTTCCTTCACAGTGGCATGTTGTTTTGTTCGGCTAGCCATTAGCCTAGCCTGGATGAAGACTTTTGCCTCTTACTCCATCCTCCACTCTAGGACTGATGTCACAGCTGATAAGGTTCTAACAAATTATAACTAGTTTACAGAACATAACTTAAAAAATATCTAGACTGTTCCTTTAAGAGTTCAGTCTTATGTTGTTGTTATTAATGCAAATACTGTATAGGCACCACCAGAGCCCTATAGGGCTCTGGGCACCACCACCCTGACCAAGAGGGTATATGGGATGGATGGATGGATGGATGGATGGATGGATCAAATAAGAAAGAAGTCTGTAAGACACTCTAGTATGTGTAGTTGTTCTTTAAAGACAAAAGTTTTTTCTACTACATTTGTCTCTAAATATCCAAATTAATCATACCTGTATTTTTAAATTTTAAGCAACCAAAGCTACATCATCAAGATTTCTAAACTTATTTTGCATGCCAAACCATCCAAAGAGTTTTATATTGCTTCTTTCGGTGTTTCTGGTTGTCAAACTGCAAAAGACACAAAACGTCTAAATAAAAAATAAGCACAGAATTTACCCGTTAAGTTCACAGTGACCCCCCCCCCCATAACAGTGCATTGTATTTTTTGTAACAATGCAAAATGTAGAATGGTGTTATTTAAGGAGGCAAACTTTCCAGCAGCCTCATTTCAGTATGCTGGCACTGAACACGTATTCTTAAGGAGCTCTTCAGTTAGCTCCTCCAGAGAAAAGATTTAACGCATATACTGTAGTTCCTGCAGGTCCTTTTGAAGAGAAGCGTCAAAATACAACTTTTTTTTAATACTATGAGGTCTAACACTAAATTATTGTTGCTTTATAGAGAATATTTTCAGATATTAAATTTCAAAATGCCAATCTATTTAGCTGGGGGGGTGGGGTTGTAACTTGTTTAATCTCATATAGTCATTTCCCATCTATTTATGTTGTTAGTTTTGTTTTAGTTTTTTAATTCTCTGTTAATTTTTACATCTTGTGGGATTCCTTGTGTGTGTTCCTTTGTATTGAAACTCTTGCACAGCAATTTCATGCAAGATCAATTAAAAAATCAATTATTAAAAAACATATTATGAAAAATAAAAATTGCCATTTTGTATTTAAACATGTAACTGAAGAAAATATGGAAGAGCTGCTTAGAACAATCAATATAGAGAAACCATGTGGAATTGACAATGTGGACGGAAGGCTTCTTAAGATCTCAGCTAATTTAATAGTCAAGCCTTTATGTCATATTTTTAATCTATGTTTTGATTAATGTATTTGTCCAGATCTGTGGAAATTTTCAAAAGTTATTCCAATGGCTAAAAATTTGAAAGAACCTTTAACGAGGCAAAATAGCAGGCCTATGAGCATTTTACCTGTCTTAAGTAATTTAATGGAAAAAGTTGTGTTTAAACAAATTCAACATTACTTTGACTTAAACTGTATCTACTCTGATGTTCAGCATGCATATAAAGAGGGCTACTCTACGAGTACTGCGTT
The DNA here is from genome assembly GCF_014905685.2 of Nematolebias whitei. NCBI lineage: Eukaryota > Metazoa > Chordata > Actinopteri > Cyprinodontiformes > Rivulidae > Nematolebias > Nematolebias whitei. Next base: position 41,918,179 of record NC_056504.1, read on the forward strand.
GACAGCTCTTACTGATGATTGGTTAAAGCAAATTGATCGAAAACAACTGGTTGGTGTTGTATTTCTCGACTTCAGTGCTGATTTTGATATTGTTGACCATGAGCTATTACTACAGAAGCTGTCAGCTTATGGCTTCAAAAACTCAGCCATTAACTTCATGAGTAGTTATCTTATTAAAAGAAAACAGTGTGTTATGTTTAATAGAATTTACTCAAATTATATATTCCTTCCACGTGGGATTCCACAAGGTAGCTGCTTAAATCCTCTGCTGTATAGTATTTTTGTAAATGACATGTCATTTGTGGGCAGCACGGTGGCGCAACTGGTAGAGCTGCTGCCTCTCAGTGAGCAGGTCCTTGGTTCAAACCCCGGTCCAGGGGCCTTTCTGGGTGGAGTTTGCATGTTCTCTCCGTGCATGCGTGGGTTTTCTCCGGGTACTCCAGTTTCCTCCCACAGACCAAAAACATGCATGTTAGGCTGATTGGTAACTCTAAATTGTCCCTAGGTGTGAGTGAGAAAGTGAATGGTTGTTTGTCTCGTTTGTCTCTATGTGTCCCTGTGATGGACTTGCGACCTGTCCAGGGTGTACCCCGCCCCTCGCACAGTGATTGCTGGACATGGGCACCAGCGACCCCCGTGACCCAAAATGGAATAAGCGGGTAAAGATAACGGATGGATGGATGTCATTTGTATTAGTCAATGCATGCATAACTATATATGCTGATATGTGTTTTCTGATAGTTTGGTTCAAGTAAATATGGTATTACAACAAGAGCTACTCTATTTCTGTAAACTGTATGGGGGAGTGGTGGCGCAGAGGTTAGAAAAGGTGGGCCTGTGATAGGAAGATCGCCGGTCCAAGCCCCGGTACCGACAACATCAAAAATGTGGGTGGGGTAGGTGAAGCACCCACACCTGCCCCCACCCTCATTCGCCCCACTCTGGGCCCATGAGCAAGGCCCTTAACCCCCATCTGCTCCCTAAAAAAACAGGTCTCTCTTGAAAATGAGTTCTCGTGGCTCAATGAGACTACCTGTATAAATAAAGGGTAAATGAAAATATATACAGAACAACAAGTTAAAACTGAACGTTTCAAAAACAAAGTGTATGGTATTGGGCTCTAAATATATTGTAAGACTAACTCAAATGTTGCAAATCTTTGTACAAAAACAATCAATAGAACAAGTTGAAGAGGCTAAGCTACTGGGAGTTATAATAGACAAAACTCTTTCATGGTCTACACAAATTAATAAGATTGTGACTAAGATGAGCAGAAACATTGCTATAATCTGGCGTAATCTATGTCTCTGGAAATAAGAAAATTATTTATACAGTCTTTAGTTCTTTGTCAACTTCAATACTGTTCAGCGGTTTGGTCAAGTGCTTCAAAAAACATCTGGATAAACTGCAGGTAGTTCAAAATAAAGCTGCAAGGCTAGCACTCGGATGTCATTTTAGAACAAGCATCGATTTCATGCATCAATGCCTGTCATGGATGAAAGTTGGTGACAGATTAGCATTCAGTCGTCTTCTCTCTTTACACAAAATCTGGACTTCACATAAACCTTTTATCCTTTTCTCACAGTTGTTACTTGCCTGCAATAGACATGCTTTTAATACTAGATATGCCTCTGTTATTACTTTTACATTATCTCTGCCGAGGACTAATGCTCTCAAAAGAACAGCTGTGTATCGAGCTATTTCTTATTGGAACATGCTGCCTTCTGTAATTACATCAATTACATCAATGTTAATTTTAAAAAGAATCTTAAAAAATCTATAATAGATAATGAAATAAAACTGAATTGATAAATTTACAATGGAAATGAAGATTGTTAACGTTGGAATTGGTGAATTTTTGTGTTTTTAATTCTTGTGTGTTTTAAAGTACAGTATTTTGTCGTTTGGTAATGCTTGTAAAATGTTGGCATTGAGACGGTTGGTTTGAATTTTTATATTGTGAATTTGTTTTTATCTTAGGTATTTTATTATGTCTTTTTGTATGTTTGTAAAAGCTTGATTTAATTGCAATGTTTTAAGTGTGGACTCCAGGAAGAATAGTCTCTACTATGGTAGAAACTAATGGAGATCCTTAAATAAACAAATAAACAAATCAATAAAGTTCTATCTTATCTTATCTCATCTTATCTTATCTTATCTCATCTTATCTTATCTTATCTTATCTCATCTTATCTAATCTTATCTCATCTTATCTTATCTCATCTTATCTCATCTTATCTCATCTTATCGTATCTTATCGTATCTTATCTCATCTTATCTCATCTTATCTCATCTTATCGTATCTTATCTCATCTTATCTTATCTTATCTTAGTTGGACCAATAGATTTAGCCTATATTGTTGATCCTGTTGTATCAAATAGATATTTATTTCCTGATTTTTGGCCATCTGTTCAAGTTCATTACTAAGAATAATGAATGTTGCTTTTATTTTCTGCCCACAGTGTGTAGAAAAATAGTGAATACCATCTGGAATCTCGGTTTGTAAATTTTAAATTCTTATCCTGAATTCTTAACAGGCCTCATCTGGAACTTATTACTTTTGCAAGATGTATTCAGATTAGCTTTCTCACTATTGTTTAGAGTATTTCTTTAGGAAAATCCATGTTGAATTGAAAGTTGTCAAATAAAAAGACAATGTGCTGCATTATGAGAACTTTCCTTTATTGCTCTAGAAGTTTTTAAAGACCTGAACCCAATATTTTACACCTGTACTGCTTTATTATAAGAAATCAGATCTTTCAAAACCTCTGGTTTCCTTCAAATGACATCATACTTTACATGTGATATTTTTCCTGAGAATTTTGAAAAGAAGTGTGCACTTTTACTATCCAGCACAAACTAAAATGCACATTTGTCCATAACACACAAAAAGAGAAAATTAATGTATCAAAACTTGCAAAACATGCCAAAACTTTAAAAGAGCACAACAGGCATTAAAACTTAAAATCGTGCTTTACTCCATATTTATGGTTGTTTTTTTATCTTTGCTTTACTAAAACTTTCCATTTGGACGGTTTAAAACCAGATTCGTACCTCTGGATTCATAATGTCCTAAACGTTGGAAAAACTTGTTCCAGCCACTGACTGGTCTTCCAGAGACATCCACAGCTAGATAGATTAGATTGGATGGAGATAATTTACCAACAGGACTGTATATGTGTGTGTTTAGAACCATCTGTAAAACCAATCAGAGCCTGAGCAGAGAGTCAGAATGTGATCAGAGAGCTGATAACCCATTCACTGAACGTGGAGGTGCTACAAGCACAACAAGACACAAACACAAGCCAAATGAGTGGCTTTGGAAAAGGCTTAATTTGACCTAAAATTTTACAGGTCAGAAGATAGGGCTGAAGATAGAGATGAAGAAGCTGAGAGAGATGAAGACAGCATATCAGCAAGAGTAATGAAAACGTTGACGACATTAAACCGACACTAACATGTAGATTTTGAGCTGGTTGCACTCAGATCAAAACTAAAAATGATACATTACCTTTTCTTCTGCAGAGGTAACCCTAACATGCTAAGATTTACTCAACTAGTACATTATATTTACCTGTGATCTCTTTCAGGAAAAAGATAGTTGAACAAGTTATAAATTACACAGTTTTAAGGAAATAAATCTACTATATTCAGCAACACTAAGTTGGCTTTGTGTGAAGAAAACATGCTCTTTGTCCTGTACGTATTTGCATCAGAAAAATTTGTGAAATTTTTTTAATCACGACACATAATCTTGTTTGTATCTTTCTGAACCAGACTACTCAAAATCTTTCAATTTTAAGCAACATGTTGGTGTGGCTGTAAATCAGGTGGTATTCAATTAAAACTCACTGAGGTCCAACAAAAAAGGTTGAATCATGTCATCTGGACTTCGTTTTTTTTGTTAAAAAGAAACGTTTCGCCCCTCGTCCAAGAGGCTTCGTCAGTCTG
>NC_056504.1:41922530-41960559 GCF_014905685.2 Nematolebias whitei
AAAACGAAGTCCAGATGACATGATTCAACCTTTTTTGTTGTTATATACCTGGATGACTGAGAAAACAAACTTTGTGTCACAGGTCCAGTTACTAAAACTTATCCTAGTAAAAGGTGTGAATGATTTGATTGGCTCATTAACTGAGTGACGCTATTACCGTAACACCTGAAGTAGAGTGAACCTACAAAACACACCTTCTGTGCTTGGCTCTGCAACTAAGCTGTTTATCGCTGGAAAAATGCTCCATGAACGTTATCTATTTTCGTGAATTTATCAGATTGGGCACGGGTCTGGACAGAACCATCACTGAGTCCAGATCCGGACCGAGGTCTGCCTATTAGTGACCTCTGCTGTAAATGATTTTGATTCAGTGCAGTGACAGAAAATATTTTACAGCTTGTAGTCATGTCAGAGTATGAGCTCATTAACTGTTTGTTTTTCTGCCCACAAGGGAAACAAAGTGTATTTAGTAATTTAAATAAAAAAAAACCTGCTAAATACAGTTGCCATATTAATTTGGTGTAAAACGTTAATCTATCTTTAACCACTAGTGTTGGTTAAGATGCAATTTCAAGATACGCAGAGCTCAGTTGAGAGGAATTGAAAGAAATTCAACAAATATTTTAGAAGTGGACAAGTGGACCCACTTTAAAATAATGAAAAACTAGAAAACATAAACTTAACAAAATAGGTACAGTTGTAATCATGGCTGTATTTTCTCACAGCCTCGGCCAGCAGATCCTCAGTAGACATCACTCGGCAGCCACTTTACACAAACAACCGTGGACACAAAGTTCTGACCAATCACACAATTGATACATAGTTCTGTGAGAACTAAACAGGAATGGAAGTAATGAATTTCAAATACTCACATTACTGTAATTAAGTAAATTTTTTGGGTACTTGTACTTTTATGAGTATTTCTTTCAAGTGTGTAATTTTACTCATACTTACGTACAATTTAGACCACGTAATCTACTTAGCTACTTTTAAAATCAGATGTCACTATTGAGTATGACCACAATTTGAATTAATATTCAAACCGTTCATCTGCATCTTTTTAGCCAATAAGGCTCTCGGATCGCAAACGTGCCAATTACCTTTGAAATATGCAAAAGACAACTCCGTAGAGTAGAGAGTCATTTATGGACCGAAGATTTGGAGAAAAAGCCGAAATGGAGACAGAGGACAACACTGTCAACAGAGCAAATGACGAGGTAAAGGCTGAGGATGAGTGCCCGTGGCCGTACCTGGAGGAATGTTTCATGTACAGAGGGTGAACAGGAGACAGCGTCCAGATGCGAACTTTGTTTGATCTTTACGGTGATAGCAGCTTACAAGACTTCAGCATCTAATCTCAAAAAACATATTGCAATATACGAGGTTTTACAGCTACCTGTATGATATTACATTTTTACTTTTTGTATGTGTGGGTTATTAGTTTGGCTAAGTATGCAAAGATCTTAGATATTGTCACTGCCATCAGTTTACCTGGTACTAAAATAAGACGGAGCTTCTAAACAGCTGAGAAATGAGCTTTGAATGTAACTGTTATATACAGTAAATCAAACTGAATGACTTCTATTGACAACACAAAACATTAATTGGTTAAAATGTAATTAATACTCTAAGTATTAAAAAAAAAGAAACTGTCCAGATGACCTGACTGAAAATTGTTGGATTGTATACCTAATTATTGAGCATGGACATTTTTGAATACTCTGAGTAGCTTTTGAGAAGAGTACTTTGTATTTTTACTTAAGTATTTTTATAACACCAGTGCTTTTACTTGTAACTGAGTACAATTTAAGCAGCGTAATAATACTTGTACTTGAGTACAAATTTTCAGTACTCTTTCAACCTCTGGAACTAGATGATTGTGCGATAGTACTGTATAAGTAACTGTCTGCACTCTGCCCGGCACATCCTGATTAGGAAGACAGCCAACCATCACTCAGTGTGCCTTACATAAGGCCAATGACAGCTAGTGTTGCTAGGGTACATACCCCTTTATATGACTGTATTCATGTCATTCTGTTATGATCTTCTCTTGTTACATCCTACTTGAATCAGTACTAAGCTCAAAGTATAAGCACCTCATATCAAAGCTACCTCTTTTACCAAGAGATACCATCTTTTAGAACCATAGGTCTAACTGGCTGCACCAGGCGAAGATACCACTAATTACAACTCTGCAACAGGAATGCCACTGCTTTGCCTCTGGAAAAACTTTTAAATGTAGAGGAACATTGAAATAACTTTTTTTTTCTTTAGAAGAAGTAACATTGTTCAGGCCCTTGGATAAACTCCTAAAATGACAGTGCTTAACCTTTCTTCATAAGGTTACGTTTTAAACAGATGCCATGTGAGCAGAATGTAAAAGTCTTGAGCTCGGATTTAAACCTGGTTGTGGCATCTGGTTTAACATAACTCTGACACACTGAACTATAATGTGCATGTGCAAAAATGTCTGACTGAAGATCGCATTGGTGTGATTTATTTAGAACATTCTTTTAAGTTAATTTCACTACTTTATCTGTCTGTTCAGCTGAACTTCCAGCAGGTGTGGTAGTCCATGTTAGTTATGTTGTCTCCTTCCTGTGTGCTCTGATTGGTGTGTCTCATTTGGGTGTGGGTTCATTATTGGGTGTGTAGATGTGCTGCATGGGGGTTTTGGTTTTGGTGTTGTTGGAGATGTCCATTTGTTTGCTATGATTTTTTTTTTTAAACATTTTAAATTTTGTTTTTAATTCCATCCCAATTTTTACTAAATCTTTTGTATTAAAGGATGGAGCGTTGTCTTTAGTCTTCTGTGGTATTACAAATCTGTCTTTTGGTGGTTAACGAGCACACTGATTGAAAACATTATTTTCTTAGGTGAAACTCTCAGGCTGTGCTGTAACTCGAGGAACCCAGATTATTACGAGACCCGAAACGAGGCAAGACTCAGGATTAGAAAAAGTAACAGTGTTTATTATTTACAGTGGGTAATATGTACAGTTGATCTCCTGGAGCTCCTGGGGAGGAAGAACAGGGTCAGGCAGGTCTGGGCTGATGAACCAACGTTGGTATTGATTTGTTTGATTCTCTTACAGGTTTGGACGCTGTAGTGTGGCACCGAGTGAAAACCAAGAGGAGCAGATGAAGGACCAGGCAGGGCAGGCAAGTGCACTGGAGGGCAAGACACAAGGAACGAGGACAGGTCCAGAGGCAGAACCAGGACCGGATGAGACCTGAGGAGGCCGGATGACTGTGGACACAAGAGCAAGGTAAGTATCTCACTGTAAATGTAATAATACTGGCCAGGGGCATGAATACAGAGAAAGGTACAATGCTCCATCGAAGAGTAGCACTTGACTGCAGCCTTAAGTAGAGCAGGTCCTCATCAGGCAGATGTCCAACAGCTGCTGGCTATTAGCGGCCATCTTGGAGAGAGGAGCTGCAACCAGTGGTACTCTTACAGGTGGTGTTGTTGGTGTTTGGTAACTCAGCATCTTCACAGCTGTTATGAGTTGGTGATAGACGTTTACCATTACGGGAGGACCACCGCAGCCTCCGCCCTGCCACATTTGCATTAACCAGTATAAAATTATGACTGATTGTTTTAAGAGTGGAAATCCATTTTGAGCTTGGCCCCAGCTGAACTAGTCATAAGCTCATCAAGCCAGTCAGAATTAATCAAACTGGGGTCATTTAAAGATGTAAGCTATGAACTCATCATGTCCTTTAACAGAATTTGACCATTTAAATTGTTGCTTTCAGAGATTTTCATTTTCATCACATTCAGTTTTTTGTTGAATGAATTTCAAAACAGTTATTTGCAAAGTGTGACTATGGCAATAAAATGAATTAGTGTCTTTGCTCAGGACAACACATATTTTTCTCCACGTTTCTCCATCATTTTTCTTGATTCAAATTGTACTGAAGTTACACTGTAAAAAAAAGTCTGTAAAAATTACATTAAAAACCTGTAAAATGGCTACAGTAAAATACTTTAAAATCCAAAGCAGTATGTCACTGTAGTAAAAAAGCCACTGTACATCAAGGAACAGAAATTTAAAGTAATTTTTACAGTTATTATATGTAGAAAATACAGCATTTTACAGTGAAAAGCTTAAAAATGGTAAAATTCACATAAAAGATACTATAATATCAAAAACAAGTAATTACCATAAAATTATTGGTACTATAAATATAATAAAATGCAATTTTATTCTGTAAAATTCCCAGAATTTACTTTGAATTTTACGGAACAACATCGTTTTTTTCTATAAGTTAAAACATTTTATTCTACAGTCAAACATTGACTCTAACACCATTTTTAACTGTAAAATCAACAATAATAATACCTTCAAACTGTAAAAGAAAAAATGTTTTACTCATAATTTTACGGTACTTTTCTGGCAACCACAGCTGCCAGCGTTTTACCGTAAAATTTACGTTGTTTTCTTTTAACAGTGTACATTAAAATCAACTCACTTAAAATTCAATAAAGAATGCAAAACAATGTATAATAAAAGGTACAGCTGCCAGAAAATTTTCTTTACATTACTATGAGTTCAAACCAAATTTTACTTTCTCATCTTATCTTCTAACAGTCTTCAGTGTTGCAGTTTAAGTTTCAGGTGTTTACCTAAAAACTTTTTTTTAAATTAAATTAAAGTGTTTCAAGAATCCTTTTTGCTTCCTCACACCCTCACAACAGTTTAGCATTAATCGATCAATACCAGGTGGAGAGAAGAAATGTTTCAGTCTGGATTAAAGGATCAGTAGTGAATGCGGAAGTGACCGTACCTCTTAAGTGTTCGACAAAAAAAAATGTGTGTATGTGCACGAACCCCCTCTCCTCTGGGACATGTCCCTCTGTCTGTGTGCAGATCTGATTATGGTCCTTGATTGCGAGTGACAGTGTGCAGATTGAGTTACACAGCCTCTCTAATTCTCTCTATTAATGAGTTGAGCTCCACACTGCTGCCCCGGACCCCATCTATTAATCACAATTTGTCATCTGTCTCGTGCTCTCCACATTCGCCCTCCTACCCTCTCCTCTTCCTTCCTCATTTCACCACTTAAAGTAGAAACCACATTATCTCTCCTCTACCTGTTCCATTTCCCCATATTCTGATTATGTTTCGTTCCTTCATCGTCTTCTGAGTTTTCTGCACGGTATCTTGTTTCTTGAGCTGATAAATTTCCTGGATTTCTCTCTTTTTTTCCTCCACTTTAAACCTGTGCTTTCCTTCGTTGTTGTTTCTGTTCACATCTCCATCTTTAGCTCTTCTTTTTCCCTCCCACATCTGTGTCCTTTCACAGTATGGCCAAGCATACAGAGCAGTTTCACCCCCTGAAGTCCACATTTTAATTCTGACCACACGCCAAGGTTAAGTAAGCTCTCTTACATAGGTAAATAATGATTTATTACTTCAATTAATGTCTATTTTGTTACTCCGTGATTCTATTTTGACACCGTTTGACAAACTACTGATTAGTTCCTTCTTAAGCATGCATTGTCTGTGGATGCATAACTAAAAGGTTCAGAGTGTGATTGAGTTTCGATTTTAAGGTGTGTCTGTTACAGCATCAACATTACTGAATAATATTTACAGTTCAGTGTGGGTAATGGCAATAAGAAGAATGGATTTGCACATTACCTTAAAGAAGGTAAAATATAGTAGAAAGATGAAATTAATGACGGCTGCATCACATGTTTCCGCTGAAATCCTGCTGCGGGTGTCTGTCAGAAATTCTTCACTCCACACTGAGCATTAATTAAAGCTGTAGTCAGTCCCCAAGACCTGCTGTTCCCATCAGGAAATCTGTTTTCTGAATTTCATCAACATGGGAAAAGCAGAGTGAGATCACTACGGCTGAACGATGCAAACACACAAACATGTTCATCTTGAACAACGCTGCATCCAAAGTGCCATGACAATTCAGACAAACAAAAGACAAGTTGGATGAAAAGCTCGACTGTAAGAACAATAATACATTTTTACTTTTTCTGACAAAGTTAAGTCAGGTCCTCTGGGCGGTTTCTTTGTGTTGAAATGTTTAGACTTTCATCCATAAGAGTTCTTCAATCCGAGGAGCCATAACTAACAAACTCAGTCCCATAAGTCGCACACTCACATAGTGGGCCAACCAGTTTGATGGTGATGATGGTTTCTGGAGTCTGCCCTCTCCCCCATCAACTCCTTACGCTCTAACCTCTAACCATTTTGTCACCATGGATTGTTTTACCTGGATTATTGAGCATGAATTTTGATTTTTTACTTTTTGTTCAAAGAAAAATTTTTGACTACATTGTCTAGAATTTATTTATTTATTTCTCATTTACATGAGTTACAAATAAAACTTAATTAAATTATAATTAATAAGCCTGAAAAATATATAAAATGTATGGCTAACCATTAGCCAGGAGGATGACTTCTGCTCTTTTCTCCATACTCCTTCATAGCTGATGCTACAGCTGAAAAAAATAACTATTGATAGCTAATGGACAGAACATCACATCAAAATGACAAGACCAGGGGTCTGCAACCTGCGGCTCTGGAGCCACATGCAGCTCTTTGGTCCCTCTGCAGCGGCTCGTTCAAGCTTCGACCAAAACTAACATAAAATTGAATTTTATTGGTTGTTATACAAACAACAAAAAAGGACTACCAATAGTTTTAGAAGTTTTCCTGTCATTTCTTTTGCAAATATGTGAATACTGGAACAAGTACAAGGAGTAAAACATACCCACTTGACTTTATGCTTTATTTCCATGCTTAATTAATTTTTCCACAATTAAAAAAATCATGTAGGTCTGCATAGTTCATAATTTTTATTAATTAAAAATAAACCTCTCTTTAAAAGAATCTGGTCTTTTCATTTGTCTTTAATTGTAAAAATATAAATTATTACCGGTAGATTGTATTTTTATCTTTAAAATGTCACCCTTTGTGGCCACAAAAAGCCCCTCCAACAAACCTAAAGTGGCCCATGGGTCACCAGTTGATAACCACAGTTGTAGCAGGTTGCGGCTCTGAACATTTTTAATTTAGTGCACGAAGGCATAAAATGGCTCTTTGATTGTAAAGGTTGCAGACCCCTGGTCCAGACTACTGTGTTTGGACTCTCTGCCTAAGGACAACGGAGCCTTTTACAGTAATTTGCTGTGATTAGCTCACTTACAACTTTCCTCTGAGCGTCAGTACATGATGTTCTCCATCAGGAGCTAATAGAACAACAGTCTTTGGCAGAGACCTTGTCGGGCCTTTCGGGTGGTCTTGTGATCACAGACACTCTGCCATTTTCCAGGACCTCTGCAAACATCAACAGGCTAAACCTCGAAGTGTTGTCTTCTCCTCTGCCCACGCTAGTGCTGTGTTGTGTTGTCATCATTGTGTTTCCATAAAATGACAATTGGTTCTCTGCACTTTACCCATCACACGTGAGATACACCCAGGTGGAGAAGTGGGCAGCTATGTAAACATCCGGGGAGTAATTAGGGATTAATTGTCTTGCTCAAGGACACCACAGCATATGGGCATGGCAGGGAGTCGAACTGCGATTTTCTGGTCCCCAGTCAGCTGCCCTACCTCTACACCAGGGATAAACTACTCAGTTACTGAAAACCAAGAGCTCTGGGGCCAGACATCCAGTAATTGTTCTCATTAAGTACGTTTGTTTTAGGGTTTAAAATCTAGTTTTATTGAAAATGAGCCCATTGGTGGGCCGAACTGATCTCACCCCTGGGCCTGATTTGGCCCCCGGACCGCCAGTTGAATAGCCCTGCTCTACACCATCTCTGCCCCAAAGCTAAAGCTACCTGGCAAACTCCCACAGGGATTTTCTATTTATGAGGTACTCAGAACAGGGTATCTGCTTTACCTGTCCTATCTGCTGTGCGGTCCACCACCTGAGTGACCAGCCTGTCTGCTGCAGCTATGTTCAGCCTGCTTGTCGAGTCCCCAGGCGTTTTGTTTTCCCACGGCTGTGGTAAAATTTCCTGACAATAAATTCAAATAACAAATTGCTTCAAAGCTGTCAACACTGTTTTAAGAAAAGTTTTAAAAAATTACCTTTCCCTTCTAAATGTTGTTTCTGGTTTATAACCTATTCATTTTTGACCAAACAGAGCAAACGTTATAAAATCAAAACCACTAAGAGGCTGTAAAAATGCTTTTTGCCTTAAAAGCAGCCAACAGGCCAAATGCTTGATGGGTGCAAAAACTGATGAGATGGAGCTGGAATTAAAACTTTTGTAACACGATACAGTAGCTTTCACCTTGTTTGGGTAAGAAAAGACCACTTTTGGCCAACTTTGTTGAAAAAAATTAGCTGGGGAAAAAACATATCTAACTTTATCAAATCCAAACCATAAATTGTTTTTCCTTGGGTAAACAGGTAAACCTTATGTCAAATCAGGGTGCAGAGATTCTCACGTCTGATGTGCTCACAAATTCTTGCTCATTAGCTGCTTTTTTAGCTCCTCAAACCATCCGGGTGTTTGTTGCGTTCAAGTGAGTGTCTAACCTTGTTGAGCTCATGCTCAGTAGAGAAAGGCCAATACAGCTGGTTTCTGATTTAGACACAAATAGTTCCCTTCTCCTCCTCCCCCAAACCGAAGCCAAACACTTATCACCAAATAAGCAGCTGCCAAATCGGATATATCCTCCTGCGAGTTGCTTTTTCTTCCTTGTTTATTCCTGCCATGCAAACCCACTTTATAACAACACTTTAAATGTTTCAAAACTGCCTAAATTATTAGAAGCCAGGTCATAAAATTAAAAAAACTAAAAACCTATAAATGCTTAAAGAAAGCTAGTATTTACAAGAGTTCTGTCTCTATTATATCAAATATTCCTTGGCTATCTACAGTAACCACAGTCAGTCAAGTAGATGAAAAGTTTGAAATGGAATGTTCTTAGAGTTGATTGCTTAATTATCTGGTTATGTTTGAACAGAGAGATCACATTCGCCTTTGAAATGTTCCCAAAACTGAAAATTAACTATAAATACATTTCCATTATCTGAATCCATTACCTGACCTGATCCGCTGGGAGTGGGCTTCTGGTGATTAAACAAAATCTGTGGAAAAATGCCTACATGAGGAAAATAAATCAAATATTGTTGCAAACACAGCTGCCATTTGCATTTACAAATTTTGAGCAAATTCAACAAAGGCGTGGTTAAATTGGCTCAAAATAAAACTCAAAGCATGATGCAGATAGCTGATTGTGTGTTTATATGTTTAAAGCATGTACATGACCCTGTGATGGACTGGAAACCTGTCCAGGGTGTACCCCACCTCTCGCTGTGACTGCTGGATATGAACGCCAGCGACTCCCGCGAGCTGGAAAGGAAAATGCAGATAAAGATAATGATAGAGATATTCAGAGGGGTAAAGATGGAAGAAGAGGCGCCAGGCTGTTGTGGCTGCGTATGGTTCTTCCACATGCTACTGAGCTCCGTGTTTATTAAATGAATAAATTGTTATATTGTCAATATGTTTTTTTTTCTTCAGACTTCAAGCATGAAATTCAATAAACACCAAACAACAGTCATTTGCAGAATACGCTGTTTGACATCGGCAGAGAAGACATCCTTAACTCTGCCGTTCACAAGACAAATACATTATCCTGACAAATGTGGCACCATTTAATGTAAACAGGCCTTCCACAAATATAAGATTTATTGAAAAAAAAAAACAGTATTGTTACAACAACGAAATAAATAGCCAAACGCAAAATTCACTACGTACGCTATTTTGTTTTTAAATCTACCGCTAGGATTTTATTTGAACAAGTGTTGCTGCTGGTAGTTGACACATGACCCACCTTATTTACAGGTGAACATTTGCACAGTAATATTTATTCACTGCACACTTCCTTCCCAGGTTATTTTTGATAAGCCAGCTGTACAGCCAATCTTACACTGGATCACATCTGGCCACGCTATATAGATGCAGATATTTAGTCCTACCAGAGGTGATGTGTTTGGATCTAATCTGTTATTAATTTAAGAGAAGTTTCAGCCTTCAGTCACCAAAGATAGAGTTGGTAGTTCATTTAAAACTGCCAAGCTACCATCTAAATATCATAAAAAATGTTGTGATTATTAACTGCACAATCATAGACTGATGAAAGGAGAGGGATCTAACTGCCTGATCTAACAAGGCTCCATGTGTTTTATGGACTCACTCGAGCACCTCACAGCTCTTCCACAATTTACAGAGTTTTTACGCGGGGCCAGAAATGTAGCACAAATAAAATCAGTTTTTAGGAGTGCTTGATCCCAATTGCAGGATGCACAGAGACCAAAAAAAAAAGGAGAACGAAATAGAACACAGCAACCCGTGACGAAGGACGGAAAGACAGCCGGGTTAGAAGAGAGCGCAAGGGATCATCCAGTACGGATGACAGGGGCAACAGAGAGAAAAGCAAAAAGGAGGGAGAGATAGTGAAGCGAGACATCGATGACCTTCTTTTTCGCTCTTAAACCATGCTGTTCATGCCATCGCATCACTCAGAGACAAGAACACCTCCTATACCCTGCTGCTGCGACATGAACATGACAGGGCTGTCTGATACACCGGACAATGCTTTCTAATACACAGCCACTTACATCACACTCACACACACTCACACACACACACACACACACACACACACTTTCTTTTTTACTGAGGCTTTATATGATTACATCTACTGAAAATAATGTGATTATTCTATGTTTCCAGACTGACTTGCTTCATTCAGAGTTGGCCTCAACATTTGACATTATGTCTGTTTAAAACAACACTCTTGTTTTGCTGTAATTGAACAGGATATTTTCAATCCTTGCATATGCTTTACATAAACTTTGTGTTGTTTAAAAACTACAAATTCATTTTAATTTATGAAACAACAGACACATAAAAGACAACAGGTAAAAAAAATACTGAGATTTTAAACATGGTGACATACATCAACACCTCACTGTTTATTACAGTTTACAGATTTTGTATATTTTTGTGAACACATTAGATAAATATAAATAAAAATAAAAACAATCTCATAAGATGTACAGTAGTCCCTCGTATATCACGGGGGATCCGTACCCTGTAGACCCACGATAAGTGGAAAAACCACGAAGTAGGAATAATAGTAATAAAGGCATTTTAAACCCCTCCCACACTCTTGCGATATTCTAAACAATGTTTTTAAACTCTAAAGCTCTAAAAGAGAGCAGAATGTCATGATTTCAGCTCCCTGCCTCCTCTGCTCTTTGCCACCTGCAAGCGCTCTTGGCCACGCCCACTTCTCCTCTCTGCACGATGAACACGGAAAGCTTATCCTGCAGTGCTGCACAAAGGTGCAGGAGGAAGCTTTTTCTGCAGCTATGGGCTGCACAAGTGTGCAGCAGGTGCTAAATAATTTAAAGTTATTAATTTTAAATAAAAATTCCATGCCGATCGTGCAGCTCCTCCATCAATCAACCAAATGTGTGTAATATGCAATCTTATTTTGAAAATCCACGATAGAGCGAGTCTGTGAGAAACGAACCGTGAAGTAGCGAGGGACTACTGTACAAGACAAAATAGATATACAAAATTGTAAATATATACAGTACATAAATATTACTTTAGTCCTATCACCAAATTCAAAAAGAATCTCATCATTTTTCTGAATGCTCATGTTTTAATTTGTTTTCGGCAGTATCCATAAAACAAATTGAGCTTGAATTGCTTGTGTCAATGTCTTTTAATATTTATTTGATCAATCTTTTGTTACGACAGTCTCAGCTTTGGTGCTGGATTTTTTAACTACCTTATTATTTCTTAGATTTTACTTTTGAAATTCTGCAAAGAGGACCCAGCTGTAAGAATTAGGCATGAATTCTTGAGGAATGAGCAAAATATTAGTTTGAAACAACTTACTCGACTGAAAAGACAAGCGTTAATCTAAAGAGAAAACTGTGAAGCTGCAAATTTCAATCAAATAAACACAAAAACAACTCAAAAGGAAAAATTATTAAAATAATTTATTCACATAAATAGTAACTATTCTACTGTATGATCTGATATAGAGGCGAACCCCCAACTCTTGGATTGGAGGGTGACTGCTCTAACCATTCAGCCACAGCCGCCCTCAAATGGCAAATGAACTGCACTTATATAGCACTTTTCTATCTTGTCAAGATACTCAAAGCACTTTACATTACAATCTGTGTCCTCATTTACCCATTCATACAGCACTCTACTAGATCTATACAAAAAATCAGTGCTTTATCATATTCATACACCAATGGGACACGCATCAGAGGCATTTATGGGTTCAGCGTTTTGCCCAAGGACACTTTGGCGTGTGACTGCTGGTGGAATCGAACCCTCATCTCTCGTATTGGAGGTCGACTGCTCTAACCACTCAGCCACAGCCGCCGCCCAAGAATCATTTATTAGAAACTCAAGTCAGTATTTATTACAAATAAGAAATTAAAAATGTTCTGACTTAAACCAATTTAAAATATTAGTTTATGATCACAGAATACAAACTTAAATGCATGCACCCATGAAAGTGAAATTTACCTGACAGGTTCATTCTACAACACACATATATTATTAGTAGCTTTATTGTTGTTGTTCATTTACTATTTTTTTTTACTGTAAGTTACTTTGGGGGACCAACAACAGCAGCTGCAGCCAACTTTACACAGAACTGTAGAAAACTAGTTTAAACTATCATTATTTATTCAAATTCAAATGTGTAGGTCTTAATACTTGTTTCAGGTTCAGTCAAGAAGTTTTTACCATTTCATAAGTTGATTTATTTACATATTTATTTGACAAAAGTACATTTTTATTGATCAGATTCATGATCTTTTGTTGGCTGAATTTTGTTGTGCTTTTATTTTACGCTGCCCTGCAGTGCAAAGTTTTCGAAGATATGCGTAAACTCAAGGTTTTGTTTTTGAACAAAGTTTTTTCCTCATTTATTTTTATTAATATAAGTGTACATTTAACTTAATTTGGTAAATTACCTTTTTACATGGGTTTAATACTTCTAATGTTCCACTGAAACCGACCTCAGGTTTTGAAAGATGAGGGAAACCATTTTCCCTTAATGCTACATAATTTGTGACCATAATAACAAAAATAATATTTTTTGTGTGTTAATGAATATGAATTTAACCCAACATTATTTGATAAAGTAAACAGATAAATGCTTAACTAAGAATAAATTAAATATTCTGTGTAAGTTTGAAGCAAAAACCTCTGATTCTCAGTTTAAACTGTATGTTGTTTCTATTTTATTCCCAGCAAGAACTGCTTCTATACAGTAAGACAAATTGGTCATCCATCATCATTCATTTGGTGTAAATGTGCAGTCTCGCCGAGAAGCCAATCCGTCTCACACTCTGGATGTCTCACATTGATCTATCCGTCTGTGTCCTTAATCTAAAGCTCCTACCTGCCTTCGCTGCTGCGTAAACAAGTGCCCCGGACACAATTACAGTAACAAATCGCTCCCCCTTTCCTGCACAGTTTCAGTTTTTCCTCCCACACAGTCCAAACCGTTCTCCCTCCTTTAAAGCGTTACCTCCAGCTCTCGCGTTCTTGATCTACCCACAAACACGAAGTGCGCTGGCCTCGTTTGTTTTTATCTCGCGTTTAACAACAATTCATTTAGCCTGTGCTTGGTTGCTCTAAGTGAAAACTTTTCCCTCTTCTCTGTCGGTGGACCACAGATTTACAGAAAATAGTCATTGCTACAGTAAAGCTGTTGTTATGAAGGCTGTCAATCAACAGCAGTTTGTTGTTGATTTTGACACATTTTTAATGACAGATCGGAGCAAGTCTGATAATCCTGGCTCATCTTTGTTCAGGTCCACCTTATTGTTTCATTTAATTTATTATTGTATGTTTTGTTGCCTTGTACTGTATTTTAATTACTTGTTGTGTAGTTAAGAAAACAAGTTCTAACCTAAAATACAGATTGTTTATTTGTCACTTTTAAAGTCAATTTTCCAGGTTACTATCCAATGTGCAACAAATCAAAGCCTCATCAGACAAATTAATATACTTATGTAGCTTCCCAACAACAATGTTTTACTGCAGTTTTATTAATCCAGAATTAAATTCAAAATCTTACTTGTAACCTACAAAGCTCCATCTTATATTAAAGATCTTATTGTTCCATATTTTCCTAACAGAGCACTTCGCTCTCAATTGCCGGCTTACCTGTGGTTCCTAGAGTTTCCAAAAGCAGATTGGAAGGAAGATCTTTCAGTTATCAGGCTCCTCTCTTGTGGAACCAACTTCCAGTTTCTATCCGTAAGGCTGACACATTGTCCAGTTTAAGACTGGGCTTAAGACTTTCCTTTTTGATAAATCCTATAGTTAGGGTTGGCTTGTTATGCTGCTATAGGCTTAGACTACTAGAGGACAAACTGACCTCAGTCACTTAAATGAATTGCTAAAATTGAATAGTTTTCATTTGATACTATTTCTATCTTAACTCGTGATTCTCAACCTGCCATTGTGTTTCGGTTCGTCTCAAACCCAGCCGGTTGAAGCAGATGGCCTCTTGTCCTGAGTCTGGTTCTGCTAAAGGTTTCTTCCTCATGAGGGAGTTTTTCTTTTCCACTGTTGCCTTTGTGCTTGCTCAAGATGAGAGTTCTGCAATGGAGTTAAATTCAAAGCAGTCTGCTCCTCAGATAAATAGTGTTAACTTATTATTTTTATATATCAATGTTTCTGTTCAGTGCCCTGCGACGACTTCTGTTGTGACTTGGCGCTATATAAATAAACTGAATTGAATTGCACTCAAGTGTCTGACCATTTTGGCTTCTAGGGCAACCAACACAGGTACGTTTCTCTAACAGAATCATTCTCCTATAGGAACCTCACCTTTTGGCATTTTAAGAAACAATCACAACATTGTCTTAATCATGTAAGTGTTACTGCCGCTCTGGTACATAAAGAGATCTGCTCACAGGTCATCTTGAGACAGTACACTGATGAAATGGTTGACTGCTTCTGACGCTCTCGATCAAGTTGAATGCTACATAGGAGGAACTGTGAAAAGTTGAAAACAACACAGAATATAACCCAGACCATGAGATAACTAAACTGAATAGGACACAATATGTTGCACCCTGGAACTCTCTTCAAGCCCAAAGTCCCAGCTATCTCTTGCAAATGAGAGCTTGATCTCAATGAGGTTTTAAATCTGGTTAAATAAAGGAAAAGAAGAAGAATACATGCAGTATAATTTACTTTTCCTAAACAAAAACAAGTTTTTTGAGTTCAGAGCTGTGAGGCCTTCAGGAAGTTAAAAAAAAAAAAAAAATCCAAATTTGCACTGTAAATAGGAGCACAAGTTGATTTAAAAAAAATCATAACATTAGGTGATAATTCAATTCAAAATACTTTATTAATCCCAAAGGGAAATTAAATGTTGTTGGACGATCTCAGCAGGATCTTGGCTGTCAGTCACTCAAGCACCTCTGCCAGGTAGATGGAGATGCATCCACGGTGCCTTCTTTACTCATTTGGGATTTGGGGCTGTATTTGAGTTTTAGCTTTGTTGTGTTAATCAGCTGCTCCCAGTTATAAAAACCACCTTGTTGTTATGATTACGCTTCATGACAAATGTCCAAAAGTAAAAAGGTTTCTGTAAAAATTCTTCCAGCTGCACAATATCGGATACAAGAGGAAATAATCATTTTTAAAAAAGCCATTTACATCCAGAAAAAAGAGGAAAGAAAGTTTTCAAAAGCAATATCCCAGAATAAAAGTAACAGCTACTCCCACATACAGCACCTTGAGCATCACAATTCAATGAACATGCTATTGTAAATTTGTACTTATTTTTAAAATGGTGGTCCTTTTCACCAGGATCCCAGTACTACTTACCAAATAACTGAAAGTTCATTGGAGAGTTAAATGTGCTACCCAAAGTTACCGGAAAAGTTAAAAGCCTAAACATGCTCTTTACAGCTGAAACTGAAGGCCTTTGGCTCTTTGCCCAAAGATGAGGCACAACATTTGAATATTTCCGCCAGTATCACTCAGATATAAGTCAGGATCAGATGCCCAGAAAAACATAAAAATACTGAATAGAAAAAATACAGTCAAAGACTCCTCATGAAGTGACACAGGTAAGAAAAATGATGTAAAATTAACAATGTAATTTTATCTCCAGAACTTGTGTAATCGGAGGAAACTGAAGTAACTTTTTTCCTTATTTAGCTGTGAATGTGTCGTCTTTTGCCACATAAATGACAAATGGACAAGACTTTAATGAATTTTTCCAGTCTTGTTGATCACTGGCTTTAATGTTATTACACTACTTTCATCCACTGACTCACATTCACAGCCCTTTCAGTCTTACAGCCATCTCATGGCCTTTTCTCTTTTATACACTGCTGATTCAAAGAAAAAGTGGGCTTCAGTGTCTCATCCGATAACACATTAACTCATGTAGACTTAACCTGATGAAGCCTTTGTACAGTGTATAGATGGAGTGTGGGATTGTGTTGGAAAAGAAAATGATGGGACAAATAGAAATATAATTTAAAACATTCAGCTGTTAGGCCATGATTAATTATTTGCAGCTTTCACAGCCAAGACAATTGCTCTCTTCTGATCAAACGTCCTTCTTTTGGACATTTGTTTCATCAGACACTTCTAATATATGTCTGTCACTTTTGTTTTCTTTGTTTCCGTTCACCCTTGTTTCCTACATGCTAATGAAAGTGTAGTACAACTGCTTTATTTAAGCACATTTAATGGTCTCGCTAACCTTTTTCTCTACTTTTTTTATTTTCTATTGCAGAAAACGGAAGTATATTAATGTATACTTTACTGATGGATCAGTTTATACTCAGAGGCTGAACCTCAGCTCTGTCTTTGCTCATTGGAAGTGAAATGCTGCGGTGGGTATCTCTGCAACTGAATTATTCATGTCTGCTCTGCCTTCGTCCATGTGTTTTAAATACTAGTTATAGACCAGGAAACTATGAATCATTCATCAGTGGCGATTAAAGTCTGCTGTTAATTAACCCTTATCCTTTTGCAATAGAAGGTCAGTGATGGATCCATGCCCTGAACCCTGAAAAACCACCTGATTTCTTCCGTCACATCTTCCTGATATTGAACAATTTCAACCCTTTATTTTTATTTTTATTTCCTCACCCAAAAATCTCTATATCATTATTCATTTAGGAAATCCGACTTTGAAAAATACATTGTGTTGTTCAATATAAGAGTGCGCTAAGTATGTTAAATGTGTGTCTGTGTGCACAAATGTGAATGTGTGTGTAATTGCCGTGACGAGACAAGATGTTGAGAAGTCAGCGATGCATGTCGTCAAAGCGCTTGAACGCACCACGTATGGCCCACAGAGAGGGAGAATGAAGGAGAAACAGAGAAGAGCAGAAAGATGAGAAGAAGAGTGAGCAGAGACAGATTTGTGCGTGCGTGTGTGTGTGTATGTGTGAATTCACGCTGTTTTATTGTTTAAGAAGCAGAGAACATCACAGATATCAGAGTGAACAGATGCGTACGTTTCACTGATTTTACAGTTTTTTCAAAGAGTCAGGTGTGCAAGAACAAATTATTGTAATTACAAATAGTTCAAAGTGTCATTCACTTAGTTACAACGCAAAATCTGTTTCACTGGGCTGCACTTTTATATTTATTGAAGCAAACCAGAAAAGTACAGTATTTTTTTATTGCTTGGTTGTGTGTGTGGGGGTTGGATGTGTAGATAACTGGGGGGGGGGGGGGGGGAGACAAATTGACAACAAATTGTAATTTGTAGTCATGGTAACCCTATTTTGACATGTGCACTGTCGTCTTTCACTTTTAGGTTATGAAAGGCGCTGGACCGGTCACTGAAGCTGTGGAGATGAGGTGGAACACCAGACCTGCAATGGTCCAGTCTGTAAATGATGCTCTGAAGTCTGGTAAGATGCACGACATCATGCTTCGCCGAAACGAGCTCGTTACCTCAACCACATAAACCGAACTTCTTGGGGATGTCGTCCAATGTATAATAATGCCTTTAAACATTTTTATTTGTTCTCTTGCTTGGTACATTATATTTCTTTTTTTTTGTTTATGTTTGTTTGTTTAAACAATTTAAATCATGACAGTAATGTCACTGTTTAACAATTGCTCAATAAATTAGTAAAATGCAGCTTGTTGTGTTTGGGTTCTTTCATCTAAGGTAGACATGGTGTGACCCATGGACAGGTTTTGATTTTTTGTTTTCACTGCAACTGACCTTCAAAAGAACTAGAAACAGGGACTCATTCTCCGTAGAAAAATTATATGGAATACAAACCATGTATTGTTTGTTTTGTGCCCTTTAGTGAAGGTTTTTGTTCAGATTAAGGCAATAAATGTCTCTATTTCACCACAGATGAACTCTTCCTGTTACCATATCTTTTGAAATAAAGCTGCACAACACAAAGTAATTTAAACAGGAATGGGTAGAAGATTAAATCAAATTCAATGTATTTCCTAAAAATTAAATGAAGATTAAAAAAAAAAAAAAAAACAGGCGCAGGACAGAAGCAGGAGTCGTTACCTGAGTGGGACAGGACAGGATTTTTTTTTTTTTTTTACTCTGGACCAGGATTGGGACAGGACAGGATTTTTTCTGTGGGACCAGGACAGGACAGGAGTGAAAATCCACTCCTGTGTCATCCTCTAGTGGCAATGACTGCAATGACTGGTGAGCCTTTTGGAGCCTCATTCAAAATGGCAACCACAGGTAATCAAACTTACCAAACACAAGAATGGCTACAAAGCACATTGCAAATGGAAAGATCTGTCACTCACCTCTACATCCTGGTCCGAACTGCCGCTCTCCTGCACCAACCTATGAAACAAAGACTGGTCTTAGGATGAATGGTCCAAGGCAAATTCAGGCTGGAGGACCAAGGTAGGGTCCACAACTCGAAGGACACGGGAACCAGATTCTCATATGTGAGGAGTACAAGGCAAACAAGTTTGGTTTAAATTTCTCAGAATCACAGTAACTCTGGCTGCTCACTGAATACAATGTCAAGGTATTGTCTCGGTATCGTCCTCTGGCAGTCTTGGTCCTTAAATACAGCAGGTGACTCATTACAGAGGTGAGCCAGAGAAACTCCTCCATGCCACTCAGGAGCTGCAAAATGGTGGTGAGAAACAGAAAATGCTGTAATCTCTACAGTAATCAAGAATTGACCCATTGTTAGGCTGATGAGATTTTTCAAAGGCATAAATGCATCATATTGATGATATAAATGGTACATATGCTTCTTTATATTGTTAAAAATTATAGTTTTCTCAAATGATTTATTGGGGGTGAAAGGGATCATTCTTTGTTTTTCCAAAACTGGGAAGCGGGGGGGGGGGGGGGGGGTTGTCCTGAACCTCCCAACGCCCCCAATATTTTCTGCCTAAGAGCACCAATTTCTTGACAACAATGATTTTTAAAAAAATGTGGTACTATTGTATGAACCCAGAAAATAGATTAAGCTTTTTAAGTCTTTTCTTAGATTTTGATTAATCTTAAGGACACAAAAAGCTCATAAATCAATGTAAAACAATTGGAGAGTCATGTTGAATTTGTGTAAGTGTTTTAAGCACTTTTGGACGAAGAAAGCTCTAGCTCAGTGGTCAGCATTGCGATCTTGTTTTCACGAGGCTGTGAGTTTGAGCCCAGGTGGCAACAGGAAGGACATGGGGCATTAAATAGTTGCCAGCCTGAGCTGCAGTGCAAGGACTAATATACATTTTTGTGTAGCCAGTTCAATAAACCTAAAGTCTCTAAACTACAAATTTGGCGTTAGAATTATTCATCTGTTTTTCATTGGACTTAAAAGTTTACCTAAACTTCACAGCAGCAGTCACAAACATATTTTACCAATGTAGCACAACATTTTTTATGAACACTTCAGATTGAGTAGAACTGAAGAAGCAAGTTTCTGAAGTTTCATAGGAGAAATCTGTTTACGCATTTGTTTGTTGTTTTCTGATTCTTATCATCATCATCATGGTATTGCATACATTTTTCTGTTTTTTCCCCACTTTCAATTAATATTTACATTCAACTTTTGGCTTCAAGAGTGAAACAGCAGAGAGTGACAGAAGAATGAAAGCAGAACTTTCACCCTCTCCATCACCAGAGCCTTAAAAAACCTAAATGACAAATTTAACCTAAATGTTCTTTTGTTAAGGCTATAGCTGGGTTAATGATTCTATGGGCAGTATTTTGTTGACAGAACCTGGGAGTGATGGGGGAATGTGTGTGTGTGAGTGTGTGGCTCGTGGTGGTAGTGGAGTGACAGGTGGTGACGGTGGGTACACAGCGTAACCTTTAGAGTGGAGCCACAAGAGCATGACGGCCAGACTCCAAGGTAACAGAGAGACAGACAGGAGGAGGTGTTGTGGGGGTTGCAGGGGGGAGAAGGAGAAAGTCGACAGGTAAGAGAGATGGAAACTTCTGTGTATCTGTGTCATCTGCCCTTCTGACAGTTTGCTTCGCTGTGAACTGCTAAAAACTCTGAAGTAGTCTTGAAGGTTGTGGTAAAAAATGGTTAAAGGGTTTATAAAGCATATTTGTCTATGCTCCTTTTGACAGAGAGATCATACTTATCTGTCTGGGTCTGTGGAACACTTTGCTGGTTTTGATTCTTCTTATCACTAAAGGGATATTTGATATTCTAAAGTTTGTATACTAGTCTATATGTTCTTGTTGAAAGTGAAGTGAAAGTAGAACAATTGTTTTTGTTTGTGTTGTTATTGAACCTTTCTCTACTGCAGGAAAGACAGAAGCACATCCTTCCGTCCATTCATCCATCATCTTTGGTTGCGGGGGTCACTGGTGCCCATGTAGCCGTCCATCCATATTCTGTAATTGTGTAGTCAAGTTTGTGGTCCTGAAGTCTTTCCCAGCAGTAAACAAGCACCCTGGACAGGTTGCCACAGCGCCAAGACAATGACAAAAGACAAACCATGCATGCTGAAAGTCAGTTTAGACTGTTGAAAGAGATCTAAGTAGAGAAAACATCTATCAATCCATTATCTTTACACATTTCTTCCTTTCTGGGTCACGTGGGTCACTGGTGCCCATGACCATCAGTCACTGTACAAGAGGCAGGGGACACCCTGGACAGGTCTCCAGTACATCACAGAAACAGAGACAAATGAGACAAACAACCATTCACTCTATCACTCACACCTAGGGACAATTTAGTGTCGCCAATGCATGTTTTTGGTCTGTGGGAGGAAACAGTACCCAGAGAAATCCCACACATGCTCAGAGAGAATATGCAAACTCCACCCAGAAAGGTCCCCGGCCAGGATTAGATCCAGCAACCTTCTCACTGAGAGGTGACAGCTCTACCAACTGAGCCAACGTGCCTCGAGAAAACGTATGTATAAAATGAGCATGCACACTCTAAACCAAAAAAAACTTCAGCGACAAAACATTATACAATACCTGGTAATTACTTTGTACATTAATGGACGGGGTATTTACCATGTTGTACCTTGTATCTACAAATACACAAAGAGGTACTTCCATACCTACAGGAAGTTCAGTCACCACTCTAGTCAGGATTTATAAAGAAAAAATATCTTCTTTGGTGTATAGAAACACACACTATAGTATAGTGTGGGAAGTGGTGGCGCAGAGGTTAGAGAAGTGGGCCTGTGATCGGAAGATCGCCGGTTCACGCCCCGTTACCGAATACATCAAAAAAATGTGGGTGGGGTAGGTGAAGCACCCACACTTGCCCCCACCCTCATTCGCCCCACCCTGGGCCCATGAGCAAGGCCCCTAACCCCCATCTGCTCCCTAAACAGATCTCTCTTGAAAATGAGTTATTGTGGCTCAATGAGACTACTCGTATAAATAAAGGCCAAATGAAAAAAAAGGGCAAGTAAAACTAAGTAGTGAGAATAAAAACATTGTTCACTTGAGATATTGCCTTTTTTGCGTGGTCTGTTTGGATTCTTATCTTTTTCACTCTTCATTATCTATAAATCAGTTGTTGACTCCTCTGAGGAAGCCATGCCAAAATGGTTCAAAACACCAAAATTCATGCTCAAAAATCCAGGTACAAATTCAACAATGTTCAGTCAGGTCATCTGGATGGTTTCTTGGTTTTTTTTTGCTGAGACGTTTTGTCCTTCATCCAAAGGACTTCTTCAGTCCGAGGAGCCACAAACAAACTGTCTATCGCTGATAAAATACAGACTTCTCTTAAAAAGATAGTTCAGAATTGTTAAAGTGATGTTCTATGAAAAAATTCTGAATAATCAACACTTTAGTACGTTTTCGAACTTATTTATTATTTATCAGATTGATGAATTTTATAAAGCTGCACATTACCATCCATTTTGCATTCCAAATTAATATTATTTAAAGTTATTTAGACAGGAATAGTATGATATGCTGCTGGAAGTGTCCCAGACTGAAACAAGAGTGCTACAGCTGGCTGCTGCTGTTGCATGTTGCAGCTGCAAATAGCCACAGAATTATAAATGATTTGAAGGGGGCTGTTTGGAGCTATGTGGTCGGTGCTGCAGTCTTTTAATCCTGAGGCTGTAGGTTTGAGCCCTGGTTGCATCATGTAAGGCATCTGACGTAATAAAACGTGCCAAATATTTCATGTGAGTTTTTTTTTCACTGTGTGGACCCCTGCAGAACGGAGCAGATGAAAGAAAAATAATGGCTGTGAAATCTGATGGTGAAACACGTGTAAATGTTGAGCATTGAACAACACAACACCCTTGTCTGTCTTGTTGTGGTTTTTAATCAAGGTTTTGCCCATTTTGACAAAGTATTTTAAGAAGACAAAGTTTTATTCTGATCTGGCAGCGATGGGTTAATTAGTATTTGGCGCGAGGAGATCCAATACAAAGTGTGAACGATCCATGCAGATTGACATACAAGCAAACATGTAGAGGTAAATTAGTGTCATTGTAATTTAATTTCACACACATACAGGTTTAAACAAAATACAGTACGCATTTATAAAGGCCTGCTGGTACACACACTCACACACACACACACACACTATAGACCGAGGCCTGTGACTATGACAAGCCCTGCTGTCTGCCTCAGTCCTCTGCAGGCTTTAGGAGAGGATGGAGAGGAATGCTAAAGAAACCAGGAGAAGCCAAGCATACAGTTTCCACCATGGAGGGGGGGTAGGGGGTGGATGCTTGAAGAGAAGGGGGTAGGGGATTGCTGCTTGCCACACCACAAAACTCTCAGTCTCTCTTTCCCTTCCTCTCCTCGCATCCTCTCAGTCTGTAGAGACCCCTGTGCGTCAGCCAAGCAGCAGAGCATCCCTTCTGTCTATTTAGCTCATTTTTGTTGCAGCTTCTGCTGCCTCTCTTCCACCCCTCATATCCCTTTAAAAACCTTTGGTTTTTTTAATCTTCTTGTTGATACTTTGGCTGATTTTCTTTTATTATAAGTACTATAGAAAAGTGGTTTTAAAGCAAACAATTTTTATTTTTTAATTCAAATCACGAAGCCTCAAAATGGAGATTGGAAGTTGAAAGTTTCTAAAGTTAAATGTTATAAGATGTTTTACAATTCACACAAACTTAGAGATGAAAACACAAAAAAAAAAAAAAAAATGGCTGAACATGCTCAGAGAGTCAGCTGTGTGTGTGTCGATCAGTTTCCTGTGCAGCTTCTCCACAGCAGGTGTCAGCTGAAAAAGGAAGCTCGGAGGCGAAGAGATGGTAGAAGAAGGCAATTATTGTTGTGGAGCGTTTTGTTTTGTTTGTGGTGGCAGCATTGTGTGGCCCGCTGCTAATGAGGCCCAGCAAGCTCGTTAATATTGAATTGGAAAACAGGTGACACAGAGACGGTGTGTGTGTGTGTGTTCGTGTGTGTGTGTGTGGTCATTCTCACCAGAGGGTGCTGACATTCTCTCTGATAGGCCTCCAGGATGAAGATGGTGTCACAGCACATCTTGCAATCGATCTGGCTACAAACACTTTTTTTTCTTTTACATCCAAACGATGGGACTGATTTTATCTGCATGTTAACAACATTGGTTAAATTTTAAAGGTTTTTGCAGAACTCAATTTTTTTTGCACGAATCTCTGCTTCTTTCAGCCTAATTGGGCAAACGTGTTCTTTCTGCTTTCTTCTATTAATTTGAAATTCTTCCTTTTCAGCTATCTTTTAAGCATTTTTAGCTCATTTCAGCTTTTTTCAGATAAATTCAAGTTTTTTGTGGTAATTTCTGCAACTTTCAGCCTAATTAACTTCTTTATACCAGGCCTCCCTTGCAAAAGATATATGTGATCTCAATGATATTTGCCTGGTTAAATAAAGGTTATTAATATTATGACTTGTTGACGCAAATGGCATGCCAGTAATGTACTGTATTTGGTCTCCCACTGCCCTAAATGCCCCCACCTGGTTTAGGTAATAATGTTTAAAATGCATGAGCATTTTGATGACAGAAGAAAAAGAGAAGTAAAGAAAATGTACTTTATCACAACTAAAATATTATCACAACATTAATTAATAATATTGCAGATATAAGTTTTCCTGGCCTAATGAAAAACAAATAAATTGACCTGTCTCACATGTGATGAAGTGAACAAGGTAACTATACACAAATATCACGTGACAACTTGCTAAACAAGTGTGTCGCACATTGTGTGAGTGCTAATTGAGCTAAACTGTTTTCCAGGTTTTTAAAAATTATTTATTATTTTTCTATATGCTTTTTGAAGTCTGACTACTTCTGCATCTTTTGTGCTTTTCTTTTTTAGCCATTCACACATAAAAGGTTCAGCTCATTAGAGATGGGTGCTTTGACTTTTGTTTTAACGCTTATACATTTAAAATCATTTTACTACATTGACAAAACTTTTCCCAGAGAAACACATTGAGCTTACTTCAGTTTCTTTCTAAATATTGTTCTCTATGAAACCTGCTTTAGCATACTTGTTCTATTTTTGTCTCCTTTTGATAGTTTTAGCTGCCTTACACCTACTTTAAAATTTAGCTAGCCTTTTGCTACTTTTAGCTTTTTCACTGTTAGCTACTCTTTTGCTACCTTTGTTTTTAAAAGCTTTCACCTGTTTTTGCTAGCATTTGCTACTTTAATTTTTTAGCTAATATTTTGTTACATTTTGAGTTTATATAATTTTGTATTAGTATTTAGTCATTTGCTACGTTTAGCTTTAAGATTCAAGATTCAAGGGTCTTTATTGTCATTTGCATCACATGTGGTACATGAGGTGGAACGAAATTGTGTCAGCTATAATGTACATGCTTTAAGCTAGGTGATTTGCTTCTTTTTTAAATTTACCATACTTTTTACTATATAAGTCACACCTTTTTGCATAAATTAGCATGCCCCGCGACTTATACAGTGAAGCAACTCATGTCCCCCCCCCCCCCCCCATATTTATAACCCGATTTTTGGCTGAGATCTAATGATTTCATTCATTCTAACATGGAAAATATTGAACACTACCATTTTCAGCCGCTAGAGGGCGTTCGAGTAATATGGCAAATCAAGTGTCTCATTAATAGATAAAAGTGGCTATTAATGAGACACTTGTCTTGCCGTACAAAGCCACCTTCATCTCGCTCTGGAAATCCTGGCGCAAACGTTAAATCAGCTGCATTTCGCCGCACCGCCCAGGTGAAATTCAGCTGATTTGACCATTAAAGTGCATTTATTAAGAAAAGTTCAACTGAGACACACCTTTACTATAATTTCGAGCAAACACATAACTGTTTTTAGGTGGCCATCTTGGTAATTTCGAAGAAATGCACAGCGAGTTCTCCCTCTGCGCACTCCCGCAGCCGCGAATCAACTTTTGAAATGCAGCTGATTTTACCATCAAAGTGCATTTATTAAGAAAAAGTTAAACTGAGATACACCTTTGCTATAATTTCAAGCAAACAAATAATTGTTTTTATGTGTTAATCTTGTTAAAGGCCTCCCGTACATGCTCCTGCGGTCGCCATTTGGTAACCAATTGATTTTTTGGCACAATACCAGCCCACATTTCTGGGTGGTCAGCGGTGACACATAATAGATGCGACTTATACAGCGAAGCGACATATTTACGTTTTTTCCACGTTATTAGACATATTTGGACTGATGCGAATGCTATGGCAGTGCGTCGTGTACGGAAGCAAGTACGGTAACCAATGTTCTGCTTGTTTTCGATTTAATAACTCAGTTTCACCTTCTTCAGCACTCAGCATTCACACTGCATTTACACTGAAATGCAATTTTTCTAGTTTTCGCACGTTTTCACAAGTTGTTTTCCTTTCGGCTGCTCTCTTCTGCAGGGGTCGGCTGAGCAAGCAAATAAAGTTAGTTTTTAGATGTGACTGAAATGGCTCTAACTCGGTCATTTCTGAGCACAAGTTAATCTTAGTTAGAACTTTAGCATGAAATGCATTCGTTCAAGGACTGCTGGGCCTTTTCTCCCTCTGTTTGAACTTAACCTCTAGTAAACTTTCTTCTTCATGGAGGTGTTTGTCAGATTTGGGTTGCTGTGAAGAGCAGAGGGATTTCAGTCAGATCTCATGTGAGAGCTGACCACCACGATCACAACACTCACCGTTACACTCACCTGCACTGAGTTGACACTTCCGCCTGTGGGCAGCTTTATGTGTGTTTCTGTGTTTTGGGCTGGGTGGGTGTGTCTGAGTTGAGGGTGAGAATGAGAATTATTGCTGCCCTCACTTTGGTGTCCAAACGAAGCTCACATTCCTTCTGACTAACACCTCCCTCGGGGGACAGGATCAGACAGTCTGCAAGAGGAACGAACATGTGTGTGTGAGAAAGAGAGAGATGGACAGAGAAAGTTGTGTTAGAAGGTTCAGGTTAGCATGGACCAAAAGGACCAGGAAGCACCGACAACCTCTCCTCCATTACATTTCTTGTCTCGCTTTTTTCACTTTGCTTTTCTTTGTCGCCTTCCATCTTCATCATGAATGCAGCCTCATCTTTCCATTTCTCTTTCTTGTCTTTCAGTGTACCATCAGACTCTTAATAGCATCTGTCGACGCTTCGCTGACTGTCTGTTTTTCTTTCCTCCTTACCCTTTAAAAGGTGAATACTTTTAGCATCCTGCTTTTGTCTCTGTAGCTGTCTCTTTTTGACACTTTCTCCTTCGGCTTTATAAAACTCCCTCCTCTCTCCCCTTGCTTGCCTCTCTTCTTCTCACCATCCCAGAGATAGTCACCAAAATATACAGTCTTATTTAAAAGAGCACACTTGTATGCTTCCCTTGACCCATTTAGCTTCTTTTTTTTTTGTTTTTTGTTTCATGTCTGCTTTCAATTTTCCTTCCTCCTTTTATTTGTTTGGCAAAAGCAAGGACGTGAGATGCATTTTCGTCCTGTTTTCATTCATCCAGCTCCTCTTAATAGTTTCTTTCCCCTTCTTTGTCTTCAGACTGATGGACAGACAGATGCTTCTAACATGTTTAAATCTAAATTCTATCCTGCTCTCCTATTATTGTCATGTGTTGGACGATGACTAGCCTGTCCCTTCAGGGGTGAGACAAAGGAGAGCCCAGAAGACCAGAGCAGACCTTGTCGATTTCCATCTGCCTCCTTGCTGTCTATCGTAGACGACACAGACCTCCCCACTGGTACCATGAGTGACCCCTTCAGTCAGCTCGCATCAGCTGGATTGACAGCTGCCAATCAAACGCCTGTCCACAGGAGTGATGTGTTGGTAGACAGACACTCAGACTGTTTTATAGCTTCCACATTAATGTGCATCCATATTTAATTCATTCACTGATCCAAACGGTGACTTTTGACTCAAATT
Organism: Nematolebias whitei; assembly: GCF_014905685.2. Classification (NCBI taxonomy): domain Eukaryota; kingdom Metazoa; phylum Chordata; class Actinopteri; order Cyprinodontiformes; family Rivulidae; genus Nematolebias; species Nematolebias whitei. The sequence continues at coordinate 41,950,341 of NC_056504.1, forward strand.
GGAAGTGCTTTGACTGTATTTTTTATTTTTGCCAAATAAAACTATTAAATGAAATGATTTGACAAACATTTAAACAGACTTTAAAACTGTAATATTGGCAGTTGTGTCACAGAGTCATGCAAATGCTTCAGCGCTTACATGCGCCATTCAATGTCATAATACTGTATCATAATTATGGCATTTGAAGTCAAAATTCTGATTTTCAAGGTTAATTATGAGATACAAAGTCATAAATATGACTTTGAATGTCGAAATTACAACTTTGCCACTCAATATTATGACGGACCATTTGACATTTTATTTCTTTTCAGTGGCGGAAACAGGCTTCCATAGAAATCCATTGCTGCAGATAATTCACTTCACAAAACTACACTTTGAGTGAATGAATTAATTAATTAATAAATAAATGAATAAATGAATGAATGAATGAACGAACAAATGAATGAATGAATGAAATGCATATTTTAACATTAACCAATTCATTTTTCATCATCAGATGATTTTAGCCTGAAATCATGGCATCATATGTGCCTTCGATGTGAATTTCTTCAAGCCATGCTAGACATTTCATTTGTCAAGCCCCCACCTTTTTATAAGTTGATACAAAATGACTGTTTGTCTAAAGAAGAAAAATGAGAAAAATATGTTAGCTTCTTTCTCCTTAAAAACAACTTTATGTGGTTGATCAACAATTTAGTTGGCTCAACAAGACAGCCTGATATGGAGTGTAAATCTTACTATCCCTGACCAGCACAACTAAGATTGTGATTAATTTGACTACAAATTAACATATCAATAAGCCTTACAGGAAATGTCTCATTAATTAGTCATCCCTTAATTGGCCTTGAATGTCATTAGCGCGCCGTGCGTGTTAAGCAAGCATTCATTAATAATATTACAGGGATACTCGGATCAGAACAGCCAAGCTAAGATTAGTTAAACTGCCGCCACTGCCTTCAGCTGTTGCTTGAGACGGTGTGTGTTTATTATAGAGGTGTGTATGTGATGCGACACCCATGCCCATGTTGGTTCTGCTTTGACCAATGGTGCCTGGCATTGGGTAGATTGGGGGGAGGGTGGGGATGGAGGATGGGGTTTGAACCTCCCACTGGTGCTGATGAAGACAAATGAGCTAACAAGACATGACGGAATTGCTTTTTCAAAGAGGAGGTGGTGGGGGGCTGAATGCTATGTATGGGTATTGTGTTGAGGGTGGCTAAAGGATTGATTTATTGTTGCAGCTGCAGATAGCCATTGTTTTACCTCCCCTCCCAGCTTAATTCAACAAGACCCCGTGGTCTTTAATTACAGCCCCCAGCCTCTTCCATTCTCTCATGCATGTCCTTATTAGAAGAGTCATGGTGCACCTCATACATCCACGCTAACACAGGACAATATTTTATATAAGCGTCAGAGCCTGGGGGTGGGGGGGTTAGAGGAGTGCACAAAATGTCACAGCCATGATGATTTTGCACTTTATTAGCACCTTATGGTCAGGAAATTTCAGAAGAGATACAAGACTTGAAGAGTAATGAGATAAAGTCAACTTAAATTTTGAAACGAGGAACAAGGCACCTGTATGGAGCAGGAAATGTAACATAGGAGCACGATGTGAACAAAGGACAGGGAGGCTGAAGGTTAAAGACATGTTAAAAAGGTGCAGGATTGTGGAGCGTTAGGGCAAACCGTGTGAATTTTGTCTGAAAAAAGAGAAAAGACAACAGGAAAATGCAGAAAACAGGGAAGTTTATAAAGTTCACGTTCATTGCCTACTTGACAGTTACAGTCAGCTCAGAAAAGAAAACGCATGATTTAAATATGACACACCAACAAGTGGACAAAAAGCTTTGCCGGTATCGTTTCTCTGGTGTGAAGGAAAATGAATGAGAAGAGGAGTAAAAATATGCACAGCTCATCCCCCTCACAATTCATCACTGCGATGCTGCTCACTTGCTGAAATATCAGCCTATTAAAACATTCATTGAGCTGATTAAACTGCAATAAAATTGAACTGAATTTCCACTGGTACATTCAGTGCATGATTTATTAGGCTCTGCGTGGGCCTCTCCAGCACTGATAACAGGAATAATTCAGATGCTACTGCCACCTTTTGGCTGAGTGTGATTCTGTTATATTAAGCATGAAAGTAAAAGAAGCCCCTTTTCAGTTTCAAATGTATTTAAAAAATGATCATTCATCCATCATTTTACTTTCATTGCAACAATAAACTAACTTGCATATACTTTGTTAGACCCAATATTTTTGCAATACAAATACATTTTAAGCCTAATCAGCTGTCAGTAGTATGTGGCCATATTTAACATTTAGTTTTTTATTCCTCGCTGGCAAAAGACGAAGACGGCCAATACATGTAATGCATTTTGTGTGTCTTTGTGTGCGTGCACAAAGCTGCCACAGCTAAGTGACCCTTGTCAACACATAACTGGCATAAATTCAGTCAATTTCCTAGATGTTGAGCTTTGTAAAATATTATGTGGTTTCAGCTGAAAGTCATTCACAGCTAAACAAAATTTCATGTTGTGATGAGATTATTCATAACTTTATTTTCAAGGTTTGACCAACGCAGCTATAATGCTATCATGTACTTACATAAAACTCTGGCATGAAAGGCTCCAGGCAATATGCATTCCTTCAAAGGAATGATAGGCATTAGTTTTTCTTTTAATGTTTCCATTGGTATTGTTGTTAAGAAGTTAAAAATATCTGTCATGTTTGTTTTTTGAAACATATATTCAGTCTTTGCCACTGTCTCCAGACCATAAAACATAGCTGGTCTCACCACTGTCTTGTAAACTTATCTTTTAGTCTTTGCTGCCACTCTTGTCGCAAACAAATCACTCCTGAAACTTGTCTCCCTCCACTCCATTCTGGACTCTCTTTTTCACCTCTTTACCACAAGCCCTGTTTTCCTGGACAGTGGACCCCAAGTACTTGAAGTCCTGCATCTTTGTAACCTCTGCTGCTTGTAGCCTCACTGTTCCACCTGCCTCTCTCTGATTCACACACATGTACTCTGTCTTACTACGGCTGACTTTCATTTCTCTTCTTGCAAGTGCATACCTCCACCTCTCTAAGTTCTCTTTCACCTGTTCACTGCTCTCACCACAGGTCACAATGACATATGCAAACATTACAGTCCACAGTTTCCATGACTTCTACTCTTCTTTCCCTTTCATTCTCTTTATTTATTAATTCCTCAAAATAATCCATCCATCTTCTCGTCACGGTCTCCTCACTTGTTAGAATATTACCATTCTTTTCATTAACAAGCTTAACCTGCTGCACATCCTTTCCAGTCTGATCTCTCTGTTTTGCCAATCGGTACAAGTTCTTCTTGCCCTCTTTATTGTCCAGCCTTCCATACAACTCATCACACACCTTCTGCTTTGCCTTAGCCACCTCCCTCTTTGCTCTACATTGCATCTCCTTATATTCCTATCTCCTCTTTTCACTCCTCCTCTCTCCTCACTGTCACTATCCAGTACCTTCCTACCTGTCTCTCTAATACTGTTGCTGCAGTAGCCCAGTCATCTGGAAGCTCTTTCTTACCAACCAGAGCCTTTAACAGCTCTTCTATGAACTCCTCACAACATTCTTCTTTCCTCAGCTTCCACCATTTGGTCATTTTCTCTGACTTTATTTTTTTCTGTTCTTCACAACAACAGTCATTCTACACACAACCATCCAATGCTGTCTGGCCACACTCTCCCCTGCCACAACCTTACAGTCCTCAATCTCCCTCAGGGTTCCTTTTCTATACAGAATGTAATCAACCTGCATCCTCCTGCCTCCAGTCGTAGATCACTTTATGTTCTTCCCTCTTTAGGAAATAAGTGCTGACTACAGCCATTTCCGTTCTCTTGGCAAAATCCACCACCATCTGTCCTTCCTGGTTCCTTTCTTTGACACCAAACATACCCATCACTTCCTCATCCCCTCTGTTTCCTTCACCAACATGTCAATTCAGGTCTGCTCCAATCACCACTCTCTCCTCCCTGGGAATACTCTATCGCTTCATCTAGATCCTTCCAAAATGTTTGCTTCCCTTCCACTTGGTCTCTTGGACACAGAAAACATATACCTTCCTTCTCTGCATCATGTCAGCCAGCTCACTACCTTTGCTTGTCATTGTCTCCACATTTAGAGTTGCCATCCTCAGTCCTACATTCTTGACTTTGCTCTTCTCCTCAGTCTCCTGATTTGTTTCCCTCTGCGTAGTCTTGGGCTAACAGTAGCACAGTTAACACCGGAACCCTGTTTTTCAACACAACCGGTGGCGGTTGTTGTTAACCCGTGCCTCAGCCAATCTGTATGGTGCCGCTTATGAACTCGCATGTTAGTTTTGACAAAAGTGTTTTACATTGGATGCCCTTCCTGACACAACCCTCACCATTTATCTAGGTTTGGGAACGGCACAAGAGATACACTGGCTTGTGCTCCCTATTAAACACAACCTGAACTTGGTAAATATTTGGTCTAATTGGTGAGGGGTCAGACTGTGGCAACAGATCACACTGCAACAGCTGAGGTGGAAGTGTTTTGTGTTGAACTGCTCTTGTATTGATCTGTACGGTTTATTACAGGCAGCCCGAATGTTAACAGTGTCTGGGAAGACAGTAGCAGGGATTACCTGGAAATAGAGCTATTGATCGGGGGTTTGCCTCAGGAGAGAGTTACATGTCATTCAACTCAACAGAAGTCAACTTTTTTTTAAATCTGTCTCAAAAGAGGTAGAGCACAAATGCCACCTGACATGTGAATATGATAAGGTGGGTTTCACACACTGATGTATCTACTTTCAAGGCTCATTATATCGGTACTGTTAGAAAGGTGAGGTCTGAGTGTTGAGTCTGTTCAGTTCAGTTTTCTTCATTTAGTGCTCATCTCCACTGATTTCAATTAGCCTATTGCTTTCACAGCTCTTGTTTTTACATATGTTCTGTTTTAGTTTTCTTGACAGTGTCATCATTGTAATACACTGATTGCAGTAAAAGGGTAATTATTTCTTTAAAGATATTTTGATAATCAAACCAGGTACTTTGATGTTAAGTTTGACATCTCAAACATTTAAAGAATTTCTACAATTGTGTGCAAAGAAAATGTTAAGATCCTAAGTCTGACGGCTCGGGGAGAATCCAATAAAAAAATTAAGTAAGACTACAAAAATGTGAGGTAATATTTGGTCTACGATTGTAGTGAACATCATATTGTGGCAAGTTGCTAAAAGATAAACGTAGTGTGTGTGTGTGTGTGGGGGGGGGGGGGGTTTGAATTATCAAGCCGTCTGTGCTTCACAATTGCAATCTCAATCTGTTCTGGTATGACAGTCACACCAGTGTCACATTGCTGCATAAGTCTCTGTCTTCTGGCTGCAGTTGATCAGTGGTTAAAAAAAAACATTGACCCCATTGTACCCCATGCTAGACAGCCTGAACTGCATTATAAACTGCTGTCTTGCTTTAAACTGCTACTTGTCTTCCCATCTTTTCAAGTGACCATAGAGTGATAAGTAAACGGATCAAAAAATGCAACCTTTAAGCACAGCTGAAGATGTAAGTGAAAAATGATTTTAATGACTAAAGCAAAACGCTGACAGTGCAGCAACATCAAACTAACAGTTCAAACCAAAAACTGCAGGAACATAAAAAAAAAAAACAATGATCACAACCACAGAGTGCCAAAAATTCTGGAGAAACATGACAGAAGATGAAAGCGCGAACCGAGAGTATATTTATGCTGGAGGAGTGATTACTGAGTGTTCAGATGAGACTAATGAGCAGAAGAACAGGTGTAAATGACTGAAGGCAAGAATGAGAGAAACAAGAGTCAGTGAGGAAATGAAACCACAAGAAAAATCATGGCTGAATTTATTAAAAAAATAATAAAATTTGAATAAAAAAACACACAAAAACAATCAAAATCGTGACATAAGCACATTTTCTAAGATTCATATTGATCCTTTTTAAAGATACTCTGTCTAAAATATTTTGTTTGTTTTCAGAGGCTGCATGGTTGTCCTTGCGTACTTGACTTGCTTTAACAATAAAGGTCATTAGTCTGTAAAGAGGTGATGTCAAAGCTATTAATACAGCTCAGACCCACAGTGGTTTTTCTGAGACACAGTGAGGTGATACTGTGAGGATGTGGTACCCTGGTGTCTTTTCAGTTTTGGGGCTCCTCATTGTCGGCTTGCTTGTGACTCTGCTGCTCTGGTGTAGAAATAATGGTCAAGGTATGAAGATGGTGTGAATATTTGTGTCTTGGTGTTAGAAGTCAGCTCGTTCTTGTTCCGTTTCGGTCTGTTCTTTGTTTAAATATTATTATGGGACGGGTCTACATTGAATATGCTTTAAATTTAAAGTCATGTTTGTTGTTTGCTTTGTTACACACACTTATGACAGTATGCAGGGTTTTTTAGATTGTGTCACTTACAGATAATAATCAAGCCTGAGTTATAATGACCAGTAGTAGACAACTGCTCATGTATCTATTTACAGTCAGCTGTTTGTACCAGAAGAGTGTCAGACTTCTTCTGTCATCCCATTAAGTTTGTACTTTTGTCATTTTCATTCACATATACGTTCATCAAAGGCTATTTTTTTTATTTTTTTTATTTTTTATTTAGCCTTTATTTATCCAGGTAGTCTCATTGAGCCACGAGAACTCATTTTCAAGAGACCTGTTTAGGGAGCAGATGGGGGTTAAGGGCCTTGCTCTTGGGCCCAGAGTGGGGCGAATGAGGGTGGGTGCAGGTGTGGGTGCTTCACCTACCCCACCCACATTTTTGATGTTGTCTGTACCGGGGCTTGAACCGACGATCTTCCGATCACAGGCCCACCTTCTCTAACCTCTGCGCCACCACTCCCCCAATAATACACACTGTCCATATTGTTGTTTCAATTTAATTTTTATTTTAGTGTTGATTGTTGACTTTGAACTGCTTCATAGTTTGTAACATGTGCACTGATGTAAAAAAAACGATTGTGGTTTCGACATCTTGGTATGACTTTAGCTGTCTTCACAAAGACTGGACAAACTGTTTAATTTAATTGAGACATAAAGTTAATGTGTATATCTACAGTGAACTACAGTGCTGTGCTGATTACACAAACTGTGGACTAACATCAGATCATTTGTCAGGTGAAAAGGGGGTTTAGTGAAGTAGAAAACCTCTCTAACCTGACAGTTATGTCTCAAGACACTTAAAGATTAAGCTTTTTATATAAAGTCGTAAAATAAGCACATGCTGTTATAAAAAATGGCTTTTGTGGGAGACATTTTAGCCTGTTTGGCATTGAATTATCAGAATCTTGCTGTATTCTAAATCTATATTCCTGTATTTATGGGTATTTTCCAATAAAACAAAGCAAAACTAAAATATTGTATGTGCTTTTCTGTATTTGAGTTGTTCTAAAATAACCAACCAATTAACTGTAGCTTGTAAGACACCAGATAAGGCAAGTGGGAGTGTTCTCATCTGCAATGACCAGATAGAGCATGGCTCATTTTCTGAATAACAAAATGGATTAAAAAAAAAAATCATGCTTGAGCAGCTCATCTTTTGTAGAGAGGGTTTTTCATGTAAGATGACATTTTGCAGGTTGAACTGAGCTAAGTACGTAGTTAGGATAAATATGCATCATGTTTTCCTCCTCAGGTGGTGATGACCTCTCTGCAAATGAACGTGAGACATGCTCAAGTGTTAACTCAGCAGAGGATGTTGGTAAGTCGGAGTTGGAGATATTTTAGTCAAAAATTTAAAATAACATATTGTAGTCTCATGAGATATTGTTAAGCGTCAAGACATCAGAGGATATGTTGGTAATGACGCTCAACTACTATCACATCAAATATGAGCTCATTGTCTGTTAAACTTTCTGCGTTATTATAATTTTTGTGTTTTTAAACATCTGTTATCATCTTAAATGGAGTCAATTTCAAAAGTTAATCTGTTGTAGAAGTCTATCCAGGGGTTATTTTCTGAAAGTTTCATTAAAGCTCATCCAGTGGTTCTCGAGATACTTTTGTGACGGACATAAACACGGACACATGCACACAGAGACGCACACCAGCCAAAACATTTTAGTCTGCCCTTTGCCTTTTGGTGGTGATAATTATGATCACTGGTCTACAAAGAAAACACAGTATTGGTAGAAAAAAGCTCACATAACGTGCAGTTTTGCGGTTACAGATACTGATCGGTTCCAACTGTAACTAAAAAGATTTAAATAAACTTTCACAATATGATATAAATGGTATGATATACAATATGATGCAGTACATTCCAGTATGACAGTACAGTACAACATGTCCTCTTAGGAAAGATCTCTGACTAAATGCTATCCCAATAGCTGCATTCCTAAAATTATTATATATAGATCATAGCTAAATTAATTTGAAAATAAAATAATGATAAACATAAGAAACTAATCTGTTTAAATAGATAATATTGTTACTTTTAAATTAAGAAAAGGGCCTTTTTTCTCCAAAGCTGCAGACCCACTACATCTGTGAATCCCATTGTACCATCTGTATTTGGTATTTTTAAAAGATAATCACACATTTGTAATCAAGAGCTGTAACAAAATCCATTCGGTGGTTAGTGGTAGTTCTGGGACAAAGCGCTATCAAATTACATTTAAATTCAAGTTTATTAATAAAGAATGACACAGCTATTGTACAGCAGCTTTATAAAAATGTATCTGAGCACAGAAAATTTAAAAGTTGTTTTAGGAATCAAGGGAAGTTTAATCTAGAAAAAAAAAAGAATTTTAGGGCTTTGTTTAAATCTTGGACTAATCTTATTAATATTTTTCTGAATTTACACACACAGTTATGAATTCGTTCTCAAGTGAAGATATTTATGTTTAGTTTAATTAAAACCCAATCTAATAATAACTCTGTTTGCAAATTTAATTTGGATGCCAAGAGGTGTTGAACACTTTCAATAGGCACTCCATACGCTTGTTTGTGTGTGTGTGTGCGTGCATGTGTGCATGTGTATGTGTGTGTGTCTAAATGCGTCACAACTATGTGTGCCTCCATGTCTGCCAATAGCGCAGTTAAGCTGGGCACTTTTGCAACAGCTCTGACGTTCCAGAACAGGCAGTTTGAGTTACCGTAGAGGCACCTTGTGCTCCACACGCTACAGCTGCACTCACGGCCTCTTTCTGTCAGACAGCCTCAGCTCCAGGACCATGGCTCAACAGACTCCCGTCGACCCCACCAAGATGGGTGAGGGCCGGGCCATTGCCGTGCTGACTTCTGGTGGCGATGCCCAGGGTGAGTGAAAGATTTGCAGAGTGGTGTTGGGGGATTTTAGGATGCAGGCATGGCATCTGGAAGGTGTGATGTGTTGCAAATCAGTACTTAGAGCATAAATTATTCAGGTCATACTCAGACTCTTGAAGTTTCTTGTAATGTCAACGTTTGACAGACCAGCTCTGTCTCAAATGCTGTACTTGTTTAATTTAATGAAATACAGTTGACTAAATGGCATCTACAATCATGATGTCCTGCTGAACTTTCAGAAATAAAAGACCAGAACTGACATCATTTATTGAAAAGTAGAAATGCCAACCACATCATTATAGCTGAAACCAAACATATTACACTACTTATGACAAATTTAACCATTTGGAAATTAAACCAGTCACTTCATGTGATTTCTCTTAGCCATCAAAGAGCCAGATAATGCAAATGGGAGGTATGAAATACAGAGTCATGCAGACAGTCCTCTGACCTTTAACTTGATGAGGAGCATGTCCATGGTGACCTTTGGAAAGGTGGGCCAGTGACCCCACACCTCTGAAGTGTGAGCATGTGAAAGGTGAAGCAACCCACCTTTAGTTTTTCTATCATTTATAAAAACCTAAACATGCAGAGCTTTTTCTTACCTTTCTTTAATTGCAAAAGGAATATTTTTCAGCCAAGTTTGTTCCATCTTCCAGTTCTTGTTTCTCTCTAGGACTACTCACTAATGATGACTAATTTTAGAGGCATGACCTTTCTATGTGTAAATTAGTGTGTATGTTGAGGAGGCCCTCCCACTGTTCCTTCAAGTCCTCTTATTTCTTTGTACTGTAAGTGGAGATGCCCCTTGCACCCTTAAAGTAATCCTATCTGCAGCTTGTCCTTTAAGTAACCCCCCACCCACCCACCCACCCACACACACATACACACACACATACATACATTT
>NC_056504.1:41960959-42039040 GCF_014905685.2 Nematolebias whitei
CTTGAGATATCTTGAAAATATGAACCACAGAGTTACTAGGATTTTTTCAACTGTACTACCAAGATGTACAGAGTTATGACTATTTTAGAGTTGCTGTCTTTAAAGGAAGTTTAGATATGTACAATCTGTGTGCACTCACCACAACAAAACAATAGTTTTTCACAATATGAGTCATTAAAACATTTTTACTTTGTGCCCATTTTGCATGTGATGACACTGACCATTCATCTACAGTTACCTGGCCTTGGTGACAGCTCTGGCCTGTGGTGCAGATTGGGTGTTCATCCCAGAGATGCCTCCAGATGAACAATGGGAGGAGCATCTGTGCAGAAGACTGACAGATGTAAATGTTTTACTTTGCATCATCAAAACCATGTTTATTTTGGCTTCATCTTCAATTTGTAACCTGCTCCTCCTTAGCAAAGAGGCCGTGGCTCCCGATTGAATATTATCATTGTTGCAGAGGGAGCGATTGACCGCAAAGGTAAACCCATTACCTGTGACCACGTCAAACAGGTCAGTGTCTCAGTATAACTGATCATGTGGTTCAGTCACATTTCAGCCAGATTACTCATAAATTGTGCATGTTTCCAGCTGGTGTCAAAGAAGCTAGGCTTTGACACCCGAACCACCGTCCTAGGCCACGTTCAAAGAGGAGGAACTCCTTCTGCTTTTGACAGAATCTTGGTAATACCTCAATAAACCTCTTTAATCTGTTCAACGATTAATCTTTATTTTTTCTCCTTAAAATCAGTCTGATTTTCTGACTGTCTCTCTGACTCTATCACTGGTATGATTCAGGCCAGCAGGATGGGTGTGGAGGCAGTTATGGCTCTACTCGAGGCCACACCAGAGACTCCTGCCTGTGTGGTCAGCTTGTCTGGAAACATGGCCATCAGGCTCCCTCTCATGGAGTGTGTGCAAGTTGTAAGTCAACATGCATGATAAAAAAATAAAAAATTGCTGGATGAACGTGACATTAACCCTGGGAGGTATGCACTTCCCAGACAAGTAAGCACCAAGTGGCTTCAGGTTGAAAGTTTTATATAATTGTTGATAGCATTTCTTCAACTGCTTCCAGACTAAAGACGTCACGACAGCCATGGCTGAAGGGCGCTACGACGAGGCAATAAAGCTCAGGGGAAAGTGAGGCATGCATCTTTCTGTGTGTTTTTTAAAATCTGATGCCTTGTGATTTGTTTCAAATGTCTGCTCATTTTCTGGGGCAACAGGAGCTTTGAGAACAACTGGACCACTTACAAAATGCTGGCCCACGTGCACCCTCCAGAAACAAAGGTCAGGAACCAGATTATCACCGTTATAGCTCAAAACGATTCTCTCAGTTCTCACTTTTGACTTTGACCTGACAGGTATCTTTGTGAATTTATCTTTACCAGAGTAATATCAACATTGCCATTCTGAACGTGGGAGCTCCGTGCGCAGGAATGAATGCTGCAGTACGAGCAGCTGTCAGGACCGGGCTCCTTCAGGGTCATCAAATGCTGGCAGTGCATGAAGGCTTTGATGGCTTGGCACATGGAATGGTAATATATATGAACACAAATAATGAGTGGATCAAAATTGCTTGGACTTTGAATATTTTTAACACAACCAAGAAATCCTGAGATTAAGGTTATTGTTTAGGAATTATGTGATTCTTATGAGATCTTCTTTACATGACTTACACAGATTGAGCCTATCGGCTGGTCTGGAGTGGCAGGATGGACTGGAAAGGGAGGATCCATGCTGGGCACAAAGAGGTGAGCCATTTCAGTGCAGTACTGATGACTGATGAGTGTTCACTGAATTTCATGAAGATTGGCAGAGTTCATTTAACATAAACTTTGCTAATATTATGTTCTACCATGTCACCTCTATTTGTTTTAAAGAACTCTGCCCAGTGAGTTTATGGAGGAGATCAGTCTAAACATCACCAAGTTCAACATCCATGCTATTGTCATTATTGGAGGCTTTGAGGTAAACAGTTCTTCACTTTTATTATTTTGGTGGCAGATTGTTCTTTTTTTCATATCAGCAGAGAAGCTTAATAATAATAACTGGATGATCTCTGCCTGATTCCAGTTCCATATTTTCGTGTTTTCAATTTTTTTTTTTATGAATATTGTTTCCTTTATAAGCCTCTTGTGCTTTAGTGTTTGTGTTTTGTTCCTGTATTTAATAGTTTGTTCCTGTAATTTGTGTTTTAGTGTCAACTTTTGTTAAAACCTGTTCCATTTCCATGTAACTCCCTCAAACCCAAGCAACAAATAATCCCATCAGTAAAACCTTCTGGGTCAAACTGATCCAGTGAGCCAATTGTATTTTTTCCAGATGCTAACCTGAAAGACGCTATCAAATCAAGGGTTGACTGAAGCTGTGTCCCAATCCAACGGCTGAATACTATGAAGGATGCAGCCGTTGCATTGGGACACAGCTTGAGTTTTGGATGTCCGGGTTTCATTTTGTCAGCTTTTTCAGTGTTGCTGAAGAGCCAGCAGGTCAGCTAACAGTGGTTTCTGAAGGTGACTTCGGGAATTCAACGTAGTTCATGTAACAAGTGTTTGGTTTTGGAAAGGTCTACAAAAAATATATATAATAGTTGTTGAGGGTCGTTTTTAATTGTGTTTTGTACAATTTTTGCAATTTCTCTGCAATTAACTCTAAATTGTCCCTAGGTGTGAGTGAGAGAGTGAATGGTTGTTCATCTCGTTTGTCTCCATGTGTCCCTGTGATGGACTGGAGACCCGTCCAGGGTGTCCCCTGCCTCTCACACAGTGATGGCTGGACATGGGCACCAGTGATCCCCACAACCCGAAAAGGAAGAAGCGGGTAAAAATAATAGATGGATGAATGGTTAACAACAGTTTTAAACACATCCATCCTTTTTTAACCTGCTTTTTATTTCTGGGTTACAAAAGCTAATGCCTGTCTCCAATGGTCATTGTGTGAGAGGCAAGATACGTCCTGGACAAGTTGCAAGTCCATCACATACAGTGACATACAGCCATTCACACTCTCACCCACGGCTAGGTACAATGTAAAGTTACCAAACAACCGACGCTTTTGGTCTGTGAGAGGAAACTGGAGTGTTTCTTTTAAACATACTTTATAAATAAACTTTACTTACTTTGTCAAATGGCTTTATGAGCAATGTCTGTATACATCAACCAGTAATAATTGGGGTCAAAAATCTTTGTGATATTTATTTTGTTGGTTGAAAGAAAAAAAAAGTGAACCAATAAGCTGTAATACTTTGGAATCATACAGAAAAGTTTTTTTTTTAAAAAGGCCCACTAGCTGCAAATTAACATAAACTTATGTATCCAAATTTCAGCGCTTATTTTCAATAAATGGTCTCATGATTCTAATGCTGTTGACCTTTAGCTGTCCCTTCATCAGGTGTTGCCACGGCAAGTGAACTCACATGATAGATTTGGCAATTGTTTTAAAAGTTATTTGTTACTTTCTCTTAAACAGGCCTTTCTGGGGGGTTTAGAAATGGTGCAAGGTAGAGAGAAGTATGAGGAACTATGTGTTCCTCTTGTTGTTATTCCTGCGACCGTCTCCAACAATGTCCCGGGCTCAGACTTCAGTATTGGCACTGACACTGCCCTCAACACCATAACCATGGTAAAACTTTTCACTGATCCCAAAGTAATCGTAAAATTATCAGCTCCTTTTCACTCCATTAATCTACCATCACATATTCACATTTTGCAGACATGTGACAGGATCAAGCAATCTGCTGCTGGCACCAAGAGAAGAGTGTTCATTGTCGAGACCATGGGAGGATATTGTGGCTACCTGGCAACCTTGGCTGGGTTAGCATCTGGAGCAGACGCAGCCTACATTTATGAGGAGCCGTTCAACATTCATGACCTTGAGGTGCGTCTGTGTGCCTTCTTATGAACAGATAAAAGAGATTAAGCAAAAACAATGGCATCCATCAGGAAGAATTATCTGGATCCTTTTAAACCAGTTGACTTGTACGTAGGTGAATGTGGAGCATCTGGTGGAGAAGATGAAGACCACGGTGAAGAGAGGGCTCATTCTGAGGTTTGATGGAGTTCCTTTGACCCCCTTTGTTTTCAAATTGTAAACTTAAGGTTCATGTTTTTTCTATTGTTCTGTTTTAGAAATGAGAAGTGCAACGCAAACTACACCACTGACTTTATCTTCAACCTGTATTCAGAGGAGGGCAAGGGTGTTTTCGACTGCAGAAAAAATGTCCTTGGTCATATGCAGCAGGTCTGCTTCTTCTGTTCATTCTGCCAGTCGTCATTCTTGTCAACATTTTTGCTAGCAATTTACAATAAATCTTCTTTATTAGGGTGGAACACCCACTCCTTTTGACAGGAACTTTGGCACAAAGATGGGGATGAAGTCTGTTCTTTGGTTGACTGAGAAGATGAAGGAATGCTATAGACATGGTAAGAGCCTGAAGCAAATAAAAATATAATGACGGTGGCTGTTCTAATGTTCACATCCTTTGTGCTGACATAACCTCTGCTTTCAAATCCAACTTCCAGGTCGCATCTTTGCCAACTCTAAAGATTCAGCCTGTGTCCTGGGAATGAGGAAACGAGCTTTGGTGTTCCAGCCTTTGGCAGAACTTAAAAATGAGACTGACTTTGAGTGAGACTTTATTTGAATACCTGCCTTTGCTTGATATCTACTCTCATTAGCACTGCCACTTTATGATCACTACAATTTATAGCAACATAAAATGTATTTTTTTTGGTTGAGTCCATAGAACTTATTCTAGATTTGAGGTGGAGAATAAAATTGGTGTATAAAGCAAGTTTACATTTAGAGCCAAGGCTGAATGTTGCACATAAGTAACATGTTGGTCTAATTGTGCCCTTATGAAGTTTTTGTGTAAAACATTTAGCTAATAACCCTCATTGTCTAAGTTCATATTTCTGAATATATTCAAACAAAAAGTCAGTTATTGCCTTCTGGTTGGTGAAGAGGGTAATATTGTGTTTGCATGTGTTTGTGTGATTTTAACCAAACTTGCAGAAAGCTATTTATTTTATGTCTACAACTGTTTTTAACTCAATTGGAATTACCTCGAGCTGACCTTAAAAACACAAAATGATGTTCTCTATCTCGGTCAATTCTTCAGACACTGACTTGGTGTGGTAGTAGTTAAGGCTTATCTCCAGCCCACGTTCTGACTGCTAACAGATTGCACAAGATCTGTTTTAAATATTTTGATATTATCTATTTGGAGTCAACTTTTTTAGCAAAATATATATAAAAAACTAGATGGATTAAAAATAAAACTTTCAGGAAATGATCATTGAATACACAAATAAAACTGATTAACTTGTGGAGCCAACACAAATTAAGATGGCTTCCAAGGTTTACCGACTTTAACATAAAAATAGCAATACTTCAGGCAGTTTTACACATTTGTAAGGCGTTCAGCAATTTCCTAATTTTATTATTATTATTAAACTGCATCATTTTATCAGCAAAAGGTTCTTTGAACAGAAGAATGCTTGTTCTGCAACCTGTGACATCTGTCAGCTTCAGATAATTCACTTCACATATCTACACTTTAGATGTATATTTTAAAAAGTCTGCTTGCCTGTGATCAATTTTCCAGATTCTTTTTTGTTTTCTCTTCGCCCTTTTTGACTGATGAAAACTGTCATTTTCAGACATCGTATTCCAAAGGTCGAGTGGTGGATGAGGTTGAGGCCCATCTTGAAGATCCTGGCCAAGTACAAGATCAACCTGGACACCTCGGAGAAGGCTGCAATGGAACATGTCATCAAGAAGAGAGGCGTAGTTCCTGTTTCTCAATAGCCTTTCTGTGGGATCATCATGTTCCAGGCTTTAGTTTCTTGTTTTCCTTTAAAGCACTTTGTAAACTTTGTGCAATATGAATAAAGACGTGCAAAAATAATCTTACAATACAAAGTCAAATATCACATGTGGTTGTTTATTTTCATCCATCCATCTTTACACACTTCTTCCTTTTCGGATCATGGGGGTCAGTGGTGCCCATGCATGTCCTGCAGTCACTGTGAGAGGCGGGGGACACCCTGGACAGGTCTCCAGTCCATCACAGGGACACAGAGACAAACGAGACATACAACCATTCACTCTCTCACTCACACCTAGAGACAATTTGTTTACCAATCAGTCTAACATGCACGTTTTTGGTCTGTGGGAGGAAAGAGGAGTACTTGGAGAAAACCCATGCAAGCACAGAGAGAAAATGCAAACTCCACCGAAAGGCCCCCGACAGGGATTCAATCCAGCGACCTTCTCACTAAGAGGCAGAAGCTCTATCAACTGCAACACCAAGTAGTTTATTTTATTTTATTATATTTTATTCATTTATTTATTTATTTTTGCAGAAAAATATAATAGTGTTGTGAAGTATGACGTGATTTAACCATTTTTGTTATTGAAAAAGGTCTTCACTCCAAGAAACCCATTATAAAACTTCATACAATGCTTAGAAATTGTTTGTGGTTAGAGTACTTGTTCTCCATTGCAAGAGTTGGGGGTTCGATTCCACCAGAAGTCACATGCAGAAGTGTTCCTGGGCAAGACACAATGAACCCCTCATTGCGTCAGCTGTGTGTCCCATGGGCATATGAATGTGATTTAAAAGCACTCTTTATAGATATAGTAGGGTGCTGTGGGTAAATGAGGGCACAGATCGTAGTGTTAAGTGCTTTGAGTATATTGATAAGATAGAAAAGCACTGTATTAGTGCAGTCCATTTACCATTTATCATACGTCTGACCATTTGCAGTTCATACTAGTAATTATTGAATAGGTTTACACTAAAAAATAAAATGAAATACTTGCAGTTTCTTCAAAAAGCAAAACAACAAAACACTTTTATTTTAAAGCAAAACATATATTTAATATCTTGACTCACCCCTCATTTTATTGGAGCTTTATTTTCCTGTAATCTTTTTTTTTTTTAATCAAAATCAGTGGTTTTCAAAGCTTTCTCTCAATGTATTTTTCTGTTTATTCTGATCTAATTATTTCAGGTCACTAAACTCTACCTATTCATGGTAAGCTGAACATAAACTCAAGAAATGGGACTCAACTTGGAAAAACAATTTAATTTGTGTATTATGGGATAATATCATTCATTTAGAGACATAAGTTATGCTTGTTTCTTTTGATGCATTTGGAGGTAAAAGCACAAATGTGCAGCATTTGTCAGGCATCAAATAGCTTCATGACATTAACAAGGTGATTTGCAAAAAATTTTAGGCCAATGTTTAGGCCTAGATGGATCAGCTGAAGGATGATGCATCTCTCTGTTATATTGGTTATTTTTCTTATTCTCAAAGCAACAAGTTCAAACACTGCTCATCTTAGGAATGCTACTGTATATATATATATATATATATATATATTTTTTTTTTTTTTTTGCTTGTTCTATTTCCTCTTCTTTTTTGTAATAAACTGTTTGACTTTTTTCAAAGATGCAACAGGAAAGATTGTGGAAAATCGTTATTTTGTCAGGCTTCTATGTACCTTAAAGATACAAATGAATAAATGAGAAATAAAAAGGATCAAAACCAAACACTTTAATGAAGCTGACTAAAAACGGAAAATAAATCTAATTTAACTTTAAGAGCAAACACAAGAATACAAACCCTGGCTTCTTTGAAATAAAATTTAAAAGAATCAAGGAGGATTTGAAGACTTGTACACAGCCTACCTGTTAGGTAAAGCTATTACACTACTTAAACGTCCAGCCTTTTTCTTTTAAAAAAACTAACTTGCACATTTCATTTTCCAAAATGCATATAATTCTTAATAAAAAAGAGGGTCCAAGTTTAATTATTGATTAATTTTTAAACTGTTTGACAACAAGTTGCCAAAGCAGAGATATCAGAATCTACCGATCAAGTTTTGTAGTTGAAAACTACGACACCCACAAATCTTTGCGCTTCCACGGGGGGCGGATCTTCTTCTGGATTGGTCAGCGAGATCTTTCAAAAACTGTGCGCGCAGTTCAGTTGGATAATGGTACACAGACACGTTCGGCAGTGAGTACTTCTGAAACATTTATTTTGAACAGAAAGTACCCAGGTTTTCTGCTGTAAAGTGTTTTTTCAAGAAAACGTCGAGCGCTTTATTTGAGTGCTAGCTAACGGTCTTGGTAAAAAAAAAAGAGAAAAGTTCAACTGTTAGCTTAAAAACCGGTTATTAACCGCGGTTGACTTATCGCAAACACCCATGTTAGCTCATTTTTATTCAAATTAAAGTTTGGCCTAATTTAATTAAAGTATCATTTGCAGGTTTCGACATGAAATGCTTGAAAGTGGACGAATACATCAAGCGGACCTCTTCTGTTGAAGAAACGGGGCTTTTATACGAAGAATTGAAGGTTAGCACAAAAGCAGTGTTTCAATGTGTTGCTGGAAAACAGCTGATTGAAAGTTTTATCTTTAAAATGTCATTAACTGCCTTAACCCTTGTAGGGTTTTAATTTTTTGTTTGTTTGTTAAACAGCCAGTGGGTCTGGTGTGACCTGCGAATTTTGGTGTTTCAAATTCCACTCAGTCAAACAATTTTACAAAAATACTTGCAGATGTTTACTTTACCCCCTTTACAAACAATCTAATCAGCATATATGATTAAAAGTTGCCCTTAATGTTGTTAGGTTACTTTTTTTATGTATGTATGTTTTATGTAAGAACTTCTTGGGGTTTTGGGGTCTGGTTTTATAATTGTGTATATATACAGTATATATATTTTTTGTTTCTTGATATCATTCTCACAAAGGTCAGTTTCATCTTTAGAAGATCCTGTTATGTGAGGTTAAAAAAAAGTGTTGTATATAATGTGTCCACTTAGCCCTTGAGTCATGTATACTGGACATGCTCATACTGTATATTTTTTTAACATTTTTTTGTGCCACTGAAACCAAAATGTCTATTTTTCAGAAATATGTAAAAAGTAAACCTGGACTCCAGGGTCGCACACTGTGTGACAGGGTCATCAGAGCCTGCAACCATCAACTTGGAGGTGGATCATGTCCCCTTGATCACATCAGTGTGTTGGTAAAGCTGGTTGAGCTTTCTCTTCGTGGCTATGATCTTTCTGCAGAACTTGCAGCTCAAAGCAGTCCGTTATACATGGAAAAGATAATTTTCCATATTGTCAAGAAGCTAAGCTCCCTAGAGGTCCACACTCTTTGCAGCCATGTTGCTGCATTGCTTTACAACAGGCTTTCCGCAGTGAAGCAGGTATGTACACATAAAGGTCCTTGTGTATGTTAGCAGCAATGTATTCAACAAGCATGCAGTTTTGTTTTTGTGATCTTTAATGTTTTTGCAATATTTCTAGGTTCAAGAGGATTACTTTGCTTTTGTGCGGAGCTGCTTCTCTGTGCTTTGGAGTGGACTATCTGCTGCCAAAGACAAAAAAATACTGAATCCTCAGCTCAAACTGCACTGCCGGATACAAGCTTTGAGCTTCGTCTTGTTGCTGGACACAGAAAATGCAGTTTCCACTTTTTCTAAAGCTTCAATATACACAGAGGATGCCATCACTGAATTTGAAAATGGATGTGAGACTGTGACCAAGGAGGATGCTTCTTTTCTTTTCCAGGAAATGCAGACACTTTTTAAAAGATGTTTTTCTGGTGAGCAAAGCTGTAAGAGGGAGGCCTTCAAGCATGAAACATCAAGTTTTTATGTGTTTTCTGAGATGGTGCTGCTTACAGTCAAGACTGTTTGTAAGGCTAGCTTCCACAGTCTAGCCTTTACCTTCTTGAATGATATGGAGAGCAAGATCTTGGACTGGGTTGGCCCTCAGTGTATACCGCTGGTGCTAGGCAAATGGGGAGTAAAAATTCATGCAGCGTTAAAGGCTGACAAAGAGAGTGGTCAGGCTTTGACGGAATGTGCTCGGGCTTTGAGGTCGATCTCAGCTGATCTGGGTAACCAATGGTGTCACGCAATTCTTGAAGGCTGTAGTCTAGTGGTGTGGGCTGTTGAAAATGGACACAATAAGGGAGTGAGTGGACCAGAACTTCTAGCTGTGTTTTCATTTCTTGAGGAGTACCATGAATGGATAACAAAAATACGAAACAAGGTTAGTGGAACCCCCAAACCTGTTTAAACTATAACAAAAAACTACTTTTTAACTTAAGATTTTTCCCCTTCCCAGAATTCAACATGCCAGGCTGAGGACAGCCGTCTGCAGCATACTCTTTGTTCTAGTATTTACCAAGGTTTTGTATTTGCTTATGAAAGCATGCTTGCATCACAGGTGAGTAGATCTGGAGAGGACACGTTCCGTGATATTGATAAAGTAGATAAATGAACCTCACTGCTACAAAATGTTGTAACATTGCAGATTGTAATTAGTTTTAGATTTTAGTAGTGATGGTTGTGTATGGTTTTCAGCTGGAGAGCAGTGAGACTCTGGACAGAGTTCTGCTCTACTGCCGGGCCACAACTGGACTGTTGATGACAGAACTTCACAAGTTGTCTAACGAGAATCTGCTCAACAAATCAGGTGACCTCGTTGTATTTCATTAATGTCCACTGGCAGCATTAATGCTTTCAAAATGAATATAATCACATAATATTTAATTGTAATAAATGTTCTTCATTATGTACTTTAAAGTGATTGCTGTGAGCAACTTGGCTTGTGGCCTGTACAACAGACGCCTGTATGAGCAGGCCTTCACACTGGTTGAAATCCTCTGCAGGGATCTATGCAAGAATCGTCCCGTCTCACTGTCTGTTGATAGAGTAAGTTTGTCAAAAGAAATGTATTTCTTACACTTTCTTACTCGTCTGGATATGTATGGCCTTTGTGTGTGTGTGCGTGTATGTTATGAATGTATTTGTGTTTTTATTTATGTATGTTTATGTGTGTGTGTATATGAATATATATTTATATCTTGTGTATGTGTGTTCTGACTGAAGACACTCTGTTGTTGTCATCAGACTGTCATATAACAACAGAGTGTCTTCAGTCAGAGGCTTCTTCAGATCCGTTGTAAGACTGACCGCTACAAGAGATCCTTCCTGCCCACAACCATCAGCATCTAGAACAACTCTTTAATGCAACCAGGATGATGAGTTACAACATTTAATTTCCCTCTGGGATTACAAAAGGATTTTTGAATTGAATTGAATTTGTATATACATACTGTACATACATACATACATACATACACACACACAGGTTTTCCTAACCTCCGTCTTGTCGAAGCTCCAAAATTCAAGGTTTGAACTTGTGCTTTTGTGTAAAAAGTTTTTTCCCTGCAAAAAAAAGCTGAGAACTTGTTTACTGATTATTTTTTTTTTTACCGGTAGTTAAAAGCTTTGTGTGAAAAATGCTACACTAAAGAGCTCAAACCACACCAAGCAGCCGCCATTTTGAGAACTAAAGAAAGACGGCTCATGTCACGTCAAGAGGCCTCCCTCTCATTTTCTTAAAGAGATGCGCTGCTTGCTTCCTCACTATCCATCCTTCGATTCAAACAGTCTCATACTGCCATCCGGCGGCGGTCAAAAAAGTTATCACACACACACAAAAAAATAACTAACATTTCTTCTTAAAATTGACAATAATTACTAATTTTTGTCAAATTTCAAACAATATTATTGTTTATCACAATAATTTCTAAGACAATTAATTGCCCAGCAAAATTTGTTATCGTGACAGACCTACACACGATAAGTGTGTATAACACACTGTTAGGGATAGTCTATTTGTAAAATTTAGATTTAACTTGAAAACACCAGTAGAAAAAATATCTGCTATATTTTACAATATTTTGATGGGGGAAATTGTTTTTTTGTATTTCTGTTGTCTTGTGACTGACGTTGTTTATGTTGTGACCACCCAGTTAAGTCGCCCGTTCATGCTGGCTGTGCAAACTTCAAGACGAGCTGACAAGTTGGAACGAGCCCTGGAGTGGGTGATCCTGTGGCTGAAGGCTCTTGGGAACCAGGTCACAACTCAAATGGCTGAACCAGTCTTGCTTTGGGTGAAGACTAAGAGTGATGCAGCCCAAAATGACAATGAGGACATAAGACTCAGGTTCAAAGAAGAATGATTTAAGTGGCTTATTTTGAGTGTTAGGTTTTGTTTTTAAACCTTGATCAAAGCCAAGCTTAATTTTGTATGTCTTGCCATGTCTCGGAATAGGACATTACGGGACGGGTTTGGCTCTGATGTCCCTGAGGAGAGAGTAATGCTTTGCCTTTTGGAGGAAGAGTTGCATGCCTATAAGGAGTTGGCCAGAGACACAGCACAAGAGCGTTACAACACCCTCTGTGATCTGCTGGACATCTGCCATGAGGAGAGTTCTTACACTCATCTGCGTGCTGTCTACCTCTATGAAATGGCCCAAGTGGTGTGCTTCCAGGACTTTAGTGAACAAACTGACTGGTAATTGAACTTTTTTTTAACATTAACTTCTAATTAAATGTAATCTTCATATTTCATAATATGAGTGACCTCTTTAAAAAGTTGATTGATTGATTTCAGTTTGTTGCCAGAGCAGCAAAACGAAGGTTTGACTGAGATTCCAACGCTGCTGATGTCAACATTGTTTTTGTTTGTGTTGTGTCTACACAGCATGGCAATTGATTTTACCTACGAAGCTTTACGGCTTCTTGAAGAAGAACCAGAGACGTCGGAGAACGTTGACAAACTGAAGGATGACAAAGCACATGCTTTACTCTGGCTTTATATCTGCACTCTGGAGAAAAATCTCCAGAAGGTGACTTCTTTTTTATCTTATTCATCTGTTTTGATGGTTTGTTAGCTTTTTCTATCCTGCTTTGATTGAAATGTGTTTCTAATAATGTTGGGATTGTGTCATTTTGTTGTTTTCCTAGGCTATCGAGAGCGACAGAAAACAAAGAGAGATGTGTGTGAAGACACAGTGTGTGGCTAATCTTGTGGGCAACAATGATTTTGACTATGAAGACAAACGGAAGACACAGGACAGTAATTTGGTCTATGAAGGCCTTCAGTTTAACCTGGCAGCAGAAAACAGTAGGAACCCTTTTTATTTGATTATTCTGCATATATCTGATTTGTTGACATTTACATATATAACTATCTGTAGTTTACATTCAGAAAGCACCTGTGCTTTTGGATGGTTAACCTGTTTAAACATACAGTTGTCTTGTTTGTGTCTTTGTCTCCAGAGTTGTGTGAGCCTTTGGAAAGAGCTCTGAATGAATGGGCTGCTCTCTTTAAGAATCAAGCCCTGCCTTCTGTCAGGAACGCTAAGCAAACTTGCAACTCCATTTCTGTGGCTGCAGCTCTCTTCAGTCTTGTGGGAAAGGTGACGACACAAAATGTGTTAAAGTATTCTGCGTGGTTGTTTGGTTTGGTTTTAGTCCTCCTTTATGCTCCAAAATATTTTAAACCCCTTTATTGCAGATGAGGCTGCTACATTACACAACCAACTTTATTTTATTAATTTTCCTCAAAGAAATTTGGACAATGACTAAAAATCTGTCAGGTTGTACTAATATAATATTTCTGTGAGAAATATTGTATGTTGTGTTCTAGTGTAAAGCTAGACATTTTGTGGATATCTATCCTCTTGTTCTGTCTTTTGTAGCCTTTGAAGGCTTTAGAAGCTTACCAGCTCGGGATTCACTTTTCACGTGGGCTTGCTGATGTTCGGAGCTGTGCTAGCTCTCTCTGTCAGTCAGCCAGCATCCTCCTTGATTTGGGCACCCCAGAACTGGCTCTGGTAAGGCACTTAATAAGGATTAGTTTGAGTAAAAACACAGAGTCTGACTTTATATTGCTGCTTAAATGGGATTGTTTAAATTGCATAAATATCATTATTTAGGCTCAATTGGAAGAGGCAGAAAAAATCCTATCTTCAGATACCACAGATGATGGACCTTCATCTCTTTTCATGCTGGTGGTCTTATTGAAGGCTCAGTACTTCTACAGCATAGGACAGGTATGAAGCTATACATTGTTTAGGCTTGTAGCATTTCTTGCTTTCTTTTTTTTTTATTTACCTCAACTTTGTACGTTTCAGATTAGCTCTGGACTCCCTCTTCTATGTGGAGTTCTTACAAAAGTAAGTGAGCAGAAACAGTCAAAGAGCTGGTACCTGCTGCACGCTCGGGCTCTTCAGGTCTGCAGCTCCTATTTGAATCTGGACGCAGCTCAACTGCCTCAAGTCCAGCGAAGCCTCATCACACAACACGGTGAGCAAGAAAATTTGCAACACCTAATGTTTTTATATTGTGTGCGAGTCTACAGTAGGTAAAATCGTGTTTTGTATATTTCAGGTACAAAGACCCCAGATTCTGCCCTTTACCAGAGTTTGAAGCTTCTCTGCAGCTTGCTGGTCACTTTAGTGGGAAGGGGCCTTTATGGGAATCATAGCAATGGCTCAGATGTGCGCTTTATACACCACGGTATGGTTGTCTTGCTTTCTAAAACTGAACCGCTGCTTGTTTTTTGGTGCTTTTTCTCTAATGTGCATCTCACACTCTTTCGATCTGTGAGTAGGTGACAACCTGGTGCTGAAGTGGCAGTTGCTCTCAGAGCTGCTGAAGTGTTCTGTAAAGATGGTGGCTGTGCGGAGAAGTTGTGGCATCATCAATGACGCCAGGCTTCAGTGCCTCGAAGCCCTAAAACTAGCCATCAAGCTCCAGGCGCTAAGCCAGTATGTACATGTACACGCTAAGATGTCATTAAAGAGGCAGGCACCACAAATATGTTAGAATAATCTGTTTTTCCCAGTTGTTTCATTTAATTTTACACATTGCAATAAATGGTACTGGTATTACTGGTAAATCTCATTTAGGATTTGTTGACAATAAAACAGTTTTGTATTCTGTCTCATGCTGAAAAGAGTACAGCTGAAATTAAACACAGCTCACATATTTACTTCAAGAATAACTGTAAACATTGTGATAAGCGCTTGTATTTATTTATTTTGTTCTAGATGTGCAGAACTACTGGTGATTAAAGCAGAGTTGGAGCTGATGCAGGGGGAGAGAGAGGAGAGTAGAAGTGACTTGAACATTGTCAGAAATCTTCTGGAGAACAGCACAGGTCTGTGAATGCACATATACATCATTTAGATTTTAACGTGATAAATTGTGACGTTGAGTTACAATCAACTTTTTATTTTTAAATAGTTGCATGTAAAATGTGTTTTAAAAACATTTTGATTCATACTTAATAATCCAGGTAGAAAAATCCGACAAAGTTAAGTCAAATCCTCTGGACGGATTCTTTTTTGCTGAAACGTTTCGTCTTTCATCCAAAAAACCTTCCATCAGTCCGAGGAGCCACAACAAACTCTGTTTTTTAAACAGCACCTTCACATAGTGGGTCAGCCACTTTGATGGTGCTCAGGTGGTTTCTGTAGTCCCCCCTCTCCCCCACCGACTCGTTTGAGGCAGTCGTGGCCAAAGTGGTTCAAAATCTGAGCACCATCAAACTGGTTGACCCACTATGTGAAGGTGTTTGACTGAATTTGTTGTGGCTCCTCAGACTGATGAAGTCTTTTGGATGAAAGACGAAACGTTTCAACAAAAAGAAACCATCCAGAAAACATGTCTTTACTTTGCTGGATGTGTTAAATACTTTTTTTTCCCATTTGTACCTTGATGCATCATCCATTTCTGAAAATAGGATTTGAATTAAGAATTTAATTTGTTTTGATTTGTCCTGTTTTAAGTTTTGAAATGATTGTGTCACTGTGACATTCCTAGAGTTATTACAAAAAGGCAGTTTTGTGCTTTTGGTTTCTCTGTCAGATTTTTCTGATCAGGTTCAGAGAGCAGATCTGAAAATAAAACCAAGAAAAGGTCGTCCAGCTCAGAAAGCTCATTCTCCCCTTCCAACCATGGAAGATGATCTGAAGGACATTCTGAGCACCAGGTGGATTCCCCAAGAACCTGTAATGAAGGATGTGTCCAGCTCCCCACCACTAAAAGCTCTGCCTCACCGCTTGCTGTCCTCCCTGACCCATGAACCCGACTGTCCATTTTCCTGCTGCTCTGAGCCCTGCTTGGCTCGCGCCACTGCTCGCTGGGCAGCCGCACAGGCTGATCTGGTTCATCTGGATCCATGTGATCTCAATGTCAGTCCCACGCTTCATAGGGCAACTTTATTACGCTGCAAACGAGTTACCATGAGGCTTGAAGAAAAATTGGCCACGCTGTTCCCTCCCTGTAACCCTGGCAGGAAGATCTCTAAACCCTCCCTGATGCAGGATGTGGTGGGTCGTGTGTACTTGAGCATGGCTATGTCTGGGCTGCAAACAAAGTCCAATAAGTTCTGTAGTATCTGGAAAATACTTGAAGCTGGTTTAGCTTATGTAGATTCCACCTCCTCTCCTGTCTTAAGGCCTGTAAAAGCAGGCCTCATGGCAACCAAAGCCATTGCATCTCTGATTATGTTGGCAGCCAAAAACAGCTGCAGCCCTGAGGAGCTCTATTCAAATGTTTGGACTTGGAACGCACCAAAGGAGTATAAAGACACCAAATCAAAACAAGAATCTGTCCCTCCCTCATCCATGCATACAAAGACCAAAGAGTCAACTAAAAACGCTGATATTCCTGACCAAAGAAAGGAGACAAAGAAAGTCAAGCCTGTCGTACCTAAAATTCAAGTTGCCAGTGCCCCAACCAAAGAAAAAGGTCTGGTTCCCATGACGCCAGTTATGACAAAGTCCAAATCCTCTCGTGGAGAGCTTGGCATATTTAGCTTCAACACCGTGGTCCCTACTTTGGCTTTCACACCTGTTCAGAAGGTGAAGTGTCCTGCTTCAGCACAGAAAGCATCAAGGACTGCCTCTAAGCTTCAATTTCACGTGTATGAAGAGGTGTCGTCATCAGATCAAGACCAAATCCAAACTGTGCCTGCAGCCCCTCGACGGACAAAGAAGTCACGCTTCAAGGTAAGCAGAACGGCGTTTTGATTGGGGGGAGGGAGTTCAGTCAAGAACATTGTCAGAAACTTAGAGGTTTACACAATGTCTTAATGTTTACCACAGGTGGAATTCAGTGATGAAAGTGACTCGGAGACCTTCCATCCCGAGCTGAAAGTCATGGCAGAAGTGCCTAAAAAGCAAACTACTCGAAGAAATTACCGTAACGTCAAAACGGCTGCAGATCCACCTGCAGAGAAGACTCCGCTCAAGAGGCAAACCAGGGGGAAAAAGAAGACCTCGGCTTCTCGTGCTACCACTTCTGAGGATGATGAGACTTTGACCTGTCAGCCTGCATCTACTAGAAGACTTAGAACCAGAAAACCTCAACCCAAGACTGAGGAAACACTGGAGGAGCCCGACACAATGAGGACCATCGTGGAGGAAACTAATGAAGTCCTAAACATAAGCACAGAACAGCTAAGAACATCAGACACTGAAGCTGGAGAGAATCCAGCTTCATGTAAAGGTATGAGTGCACGTTTCCAACATTTTTAAAACCGAGTTAGAAACTAAAACTTTTTTTACCTGTGCTTTTTAATATGCACAGTTATCGAATTGTGGTCCTTCCAATCTAACCGATTGTCTCTTGTTTGTTTAGACATCGACTTCGAGGTGCTAAGACGAGATATGTGCTGTGATTTAGAAAGAGACGAGCTGTTTGAAATGAGGAGCAAACGTCCTCAGACAGACGATCTACAAACCCACATTTCTCATTCAGAGAGCAAGCCAGGTATTGTAAAATTGGATAAAGTGAATTATGGATTAATAAATACCCTTATTCTTAACAGTTTTCCAACTCACTTTTAATAGGTTACGGAAATTGGAAAAAAAATGTCGCAATCCAAATATTTTTAACTAGAACGTTCCTGGAAAAACTTTGATGGGGACTGCCACATTGTGGCCATTTTAAAAAATTGATTTGACAGTACTGTGTTGTGGGAGGAGGGGATGTGTTGTGGTTTGCTCTCAGCTACCATCACACCAAATTTCATCTCAACATGGCAAAAAGTCAATGAGTTAGTCATTTTTTATTTTAAGTTATGGTGGCCATCTTTGAATTTTTTTATTTGAATTCAGAATGTGTTTATCATCTCTCAGCTACCACCACACCAAATTTCAGCTCAATATCTTACCATAAATAGCAGAGTTATCATATTTTTTTCCTTTTTGGCTAAGGTGGCCATCTTGGATAATTGATTTACATCGGGAATGTATAACAATTCGCTATCAGCTACAACCATACCAAATTTCAGCTCAATATCTCAAAGAATGACCGAGTTATAGACAATTTTGTGTTTTTCTGAGGTAGCTGTGGCAGCCATCTTGATCCAAAATGACGCCAAACGTTAATCGGTGTTTTGTTCAGGGACTTCTTCACTCTCGGTCATGTGACCTCACTGTGGAAGTTGGAGGCTGTGAAGAGTTCTGTCAGTGTTTATCAATGAGAAAAATGGCATCTTAGCAAACTGTCGCCATGGTAACTCGAAATGCCAATAAAAGTAATAACACACATCACGGTGCCAAGTCGGTTGTTTTGATATAACATTTGTGGGGGTGCACATTGCGGTTCGAGTCTCATTAAAGTTGATAGAAGAGCAAGACCCCTTTCAGGTGGATAATAATAGGTGGCTGCCTAAATAGGAAGTCCACAATGAAACACTACTAATCTTTTGTTATATTTAGGACTTCTTTCCTTTTTTTTTTTAAGACGATCTTTCACTGGAGGATGTTCAGTCTCTGCTCCACTCAGCTCTGCTGACTCTTCAGCACTTCCCCTGTCCCACCATCTATCCGACCTTCTGTGCTCTTCTTGCCTTGACGACGGGACAGCGCGACCCCATAAGTACAGCGATGTTTCACGCAGAGTCTTTGGGAGTCACAAGTCGTCATCACACAATCCGACATTTAAGCAGCGCTCTCCAGTAAACACATTTCACATACAGTATCATCCGTCTTTTATATCTACCCTGTCTTTTCTCTATTATATTACAAACATCTGTTCATTCAGATTTAGCATTTGTGTTTGAATTAGTTCTAGTTTTGTTCTGTTTTCTGTCATTCTGTTAGAAAGCTGAAAAAGGCATCCGGTGATCTAGGAGACAAAATGGATGCTCTGAGTCTCAACGAGCTCAGCGGCACCTCTGCTGAACAGAGGTTGTCTCAGATGGAGGACATCTTTTCCTTCCCTACTGCAGACCCTTCCTCTTTCCCTGAGATTCAGTCCCAAGAGTTTCTCCAACAAATTCAACACCTTCCTCCAGGTAGAAGTTTTTCTTTCTCTTGTTCTTTTTTAAAAAGTTTTTTACACTTTTCCTAATCTTGGCGTGTTCTGAGTTTATTAATTTGTTTAGTGTTGCTGTACCTACATCTTGTGAGACACATTTTATTTTTGTAACATATTTGGTCTTGAATGCTTGTGCTTTAACAAAATCAAAGGTTTATTACTGGTAGTTGTGTGAATGTTTATGAAGCATTCGCACTATAGTGATCCGTTTTTCTTCCGTGCGTTTTTCGGTGCGATTCTCGTCCCACAGTTTTCAAACGATTTCAACAAATCATATCAAAATATTCGGCTCTTTTAGGACGATCCTGCTTTTATTTGTGAGTTCATTATTTTTAAAAGTATTTCTTTTGTTGCCCTTTCTTACTCAAAATCTTGACAAATAAGTCTAAAAATAATTAAAACTAGGTTTCTTTTTTCTCTCTCTCGTTTTATTCTCATGTGCAGGAGTGACCGTGTGTTTGATGTCTGTGCTTGGAGTAAAACCGGGGAAGATGGGGGAAAGTGTTTTACTGTCACGTCTTGAAAAGGATTGTCCGCCCGTCACTGTTCATATCTCCACAGCGAGACAGCAGGTTGGTGTCATCAAATGTCTCTGGTTTTATGTTTTTTATATATATATATATATATATAATTTAGATGTTTTAAACCAGTAAACATTGTTCAAGATTTAATTTAAAGGGAACTTTAGCAACATAGAAACATTGTTGATATATAGACTTTCTAAAAGAGAAACAAACGTCTACCGAAACTGCAAAAAGATCCATCTTGCTTATAGTAATGGGCTTTTTTATTCCATCATGCAACATAATGCAACAGTGCAATCTTTTCTTGGTGTGTTTTCTTCTATTATAGATGGTGTCGTGCAACTATCATTAACTTGTGAAACAATTAACCATTTTTATTTAATAAGATTTCAAATGCATATCTTTAGTTTTAGGAAATGCAATGAAGGTATCTGGACAGTTCCTTTTTTTTTTTTTTTTCCTTGCTGAGACATTTTGTCCTTCATCCAAAGGACTTCTTCAATCTGAGGAGCTACCAAATAAAGCTGATTCCCACAAACAGCATACTCCATAGTGGGGAAATAAACAGTTTTCTGGTGCTAAGATGGCCTCCGGGGTCTGCCCTCTCCTCTGTCAACTCCTCTGAGACGGTCATGCCAAAGTGGTTCAAAACACCAAAGTTCATGCTCAATACCTGCTTTATACCTGGATTATTGAGCATGAACTTTGTGTGCAGATGGCTTCTTCAGCTATTATTAACAAAAAGCTAAAGACTGTCCAAAGGATTTGTTTGTATGTGATTTTGTGTCTGCGCTAAATAAAATGATAAAGCAGCAAGATTTAGAGGTGAAGTGATGTCGTGGCTGATCCGATCTTTGACCGACTGTAAGTTTTAAACTCCTGTCAGACTAAAATGTTCATCTGTATGGCCTTAAGTTCAGCTCTGCCCTTCAAACCACAACCAACCAACCAACTAAATTTGTACAGACTTGGTTTGTTTGTTTTTGTTTTTTCAATTATTTGAGATGTTGACTTTCTTCCTGTGTCGTGCAGCACAACATCAGATGTTTGGTGCAGGAGATGGATAACATCCTGGCAGAACAAAAGGTTGTGAGCTGCGTGGCCGAGAGGGCAAAGTGGTGGGAGGGTCGGCGAGCTCTTGACCTTCGAGTTCAGGTGATTAACAGAACACTTGCAGTCAGTTACAGTTTACATACAAACAAAACAAGCAGTTTTTATTTTGCTTGAGAAAGACCATTGAAATGAGGTGAAACGTTTATATTTTTTTTACAGCAACTGCTGAAAGAAATGGAGGATTTACTTGGCTGCTGGAAGAGCCTCCTTTCCCCACTTTCAGCAGATCCGGCGCTCTCCAGGCAGGCCCAGGAACTTTGTATGGCCTTGTCTTCAAGAGGAGTGACGGTGGATGATCAGACGCTGAAAGTACGTTGGATCTTTTGGTACGATCTTCTGATCTCCAGGACAGAAACCACTAAAATCTGTGGTTTGTCTTTTCAGGTTGTGCTGTCTGCATCTCGCATGCTTTCTGATGAAGATCTCAAAAGATTTGCATTTGGTCTTTCTCCACTGTGGGACCTCGAGTGTGATCAACTTCTCCATGCAGCAGTTTCCAAGATCTCTGAGAGGAATGAGAATCAGAGTCATGTGGTTCTAATTCTAGATAAGGTTGGTTTATTTCTTTTTATGAACTTGACAAAGGCGGGACGTATTACGATAGTTTCTGTCCGTACTTTGAACTTTCTCTTGTCCTGCCCATGACTTCTGATCTGCTGAAGATAATTTATTGAAACTTCATACACATGCATCATCAAAGGCAGTGTCAGATACACTTTTTATCAGCCCAGCTCCAAGGTCAAGGTCACAAATCATGTTTAAAAGTTATACACGCTCTTTTCTTGTCTGGACCATTGCTACAGATTGTTGTAAACTAGTTGGACGTATAATATGCAGTACTTGTTGAAATTGTAATAAGTGAAATTTTCATTTTATTTGCTCATCAATCTGTCTGATGTTTGCAGTTCCTTCAAAAGCTGCCATGGGAGAGCGTCTCTGTCCTGAAGTCCTGCTCTGTTAGTCGAATGCCTTCTTTACATTCACTGCTTGGTCTGAGCTTCCAGAAAGAGGTGCGGTTCAACACTATGCTCTACAATTGTCAGTTTGATTGGTGGTTCTGATTTAAGTTTGTGTTTATAAACCTTTTAGATGGACTCTCAGTCCATCCTGAGACAAGGTGTGAACGCGAGCAAAGTCTTCTACGTCCTGGATCCTGATGCCAATTTAAAAAACGCTCAGGATCGATTCAAGGAGTGGTTTAGCAGGTGGGGCTAATATAAATTGATTTACCTTTTGTGTGTATTTTAATTGCTCATTTTTCCTCTCTTCACTGAATTTATTTATTTTTGTTATAGTAGACCGGACTGGCAGGGTGTGTGTGGAGTTACTCCTGACCCGAGTCAGCTAGAAGAAGCTGTTGCAACCAAGGATTTATACATGTGAGTTGCAATATTTTCTGTAAACAAACTGTGGAGGGAAAAACACCTTTTTTGCAATTTTCACATTGTTAGTTTTCTACTTTCACCCTCAGAACCTGAACTAAAACTCCTGCCAGAGGCAGAAACGATACATTTAATGCTTGTTATCTTCATCTTTGACCAATTTCAAAGAGTTTTGACAACAAAGGAACATTTCAGAAATACAGTAGCTATCAAATGTTTTTTATAAATTGGTCATTCATTTTTGAAGCAGTATGTTTATTTACCGTACTTGCTGCCGTACACGTCGCGCTGCCATAAGTCGCATCAGTCCAAAAATGTCTAATAAAGTGGAAAAAAACATAAATACGTTGCTTCGCCGGATAAGTTGCATCTATTATAAATCATCGCTGATCATCATCATCATCGTGTTTGTTACGCGTCACCGCTGACAACCCAGAAATGTGGGCCAATGTGCCAAAAATCGATTGGCTGCCAAATGACGGCCGTGGGAGCGTGCACGGGAGGACTTTTAACAAGAACTAACAAGTTTAACACTTACAATTATTTGTTTGCTCGACATTATAGCAAAAGTGTGTCTCAGTTGAACTTTTCCTTAATAAATGCACCTTAATGGTCAAATCAGCTGCGTTTCACTTGAGCGGCGCGGAGGAATTCAGCTGATTTGACGTTTGCTCCAGGAGTTCCGGAGCGAGACGAAGGTGGCTCCTTATGGCAAGCCAAATGTCTCATTAATAGCCACTAATGAGACACTTGACTTGTCATATTAGTCGAGGGCCCTCTAGTGGCTTAAAATGGTAGTGTTCAATATTTTCCATTTCGGAATGAATGAAATCGCCCGATTTCAGCCAAAAATTGGGTTATATGTGTGTGTGTGGGGGGGGGGTATTAGTCGCTTCGGTGTATATGTCACAGGACTTGCAAATTTATGCAAAAAGATGCAACTTATACAGTGAAAAATATGGTAAACTTTTCACTTCTAGTGCATTCATTTCATGTTGTGAGATATAAACTGTATTAATCAACCTGATGGACAGTCCAGTTAAATACCACACAAACTAGATGCTTCTTGTAACTCAAGTGGACGACCAATGCATCTGCTCACACAGACTCATGTTCGTGCTGCTGTTCGACGTAATGTTTTTATTCTATTAGTGCTTAGTGTATTATTTGGCTAATGTTTTTCTTAGTTCATATCTTTGATCTTATTACTATTTTTCTTTTACATTTTATTGTTGGATGTAACTGGGACACTGCGTACATAATCTCGTTCCACCACATGAGATGCGAAGGACAAATAAATCTCTCTGACTCTGAATAATTCCAGTTTCAGGCCAACATTATGGATGTTTATACACACACACACGTTCTTCTCCCCTCCTCTGTGTTTTAGTTATGTGGGACACGGAGCTGGTGCCAGATTCCTGAACAGCCAGTCAGTCCTCAAACAGCCGATGAGAGCAGCTTCACTGCTTTTCGGCTGCAGCAGCGCAGCTCTGGCTGTGAGAGGAAATCAGGAGGGACAAGGCATCGTTCTCAATTACCTCGTAGCTGGCTGGTGAGATATTTGTCTTCACACTTTCATCTACTCACATAGTTCATTTGGTCGTATGAATTAAGTTCTTTTAACAAAATGGTGGAAAATGTGTGGGCTTGGTCTTTGTTTTATTTGGAGTTCTGTGATGGCATTAAATTCAAAGCAGTCTGCTCCTCAGATATAGTGTTAAATTATATGAATGTTTCTGCTAACATCATTTTTATATATGAATGTTTCTTGTTTCTGTTCAGTGCTCTGAGATGACTTCTGTTGTGATTTGGTGCTATAAATAAACTGAACTGAACATATCAGATGATACTCCTAATGGAAACAGATAGGAAATAGTTTGCTGCTTTTGGTTTATTTAAAAAAATACTTTGGCATTTTGTTATTGATCCTTCTCTAACGGCCAAATTCCTTCATATCGAAGCAGCTCGTATGACCTTCAGATGCTGTTTGAACAGATGAAGTTTAAAGTTTCAGAGAAACTTTAGTCGCTCCATTTCTGACTGATTATGTCTAATTAGCACCTGCTTGTGTATTCAACATCTACACTACAAGAAAAAACAAGAAACAGCAGCATTTCTTTAAACAAAACTTGTTTTTCAGATCCAAGTAAACTAACTTTTAACTGTTTTTATTGTTTGGTATTTCCCGAGTCGTTCTTTTAACATGAGAAAAAAATCCTAAAGACCTTTAGGTGCTAACTCCAGTCTAAGAAAATCCGTTATTTTCACAGATCTGTGCCATAAATCCTTTTTGTTTGATTTTGCAGTCCCTTCATTTTGGGCAGTTTATGGGATGTAACGGATCGAGATATCGATCGCTTCACTAAAGCCCTGCTCGAGTCGTGGTTATCAGCTGGGCCTGGGGCTCCTCTCCTCGACCACATGGGTTCATCACGTCAGGCCACGCACCTTAAATACCTCATCGGAGCAGCACCTATTGTCTACGGCCTCCCAGTTCATCTGCAGTAGGACCAGAAGTCCACAGCTGCAAACACATTCTTCACTTTGATGCACAGCAGCATCAAGCTTAACTTGGAGAGAGCTCGTTGAAGGAGTTTTTTCATATTTAAACCAGAGGTTTTTTTTTGTTTGTTTTTGCTGTTAATAGTCTTTTGGTTTATTTCAAATCCTCAAACTTTTTTTAAAAAGTATTTTCTAGCTTCTTTTTTTTATATAAATGAGCTTTCACATGCAGTGTTTTCAGTACAAGAGCTCATATCTGCTGCACTTCTCTGGATAAAGCTGTTTACTGCTGACAGAAGTTCAGGTTTGACCTGTTTTTATTGATGCCTAAATTGTTATGAATGAAACCTTTTTCAGATTAAAGTGGAGTAACTTGATGTTTTAGAAATTTTTACAATAAATTCAAGTTTTCCCATGTCTGCGTTGAAAACATTTTATATAATAAAATGCCACGCTCACTATTCAGTTTATTTTTTCAGTTTGCATTTTTGACAAACTTTTTCTTTTTAACAAACTGATTTATAGAAATGAATAAAAGCATGAATTTACATTTCTGTTTGTTGATCTTTTGAAATAACTTTTTGCATTCCAACAATTTTCAGTCAGGTCATCTGGACAGTTTTTTTGTTGTTGTTTTTGTGCTGAAATGTTTCACCTTCCATCCAGAAGACTTCATCAGTCAAGGAAATGCACAACACAAAACTGATTCTTCCCCCCCAACAGCTTACTCCAAAGTGGAACAAACCAGTTATGTTGGTGCTAAGATGGTCTCTGTGGCACGCCCCCTCCTCTTGTGCTGGCCCTCTCCCTCGTCGACAGTCATGTCAAACTTGTTCAAAACAAACAAAGTCCATGCTCAATAATCCAGAAGAAACTGTCCAGATGACCCAACTGAAATTTGTTGGATTGTATACCTGAATTACTGAGCATGGACTTTGTTTTGAACAAGTTTGACATGACTGTCCACAGGGAGAGAGCCGGCATCAGAGGAGG
Source organism: Nematolebias whitei (assembly GCF_014905685.2). NCBI lineage: Eukaryota > Metazoa > Chordata > Actinopteri > Cyprinodontiformes > Rivulidae > Nematolebias > Nematolebias whitei. The sequence goes on from NC_056504.1 coordinate 41,986,709, forward strand.
GGACGTGCCAAAGAGACCATCTTGGCACCAACATAACTGGTTTGTTCCACTGCTGTTGGGGGAAGAACAAGTTTTGTGTTGTGCGTTTCCTTGACTGATTAAGTCTTCTAGATGGAAGGTGAAATGTTTCAGCACAAAAAAAGAAACTGTCCAGATGATCAGACTGAAATTGTTGTATTGTATACCTGGATTATTGAGCATGGACTTTAACTTTTTGCATTAAGCTCATTTTTGTGCATTCTTTAAGATGCAGTGTCACAAAGTCTTTTTTTTATTTTTATCAGTTTGGTCTTTTAAACAAGTGTTCCTGAATGAAACGATGTCCAGTGTCAGTAGTGTAAATATTGTTAAATATATATATATAAACATTACAACATACCTGATCAGTGTAAATGTGCACATGGTAATTTGTACAAAAATAAAATAGTCTTTTAATTGCACAATGTTTTTTTCTGTAAAAATTGGATATAAGGAAAACGTGCAAACAGAATACAGTAAACTGCAAAGTTTTTTCCTTGTTATGAGGAGCTTTTCACACTTGTGGACACGCACACCTGCGGTGCTGGATGGAGGATCAGTGGAGTTTAATTGTGAAAACATAATTTAGATTTTGTGTGACGTCTGTTTATGTTACCCATCGAAATAAAACCAGTCCCATAAATTAATGACGGAGGACTGGACACCCAAAAAGCGCAGAGAAGCCAGCTGTCACCGTGCTTCTTGCCCCCTCTGCTGGATAAGTGCAAGTATTGCAGGAGTTTGTTTTTTCATTCAATCTTTATTTAGACAGGTTAATCCTTGAGTACCGGGGACTCATTTACAAGAGACCTGATGTTCTCCCCTTGTTTCATCCATTATCTTTACACGCTTCTTCCTTTTCGGGTTGCGGTGGTCACTGGTGTCCATGTCCAGCTATCACTACGAGAGGCGGGGGACATACTGGACAGGTCGCAAGTCCATCATGGACACGGAGACAATTCAACCTTTATCATTTCTACAGGTTAGTCTCAATGAGTCGAGGACTCATTTGCAAGAGAGACCTTTTTTAAACAAGGAGTATGGTATGGTGTAAAGTTTATTCATTTTAAAAAATACAAGACAATTCCTAACAATATAAAAAAAAATACAAGAGATTTAAAATGAAAGGCAGCATAAAGAAGAATAAAATCTTATATCTGCACCTTTTTTTCAAACAATTAGTTCAATCATAATAATTTTCAAGTAACAGAACAAAATTAATAACTCTTTTTAATTTTTCTAATTCTAATACAAAAAACACACTAAGCTACTTCATATATATATTTTTAACAATTCAGTTTTGATCTTTTTCTTAAATGTACACATTGACTTGGCATTTTTAACATCATTCTCTAGACCATTCCACAATCCAATTCCTTGGAGGTTTGGGTTTGACAAATATCTCTATCCCCTTTAGATTATAACAACTTTGTCTTTTAACAAAATTTATTTGGATATTTAATGGTAATGTGTTATTTTGTGTCCTATACATAACTTATAAAATACTATAATCTACCAAATCATGGAACTTTAATAACTTCAGTTGATAAAATAATGTGCTTGATGGGTGACTGTAATGCTTTCTGGTGATAATTCTTACAGCTCTTTTCTGTAAAATAAAAATAGGCATTGTAAATGTTTTACACGCTTTCCCCCAAACATCAATGCAATAGATTAAATGTGGAACACAATAGACAATCGTAAAAAAAGCATATGAACTGAAAAATAAATGGAAGAAAATATATAAAAACGAAACAAAAACAACTACATTATAAAGCGATGTAAAATACTAAATACAGGAACTTGTCTGTTATGTAGTTGTAGTATTGACTTTGTCCACATGAGGGAGGTGTTTATTTAAATCACCCTCCGTCAACCGGAAACAGAATTCAACGTTGCCAGATATACGATACTTATCGTACTTATTCTGTTTTTACATTTTACATCCCCCCCCCCCCCCCCTTCTGACCACATGTTCGCCAGTCACAACCATAGACATATGTTTATGGTAACAACACACACCTCATCTTTTCCTCTCCCCCGTTGAGCGAGAAAACGCTCCCTCACTCAACACAAACTAGTATTTTGTGTCAAAATACAGTAGTTTTTAAGTCGCTACAGTATTTCGTTATTTTCTATCTGGCAACCGAGAAGCGTTGTTGGTCCTCACGTTTCCAACATGGCGGTGAATCTCACAGACCTCTCCCTGCCTCAGTTGGAAGGATTAAAAAGCCAACTTGACCAGGTATTACGGTTAATATATCGGCCGTGTTTTAGTTCTTATATTAAAATGTATGGAGACAGGTCGCTGGACTAAACAGAAATGTGGGGTTTTTTTACGTTCAGCTACTGAAAATGAAGCTGCGGCGTCCCTCCTGAACATTTCTTCCTGTGTCACAGACCGCTGCTATATTTTATATCTTAATGTTTCTTTTCAGGAAGTCGAGTTCTTGACGTCTTCGATAAGTCAGCTGAAAGTTGCCCAGGGCAAGTTTGTTGAGGCTAAAGACAGTTTGAATGTGCTCAACCAAAACAATAAAGGTGCGTTGGCTTTTTTAGAATAAAATAAAATAAAGCAGTTAGCTCCAAAAGGGCTAGTTAGCTGATGTGTTACGTTGTAGATTCTCTGTCATTTTTATTTATGAACCTGTTTACGTTGATTCATTTTGACCCTTTTTTCTCTCTCTCTTTTTCTCAAACAGGAAAAGAAATCCTTGTGCCCCTCACCAGTTCTGTATCCTTTCTAATATTTTGCATATATTACAAAAAATCCTTATAAAACTACAATCACTGTCCATCACTTTTTGCATCATTGTCTACACTGTGTACTACAACTTTGTTCTGCCTAACTTTGTCTGCAAACATTTTGTTTAGTATCTTTAAACACTGACATTTTGAATTTATTTGCAGCACCATTATTGAAGGAACAAATTACAAAAAATAAATACAATCATTTATCACAAACAGCATAACTGTTGGCATGACCCGATTTATTTCTGTGACCAAGGCACAGCAATATTTATTCAAAGATGTTTTGAGCCGTTCAAGTTTAAAGTATGGTTGCCCCTAACTATTGTTTGCACTCAGATGTACGTTCCTGGAACGTTAAATGATGTTAATCATGTCTTAGTGAATGTGGGGACAGGTTATTATGTTGAAAAGGTAATTAAAGAATAATTAAAAGCTTTTCCAATAATAATACAATGTTAAATAAAATCTATTCAAAGTAAGTGGAATGTATGTAAACATGTATGTTTTGTGTTTTTCTGTAGAATGTGGGGGATTCAAAGGCTTTCTTCAAGCGCAAAATAGACTTCCTTACCAAGCAGATAGAGAAAATTCAGCCAGCTCTTCAAGAAAAACATGCTATGAAACAAGGTAAAGGCGTTTTTAAAAGTTACACGTATAAATCCGTGTTTTATTCCTTTCCTTTTCCTTTTTTACTATTTTTTTATGTTTACAATAAATCTGCAGAACAGATCAGTCTTCGGTGTGATGCTTTTGACCAGTTTTGTTTTACATCGTCATGACTATTTTGTGTTGTTAGCTGAATTTCACAAATTGCTGCCAATAAAAAAAATGATTGTCTATTAAATTTTAAAATTTCAAACGAGCTCAAGTTTTTTGAGCTTGTCTAGTTACTCATTCAGGTGTGGGGAAAAAAAAGGCAGACATAAATTTAGTTTAGTGTTTAATTTAGTTCTTGTTCTCTTGAGACAACCTCTTTGTACAACCTGATGATATACAGCTAAAGTGTTCTCAGATGAACAAAGCCCATGCTCAGTTCTCAGATGGATTGTTTGCAGATTTGTTTTCAATTAATATCACAATCTTCAAGCGCTTGCCTGAAAGAGATTTACTTTTTGTAATAACTCTGGCACAAACTCTTGGTGTCAGCATTATTCACATCCGGACATGTTAAGAGAAGCTGATGAAAACATCAGCCTAACATACATGTTTTTGGTCTGTGGGAGGAAACCGGAGTATCTGGAGAAAACCCATCATGCACGTTTGCACACGCACACTCCACCCAGAAGGTCCCCGGCCAGGAGTTGATCTGGCGACCTTGCTGAGAGGCGGCAACTCTGCCAACTGCTCCACCGTGCCGCCCTAAAAAAAGACAACTAAATACAAAAAAATTTCAAAAATGACTTTGATTATTTAAAACAATTTTTTTTTTATATTAGAGGATGTTTTACAGTTAATTCACGCTTTGTGTTTGTGTCTTGCAGCTGTGATTGAAGTAATGAGCCTGAAGATTCAGCAGTTACAGCAGAGCCAACAAGCATCACAGATGGCTGGAACCACCAAGGCCTAATGACAACCACTGTTTCAGTTCTCCTTCACTGGGCATTTTTAAGTCTGTGCACAAAAAGGTCATCATCAGACATGCGCAGACCTTGTTTTGTGCCTCCTGTTGTCAAAATGAAGGAATAATGTGTAAAATTTTAAATTAAATACATTTGAATTCCAGTTAAGTTTGCTCATTAAAGAGTTCACAGTGGATTTGGTAGTCAAGTGTTTTATTTTCCTTCTCATTATTGGCAACTTTCTTAGCTACAGCTCAAAAATGTAAAATCATATTCTGATTCATGCTCAATAATCCAGGTAGAAAGATTTAACAGATCCTCTGGACGGTTTCTTTTTGTTGCAACGTTTCGTCTTTCATCCAAAAGACTTCATCAGTCTGATGAGTTGCAACAAACTCAAGTCTATAAATAGCACTTTCTCATAGTGGATCAATCAGTTTGATGGTGCGCAGATGGTTTATGTTGTCCACCCTCTCCCCCGCCAACTTGTTAGAGGCAGTCAAACGGGGTAAAATCAGATAAAAAAAAAAAAAAGTAAATATCTGAGAGTGCAACTGCAGCCGTCTGCACGCTTCCCAATTGACACAGTTAGTGTCAACAATTTCTGTGATTTGGTACTATTTAGGTCACATTGACAACAGTTGTAGTAAAATACAAATGCACTTTGTTATTTTAAGTTCCCATGAAATAGCCGGCTAAGTGATGTTTGCCTCGTAATGAAACATTTTCTGTAAAAACAATGGTTTGAAATTCAAATTTAAAAAAGCTATTTATTGGTTGAGATTAGAAATTTCTTTTCAGTGCCCTGAGACGACTTCTGTTGTGACTTTGTGCTGTATAAATAAACTGAATTGGATTGAGTAGCAATTACCCTGCGTTTATTATATTTTTATACCACAAGAGACCAAATAAAAGCACTTCATTTTTAATCAAACGGCCTTCGTTAAATCTGGAGTTTTTGCAAAATTCAGGTCGAAGCAGATGGCCTCTTGTCCTGAGCCTGGTTCTGCTTAAGGGTTCTTCCTTATGAGGGAGTTTTTCCTTTCCACTGTCGCCTTCATGTTGATCAAGATGAGTCTGCAATGAAGTTAAATTCAAAGCAGTCTGCTCCTCATAAATAGTTTTAACTTACTTTTTAAGTATATGAACGCTTAATGCCAAAAATGTTTATTTTGAGGTTCCATTAGTGCCAAAAATATGTGTCTAATAAGTAAAGTGCATGTAGCATGCTGTATATATGTAAGTTGATATGTTAAGTGATATGTTAACTGATAGCTTAAGTGATAGTTAAACCATATGTTAAGGGCATATGTTACTTAATACAAAAACAACTGGACTTTATTTGTTCAGTTGTTTTTGTATTGAACGTTTTTTGAATTAGTCTTGTCCTGGATGACTGAGAATCTTCACCAGCACATGTTACTTAACATATCACCTTACATGCACCTAACATATCACTTAACATATGTGCTTAACATTTATCACCTTGCATATACACAGCACGCTACATACACACTTTACATAGACACAAACATATTTTTGGCACTAATGGAACCTGCAATTGAACCTCATAGACTTGGAACTGTAATGTGGGATTAATAACAACTGCCATGTTGGGTCTGTCGTTGATGCTTTGTCACCGTTACATTCACAAGGGCATTTAATCGAACTTGAGCAATCAACCAACCTGGTTCTTTTCTCCAGCTGTCTCTCTCTTTCCTCCTAATTTAACAGGTTAAGCAGTGAGGAAGTTTAAATAATGTCTGTTTCTCGTGATTACATCAATCGCAGTAGATTCGCGTTGGTAAACGGGTCGAGTCCGGGGGGAGGTGAGTGTCAGCGGTGTCCGTTTAGTTCGATGCGGGCGGGGTGCAGCTTGTTGGATTGGGAGCACAGAGAACGAAGCTGGCTGTCACGTGCTGCGTAACCGCCGCGAAGGTGACATGCGGTATGAGGAGTTGAGCGGACGAAAGTAGTTAATAATGTGGGAAGCGCTTTTCTGTTGAATATAGTGGAAGATTCGAGCGTTTTAAACGACGTCGAAAGAAGTTGCGGCTCGCGAAACGCGCGGTTGGAAGGGAAGCACGCGCTGGAGTAACCTCGTCAGTTGACTGAGACGGTGTAAAACCCACAGCGGACCTGTTACTAGAGGCGGTCAGACAGCCGCCCCAGGAGGAGAAAGTAAAAACGGGTCATTTTGTACTGGTGCTGACCAGGACAGAAAGAAAACCACGAACAAGTTATGGTAAGTTTGCGGCCTGGAGGCTTTCACCTTAGCTAACCATTGCCAACCTGTTTCAGGGTTTTTTTTTTTCGCCTGAGTTAGGCACTCGTGTTCAAGGTTGACCAGGCTGCAGTCTTTTGTAATTATTGGCCTTTATTCTAGTTTGTGTATTTTACCACAAGTTGTACTTCTCCACTTTCTCGGCATTCTTTGTCAAACAAAATTAGCTCAGGTTAGCGAAATAATAAAAGACCAGGACCAGTTCCAACTGCTCTGCTAGTAAACACATGCTAGTTAGCTCCCCGTCGCCGAGAGTTAACATATGGCAGCGTGACAGCGATAAATTACCAACAGATTAAATTGTGAATGTGTGTTTTACCACACGCTGAGTTTGATGTAAACCGTTCCATATCTCAACTCCCGTTAGAAGTTTCTTGGATCGATGACTTTGTAAACTGCACGTGCAGCAACGTCGGCACGTGACGTGTGTTAAACGTTAGCCTTTGCACCGTGTAGCTGAGTGGCCAAGGAAGATAAAGGTCGACGGGGACTCTTAACTTAAGAGACCATTGCTGTTAATCTTACTTGGTTATCGAGTAAACTAACGCGTTTGTGTGGAATGAGCTGAGAAGAGCCTTCAGAAGATATTGTGTGTTTAAAATTTAAGCGGCACATCGACACCACGTGCTCCTCCCGAGCTCAAGGCTACTTAGCTCGTCAGCGCATAGCTGTTTGTTTGTTTAGGCTTTTGTGTAGCAAGCTGGTTGAACTGGAAGCTGGTATGACTCAAAACAAACGAACTTCTAATTGCTTTAAGTCACAGCTAATTATGCTTCTTTTTATTTCTTTTTTCTTTTGCAATGGATGACAGGCAGCAGAGAAAGCAAGCTTAACTTTAGAGGCGGGGAGGAATGTCGGGAAAGCCAATGAAAACTCTGATGTGTTGCCGAGTACTTTGCAAAACCTGAAAGCTGGATTATAGAGGCTGTAGGGCTGAAGTCACTTCATTCATTGAAATGGATAAAGTATATTTAGCCAAGGCAAGGACTTGTATGGCGAAACAAGTGCGCTGTGTTATGCCACGTCTGTCAGTGTCCAAGTTGTATTTTTTCATGGAAATCATTATTTTATGCATCACCTATCAGGCCACATTAGGTAATTCCAGTCTTTCTTTTTCATCCAGTATTTTATCTTGCAGCATGTGTATAAACTATAAACGCATCTTAATGCCTGTCTACCAATTAATTTTTCCCTCAGGGAATGAATTGAATTGTTAGTCATGCATATCTGAAGTCACTTGAAGGGCGTGCTCCTTTATCCATTATGTAAGAACTATTTCTTAGGAAAGCATACATTAACTGCTAAACAAAGTGTAAGGTGCATACTTAAATGTGCTTTGTGTAACTTGTGGTTTCCTCTGATATATATATTTTTACTTTGTTTTTGTCCAGGTTACCACAAAGGGAACCGATCTGAACCCCAACGCCAAAGTTTGGCAGGAGGTTCCTGCCCAACAGGATGACATCCCAGGAGGAACAGAGGATTCCCCTTGGCTGCAGACCTATTCGCCTCCTACCGAGATGACGGATGGTATGGATTTGTAAACGGCTTGAATTTTTATTTATTTCAACTGTTTCCTGTGGTAACACTGTAAATCTGTAGCTTCCCCCTACACTGAATAATTTGGAGAGAAATATATAAATGATGGTTACTGAGCTTTACAAAGATAATTATAGTTAAACAGGGAGTTTGAGGATTTTACAACACTTTGGGTGTTTACTGTACTGCTTTGTCAACACCACTCATTTCACAAGCACACTGCTACTCTTTCCTTTTGTTTTAGGGTATATAGATGTTCCTTCTCCAGATACCAAAGGAGACTACTGCGACTATCTGGATAGCCCTAATGATTATGTCCATGTACCTCCATGTACCGTGCATGAATTGGACCAGCCAGACTTGGGATATTTAACCTTTGACCCACAAGGCGATTCTGCTACTGATACTGAAGTATGTCCAAAACAAGAGGTGACTGAAAAGAACTTGCGAGACTCTTTGAAGAAAGTGCTGGAGTTCTGCTTTTCTAGGTGAGTTTTGTGACAATATAGTCATTTTTTTATGTTTGTGTCTAGATGCACCTTTTGGAACACTCGCACAAAATACTGCAACAATCAACATCTATCAATATGTGCGTTTGTAAAAGACTACAGGGTAATATCTGAAATTATTTTGTATCAGTTGTAAAGAACTACATTTTCTTCATAGGAAAATAATCTCAACCAAAAAAAAAAAAGATCAGTTCTTGTGCTTTTTTTAAAAATAAAATTTTTAATTGGTTATATTTCAAACTATTTTAACTTGGCATGTATCTTAATTTATTTTGTAAAGTAGGGTGGAGATTTTGAATGAACACATTAATACACTTATTTAGGCCTGCATGCCATTTTATTTTTGTCAAATAGTGAAATGACTCGGTTGTGATAAACCACACTATTCTCACTCTTTTCTCCTCACAACGATGCTCACAACACGCATGTGCGTTCTAATCTTATCCACTGTCTAGGGCAGCAAGGGTCCTCCTGACTGGACTAATGTAACGTTGACATGCAGAGCAATAATGCATGGCTCATTTAATATGATCAACCAAGAAGAATCCATCCAGATGACAACTTTTATGGAATCTGACAACAATTGCAGTCCTTTTTATATTTATGTACAGAATGATATTGTGAAAATGATGCATTTTTATATATTGTGCAGCTCTACACTTATATTTACTTACATTCACTGCCCTTACATGTCAAGAAGTTGATTTGTAAATCATTAACCTTTTTTCACACAAATTGTGCCACATCTTACAAAATAACCTTTAGCTGTTGCTGTTCTCTTCAACGATCCGTTCAGATAAAATGAAGGTGACTTCACACTGTATGAGCATTTGCAAAACGTGAACCAACATTGCAAAATAAACTGATAACGGTATCGTTGTGAAAATACAGTGTGCTGCAGTTTTTACCAATGTGTGCTATTCTGCTCACCTCCAGCCCTCGTTTTTCTGCCCTGTGCTTTAACAAGTAACACTGGTTGTGCATTTAACGGCCGTGTGAAAAGGGCCGTTAGTGTTCATTTGGTACCAGCAATCGGTGTTTTTATAAAGCAAAAATATAATGGATGATGCCTGATATCATGTGTTTACAGAGAGAACCTTTCTAAGGATTTGTACCTGATCTCTCAGATGGACAGTGATCAGTTTGTTCCCATTTGGACCATTGCATGTATGGAGGATGTCAAAGCTCTCACCACTGATTTGGACCTAATTCTGGATGTACTAAGAGGTAACAAAGACTCGGATCCTTGTATATTTTATTAGTGGAATTAGCAAATCACTTGTTTCTTGTCATCACTCCATCATGTCATCACTCCAAAACTTAAAAATAATAAATAGCCTACTGTGAAAGCTCTGTCTAATAACCAATCGGCAGTTCTAGTAAAGTTATGTGCATAACCTACATATTTTAGCAAAATGTTGAAATCAGTGCATATTATTTCTAGTTCAACTCTTTCTTGTTGTTAACTTTAAAAAAAAAAAATAACAATCTGCTTGACAAGTTTGGCTCAAACCTAATGGATCTATATTTACTTAAAAAACCTGTTGGTGCGATTTTTGTTTGCAGCTTCTCCACTGGTGCAAGTCGATGAGGATGGTAAGAAGGTTCGGCCTAACCACAGTCGCTGTATCATTATTTTAAGAGAAGTGCCAGAAACGACCCCAGTTGAGGTGAATATTAGACTATAATTCATTCAAATCAGTCCTCTGTATTGTCTGACTAAACAGAGTTATACATTTCTGTGCTTCTTTGTGATTTTTAAATTTAGTTTTTGTCTTTATTTTTGTCTGTATTGTGGCTTGTTTTCCTATTGGGTTTTTGAAACTAAAATCTGTCAAATATTCTTGTATTCTTTTCACAGGAAGTAGAATCCCTTTTTAAGAGTGAAAATTGTCCAAAAGCGTTAAGTGTCGAGTTTGCTCACAACAGCAACTGGTACATAACGTTTCAATCAGATATGGATGCACTACAGGTAAGTCTAGCTCAAGTTGGCACCTCTTTAAAACTCCTTTCCATTTCAATGTTTTTCACACCAAGTTTAACAATATCTAATTAATTATGAACCCTTAAACTGGACAAATAACTTCTTTATGGGACCAGGCTGCTGTTAATTACATAATGTTGAAGCAGTTGTTTCAGGACAATGCTAGGTCTGTTTTTACTAAAATAACCAAGTAAAATAACTGATCATATGCAATCATTTGCTCAATATGTGAATTACTCAAATTAACTGCAATAATCAATTTTGAGTACTATTGTTTGTAGGCGCAAATGATGCTGATCAATTCTGGAAATACTGTATCCATGTCCATTTTTAATGACCAATAATTGTTCAGGAACTGATTAACATTTCAGTTCAGTATAATGTGAACGTTTGTTTCTTGTTTTCCTTCTCTTCCCTCCCCCCTCCATCTTTTAGGCATACAAATACCTAAGAGAAGATGTGAAAATATTCCAAGGGAAACCAATCATGGTAAATAACTCAACTGAACATACACAGCAATGTTTTCTCCATCCATGCGTGCAGCTATGTTTTGATCTTTTATTATTGATTATAAATTAAGATTGATTAAGGAGCTCAATGTTAATGTTGTCAGATGTTTCTAGAAGTGATGTTAATCCTCCTTTGGTAAGACAGTCTAAACTTTAGTTTTAGGCATCACTTTAAAACGAGTGTGTTCAGATAACCAGCAGTCTCTGTACAAGTGTGTTAGGACTTCTAAAAGCAATCGAGAAAGCTCCTTGGATGGGAAGTGAAACATCTTCAGCTACAGAACGGTTGTTTTTGCTTTTACTCTTGTTTGAATTTAACGTGTCCTGGATGGCTGAGAATCTTCACCAGCAGACTTATAAAAACACATTTTTAAGATGGTTTTTTTGCCATTTTTATCACAATTTGACATTGGACTCTTGCTTTTCACAAAATTATCACTTTTTTTTTATTGTATGCCTGTTGAAAGGCAGACAAGGTCTGTTCATCACCCCAGCTCTAAGATCAAGGTCAAATCAAGGTTTTTGCTTGTCCCACCCATAGCTTCTGATCTGCTACAGATAATTTAACTAAACTATACACATACCACTGCTAGATAGTGTCACATAATCTTTTCATCGCACCAGCTGTAAGGCTAAAGTCACAAATCAAGGTCAAAGTTTATACTAGATCTTTGCTTGTTCGGGCCATTGCTATAGATTGCTGTGTAATCGTTTGTTGATGCACGTGTAATGTGTCATACGCTACTTTTGTTAGCTTCTTATTTATTCGTCACCCTAAAAACAATCAAACAAGGATTCAAAAGATGGTATGGAAAAACCCCAGTGATGATCAGTATCGCGCTTGGAAGGATCCATATGCACTGTCTATCTGGAACTAACTTCCTGTACCTCTCAAAAACTTGAATTTCAACTTCTGTGCTGTACCTTCTCTCTCCCTCTGCCCTTCACTTCCATCCCTGCCCCTTCTTTTCCCTTAGTGCAGTGTTTTATGGCCTCATGACTGTGAGATTATGAGATCTGAGGGGACTAAATAACACTAATATATCAGCACTACTCATAAGTACACTGGGTGGCTGCAGTAGCTTGGTGGTCAGTGACGTGGTCTTGCAGCCTGGGCTCAAACCCTCAACCTCAGGATTACATCAGGAGCAGCATCTGTTGTAAAACAATTGTCAAATTTTTCATGCAAGTTTGCTCGCTGTGGCAACCCCCTTAAGAGGAGAGCAGCTAAAAGAAACACTCTAAGACTGTTACAGCTTCCTTGTTGATTTTTAAAAACAGTCTGTCTTTTCTCTAGGCTCGCATTAAAGCCATTAACACATTCTTTGGAAAGAATGGCTTCTGCAGCGTGAATTCAGGTGTGTACCAACAGCCTGCCCAGCCGCAGGGCCAGTACACCTCTCCAGTGTATATGCAACAGGTGTACAACCCCCAGCAGCAGTACCCTGTTTATCCTGTGGTGTCTTCAACATGGAACCCCACTGTCGTCCCTCACTTTGAAACTCCACTGGTGAGAACTATTTGGAGTTTATTTCAATGTTTAAAAAAAAAAAAAAAGTCATTAAATCAGTTGAACTTGGCTCAAGTACATATGTAGGAGCAGAGATGTATTTTTCTAATATGAATTAAATATTTGTTTTTTTTGGTATATCTAGGCACCCTTTCCTAATGGTGGATTCATGAATGGTTATAGCAATCCCTGGAGCTATAAAACAAACTCGAGTGCAATTAGTGGGCATCATCCTTTAGGAAGGAACAGGTAACTGAAAATTACAACATCAATAAGCTCTCATTCCTGTCCAGTCTTGAGTTGTTCTTGTCATGAAATACTTGTCTAGACATTAGTTACATGGATTAATTATGTTCTTTAAGATCTGTGCTTTACTGTCTAGTTTAATTAAATTTGCAAATAATTTTAAGTGCTCACTCTAAATTACGGTAAATTAGTTTTTCTACAAGTCAGGAATATGCCTACATTTCAACAGAACACATGGCATTGAAGAACATCTGTTTTTGTTTGAATTTAGAAATCATGTAAAATGTCATCCTAGATGTGGAGATGTCACTCCTCCTAATATGGCTCCAGATACCGTGACAGATAGAATCTGTAGTCCCTTGAGCCCGCAGGATCTCCGAGCATCAAAAACACTGTCTGACAGCAGAACACAGTCAGTGTCTCTGTCCTCCTTTGACCCTAAAGACACTTCGTCACTGGCCGTCATATCAAGTAGAGATCTGAGCCGGCCTGGACGAGATCGGTAAGATATTTAAGAATGTGTACTTTTTAACTGAGTTGTGTGAAAGACTGTTGTTGTTGGTTCATTCAGAATAATAGCCTTTGTCTGCATATTATTTTAAATGTAATTTAAATGGTAAAAAAAAAACACTACTCTAAATGAAACTTGCAGGAGAAGCAATCATAGAGGAATGAGAAGGAAAAGAGAAGATGAGCATACCTTGGTAGGTAGATTATTTCCTCATTACTGTTTGTCTCAAGAGTTGCATCAGATTAGTATCTTGGTAGAAATTATTTGATTTTAAATCTGAAGGTGTTTTTTTTTTTCACCTTCAATGAAATGCAGAAACCTGACCCTGTGGCAGAGGCCAAGCCAACTCCTAACTTTGACCTGGCAGCTACCAGTTTTCCTCCCTTGCCAGGATCTCTGGTCACTGTGCAAGGAGACACTTTGACAGAGGTGCGCCTTTCTGATGTTGTCCGAGGCATCAAGGTTCCAACCAAGGTGAGCAGTACTATTGGAAACATTTTTTTTTTCTAGAGTAGAAAGTTTAAATGCATAATTGTGCTTCATCTATTTTTCTTTTAAGACTGGGAACCACGAGGACCTGACACAAAATACAAAAGCTGTAGAAAGCCCTGTTATCAAGCAAGATGCTGACAGTGTAGCTTCTAAACCTGCTCTTGTTAAAACAGAAACGGCAGCTGTACCAGCATCAAGGTAACCTGTGCATCCAGATAATAAAATGCCAGTGAAGAAGCCAAACATGCAGCAAAATTGCTTTTAAAACAATGTTTTCTCTTTGATTTCAGTGCTACTCCACCAGCAACAAAAGAGGATCAAACTGAACAGTTCAAAGCAGAGGAAAAGATCTCTCCATCCACACAACCTGTTTCTACAGCAGCTTCAGAACCGGCTCCTACTGTGTCTGCTCAGGCTGTTCCTGCAGACAAAAACATTCTCTCAGCTCCAGAATCTGAACAGGTAAGGCCTGCACACCAAAAAGTAATGAGCACCGTTTGCACGTGGAACAGACTTCTTCTTAGCAAAGTCAGTCCATGGTCCAACTTGTTTTTAACTGTAATTTCCGGACTATAAGCAGCTACTTTTTTCTCAGGCTTTGAACCCCGTGGCTTATACAATGCTGCGGCTAATTTATGGATTAATATTGTTTTCGACGAGCTAACGAGCTTCATGTCGCCAAAAGCATTTAGCCTCGTCACACCCAGGCGCTCACAGAGCTGCCCAATACACGTCTCTCTTGCGGGGTGGGACCTTGTGACTCAGTGAGACTACCTGTATAAATAAAGGTTAAAAAATAAAATCAGACCAATGAACTTACCGAACAGGTCACAGTGGACCAGTGAAACTTCGGATTACTGTAAATCAAACGCACTCGCACTAGATTCTACAGATCGGTTATTTTGCTCTTCATGCACAGACCCTCATCATGGAAAACACACGAAGAAATGCACATGATGCAGCTTTCAAGTTAAAGGCGATCGATCTGGCTGTCAAAGAAGGAAATAGAGCTGCTGCACGTAAGCTTGGTGTCAATGAATCGATGGTAAGACGTTGGAGACGGCAGCGTGAAGAACTGAATCAGTGCAAAAAGAGCACAAAAGCTTTCAGAGGAAAAAAAAGCAGATGGCCCGAACTTGAAAACATCCTTGCAGACTGGGTGAACACACGGAGAGCAGACGGCCGAGGTGTTTCCACCGTGCAAATCCAACTGAAAGCCAAAACAATCGCTACCAAAAACAAGATTAAAGAATTTACAGGTTGTCCATCGTGGTGTCTCAGATTTATGAGACGAAAAGGCCTGTGTCATAGAACATAGCGATCAGTGACTTTTCTGGTAGGCTACCTTATTTTAATTTATTTTTTGACCAGCTGTGTTACAGGCACTGTTCAGGAAAAAAAAATAGCCGTCAGTGACTTAGGCTACTGTATCCTTATCTTTATATATTTTTTCCCAGCCGTGTTACAGGCACTGTTCAGAAAGAAAAAATTTGCTGTACATATTTTTGTGTACCGGTACGTATTTAATTAAAAGTTAAAAAAATTCTTTCAGCGTAACATCTTTCTGTGTAGATATGTTAAAACGTGGACACCCACGGCTTATAGACAAGCGCGGCCTATATGGAGGCGGGGGGGGGGGGGGCTTCCCCTGCATGCACAGAGCATGTGAGGAGGTATTCACATGCTCACAGAGCAACGTTTGCTCCACGAATCAGGAGAACAGCTTGCGCAGGAGGAATATGAAGATAGCAATCAATGACTTCCCGGTAGGCTACTGTATTTATTTATTTATTTATTTATTTTTACCAGCCATGTTATCAGCACTGTTCAGGAAAAAAACATTTACTGTACGTATTTGTGTAATTTGCAAATGTGTTGCAGTTGTGATCAGTTGTTTAAAGTTACCGGTACGTATTGTAACGTTCTGTGGTTCATTGTGGTCAGCTGTCAGTCACATGGCCTCAGGGAGGGATTATGGGTAAAATTTATGTTCATTAACTATTTTGGTTAGCTGTTTGGCAATGTTCTTTTAATGATTAGTCTGATTTTGTTAGCCTAGTTTGTGTTCATTATGTGTTAGTTTGTGTTAGGCCATTCAGTGAGTGAAGGAGGTAGTTGTCATGAAGACCTGTGGGGTTCACTCTGTGTGTTGGAACAGTAAAATAAAGTCTTTAAAACACCATCTGGTGGTTGATTCTTGATCTACAAGAGCTGCACATCTCTCAATAGCAGTGTCCTGCCACTTGTGTTACATGAACACCCACGGCTTGTACACAAGTGCGGCTTGTACACAAGTGCGGCTTGTACACAGGTGCGGCTTGTACACAGGTGCGGCTTGTTCACAGGTGTGGCTTATACACAAGTGTGGCTTATACACAAGTGCAGCTTATGCAAACAAAATCTTTTCTTTTTAATTTAGTGGGTGCAGCTTGCGCTCAATAGTCTGGAAATTACGGTAGTCACACACTGTATGGTGTCTTTAGATAGACATTGTCTCATCGTCCAGCTTCACTGTGCTGTGTACAAATGTTCTTATTGGCTGAGACACTGGCTACATTTGTCAAACATTTCTTTCTCACTAGGGTCAAAGAAAGCTCAGCTATGCAGAGGTGTGCCAAAGACCAGCCAGAGACCCACTACCAGTGCAGCCACGGTCTGCCTCCCCTCCTGCTTCTTCAGACAGCCAGCCACTGCAAGAGCTCATGGTGAACAGAGTCGAGGCGCCTCGTCTCAACTCTTGGCATGCTCCAGAGAAAGCTGGAGATAAACGGCCTCCTCGGCAACATTTACATAACTTCAGGGGGGCGCCTGGTCATGCCAGAGCGAGAGGTTCAGGGTTGAAGACACGGGAGCATCAAAGGGACAAATGGTTTTCCACGCCGCGGGGAGGCAAACGCGGTGGAAAGGAGCAAAACATTCCCCCCAATTCACCAAAATAATTTAAAATGAAACTTAAGACCATAACTAGAACTGAAAGAGTAACTATATATATATTTATATATATGTAAATATGTACATAGACAGATGAATATGGATATTTCTTTTGACTTGGTCAAAGAGTCTTTTATGTTGCAGACACCTATTGTGTAGAACATAAACGTCAAGTAATATCAAGCTTTTCTGAGAGTAAATGTATATTTGTAATAATGTAGCTTTACTCCACTAACAGTGAAACAAAGACATCATCAGCAGGTGTCAGCTGTTCTGTCTTGGGAGTTTTATTTGGGTTTATTTGTGATGAAGGCAGGAGTTCCTCCCTTGAAGTTTTCTCAGCTGAAGAAACTTTTTAGGCCAAGAAAGCTTTGAGAGGGAGCAATGAAACGGGCAGTACTGCTCTTTAAAACTTTTAGCACCAGAGTGTCCTAAAGTCTGGTCTTGGACTTTGAAATTGTGTCTCCACTTTGACATTCAGCGACTAAATGTCATATTTCACCTTGCTAAGTAATTTAACTTGGATTTGTACAAATGCTTTAATAAATGGAACAAAGGAGATAGAAAGGCTTTTTGTAGAGCAATTTAAATGGTTTGAGAATTAGAAAAAAGTCACAATTGTGCATCTTAAGCATTTTTTGTTAATTGAATTTTGTGTTAATGTTAAATAATCTTGTGAAAGATGTTTAGTTCTTGATCAAGGGATAGTTATTACTTTTGTAAAAGCTTAAAATGATTGGAAGTAGTTGCTGGAATTTGAATCTTGGTGTACAAATAATGCTAGTAATTGCTTTGGAAATGTTTTTTTGAGTAACTTTGCAACAGAAATGTTAGATTAAGGTGGCTAACATTTAAAGACTAGTTATGGTAGTGTAATGACATTTTTTGAATTTGATTATTTTCAAGTTTTCTGAATACTTTTCTTTGCTTTTTATCATTTGTTGTTTGAGGAAAAATCTGTTTTTATTTGTGCATTTATTTATTTGACTTGGTGGTAACTGAGCTTATGCTTTGTCAATTTTTAACCGTTCTTTAAATGAAGCTAGAGTGCTTTCTCAAGATTCTGTTCAAAAACAAAATCTTGACATTCTTTTAATTTCCTTGATCCAAATGCAGCAAAAAAAAAAAGTGTCTAAACCCGCTGCTTCCATTTTATTTTTTCACAAATGGCTAAGCTCTAAACCATTTTCATTTGACTACACATAACTTTTTAACAAACATTTCATATTTTATGCATTTTTATAAAATGTTTTCCTGCAATCTTTTCTTTGTAAACATTTTTTAAGGAGCAAAGCATATTTGTTGGACTCAAGTTTACTAATCCTAGAGATTCATATTAGCAGTTCAGATCTTTTGTCTTCAGTTTGAGTTTGATTTCTTAATCTTTACAATACTGTATAGATCACCTGCTACTCAGGAATAAGGTAAATTGTCTGCCATGTACTTTGCAATTACTGATGGTCTTGTGAAGGAGCAGGAGCAAAATGAACGATTTATCAAAGATGAGCAATGTTGGTAACTAACGCGAGACTGTTGATTAGTTAACTTTGTTCCGACTTTTGTGTACTGTGGTTAAATAAAAGGACGACCACCAGTCAGGCTGGAGTCGCAGCTAAAGCTACGCCAAAAGATTCCAGCTATGATCCAGTCCACAAACCATTTTAGTGGCATGCATGTATTGTTCCGTTTAATGTTTTTTACAGTGTAGCAGCTATTAAAACATTTATTAACAGGCATAATTAGGGGGAGATAGAAGCATATTCGTAATCAATATATTTTCACTATTCGTGTCTTACACTGATCCAGTGATGATTTCTTGGATTTGTTTTGATGGAACATGAAAGTACAGTATGAACTTGTTTAATGAATCTAATCTGTAGTAGTACTCTGTTCTTGAATCTCTGGATATATTGGAGATTTAACTTGTTCTGGGTTGTTCCATTTATGTAATGTGATTTTCTACGCAAGTAGACAATTGTTTTTGAAGTATTCAGGGTTTATTTTTGTTTGTAAATTGTTTACTTGTTTGTTCATAACAGTTGTACTCGGTGAAATTCACCTTGTGGTAATTGAAACGCACTTAATTTGATCCTAACGGGTTTATTACTTTGAAGGAGTGAATTAATGTTGCACGCAAATTCTCATTTTATGCGTAAAAGACAAATTGTAAGTCAAGAAAAAGTGTACATCTTAAAAGAAAGCTTGGTGTTAATAGAATCAATGTGTTCTTTGTCAGACTTTTTAAGCATGTCTGCCCTGAGTGCCTTTACAGATGATTTTTTTTTCTCCAGCCACAAGTCACTCTTAGTTGATTGTTAAAACCTCTTGAATTTGTCACATCTGAAACAATAAATTAAGTCTTTACTGAAACCACTTTTGTTTATCAAAATTATTACTATTTAAACATTTAAATCTTTGTTATTGAGCCCTATCTACAAACTTGTTTATTTTGTTGGTTTTGCAGAGGTTCACTTTGTCAACTGTGTGAATTTTAATGCGAAAAAAATACAAAAGTTTTGGGTTGTTTATTTTTTGTAAGGAAAGTCGTGCTCAGTCAATCACTGATCTGCCAAGTAAACATCTGGAATAAGATTATGTAACTGCTGTAATTGTATTAACAATTTGTTCAAGAGACTTGCTGCTTGGTAGTAACTGAACTGATCAGATTGTGTGTATGATAATGATGCTTAAATTTAGGAGAATGTTTTGGATTATAATCAGATGTACGAGTCGGATGAATCTCGTTACATAATTCTCGGCCAAGTTCCAACTCTCGCGATATTTGGTCGATGTTCGCGTCAGAGTGTCAACAGCAGCTCAGAACTGTCCGAAGCAGGGAGGGGGAGTCAAGAGGCGGTTTAAACGTCCGGTGAGTTATGGCATATTCCATATCATATAACCTTACTGTTAATTAAATCCATCGTGTCACTGTTCATGAAGCATGTCATACACATGCTCAGGAGTTGGCCAACAGCTCTCTTTAGCATTAGCCGCTAACGTGTTAGTGTACATTCTCATAGAAGGCTTCGTGGAGCTGTTAGCATAGGCTTAGCTAGCTGTGGTGATAATGCATGTAACTAAAAAAAAAATGCTTTCAAGGCGTACACGGCTTTCCGTTATTTCATGTTTTTTGTTCACCTTCCTATAACGACGCTGTTAATTTGAGTAGAAATGTTTTAACGTGACTGGGACGTGACACATCGGCGCCCATCTTCAGAAAGTCAAAGCAAAGATTTTGCATTTAGCCTAACCTGCTGTCTTGTTGGTAGCTGAAGATATGATCCAGCTAGGCACTGAAAACACCACACGCTGAACGACTCAGATGGACGACTTGATTGTTTTCGTCCATGGTTATCCTCCGCCTGGTCCATAACAGAACCTTGAAACGGGAGGACAGTGTTCGGCCTGTGTTCCTTCCTCCGAACCAGCTGTTACTGAGACTTGTTTGAGCGCTTTTTGGGGGCAGCAAGAACAGGTGCATGACATTCATTACATTCAAACGCAGCAGCTCCACATGACAACAGTTCCCCCCTCCTTAATTGTTCCTGAACAATCATCTCCCAATTTTTAGTGTAGCTCAAAAGAGCCACTAATAATACTTAAATCATAATCCTCTAGTTTCAGTTTTACAGCTTTGTAAAAATGACTATTTTATAAAAAAAAAGCTGATTTGTTTCGTGCCCTGTCTTGCAGGACGTTTGAGATGGGGGATGATCGACCCTTTGTCTGCACTGCCCTTGGGTGTGGGCAGGTAAAATGTTTAAAACATGCCATATTTTTAAGTTTGCTCTTTGTTTCACATATTCTCAATTTAATCCCTGGATTATAGCACATGCTCTGCATTTTTTTCCCCCCGTTCTGACAGACACAAGCGCCATAATGTGCACCAGTATTTAGTTGGACTTTTAACTGTGATCTCTCTAGGAGTGTTAATTTTCTTCCCTGCAAGTGATAGTGTGAAGTTTTACAAGACAAAGTATTTGTTCTGTTGTTACTGGTGTTTTGTGATTCTAAATTAACTCAATCAAACATAACATCTGTTTTTCCTGCTAAACCCGATACCCCATAAGCAAATTGTGAAGAAGATTAAATTTTTGTTTTTTTTCCTAAGGTGTAAATGGGAACTTCAAGCTAATGCTGGCTTATTCAATGGAGCTGTCATCTAAATTAGAAAAAACAAACTACTTTGGGTTTTGCTGGCTGTGAGAGTGTATAGGTATTCTCTAATGCAAACCTGGAATTTAAAAATAACTAAAATTGGCATTTTCACCTTGTTTTTGTAAACACAAATCTTGATGTTTTTTTTCTGTTAACTTAACTTGGCACTTCTTAGTTTAACTTATATTATTATAATAGCAATATACAGACCCTTTCCAAAAAATTAGAACGTCACGAAAAAGTTGTTTAACTTCCATAATTCCATTCAAAGTATTAATCTTTAATAGATGAGAGATTCAGGGCCCACAATTTAAATTATGTCAAGTATTTATTTGTTTATTTTAAACATAATTTGGGCTTCCAGCTCATGAAACCCACAAAAACAGGAATTAAAAAAAATTAGAATACTGTGAAGACATCAGCCAAAATTTTGCAGGGCATGAGTGTTTTAAACTGAGTGTGACACTAATCATCTACTAAACTCAAAGCACCTGCACAGGTTTCCCCAGGTGTCATTAAATTGCTTCAGTTCGGTTCAATATGGGGAAGACTGCAGACATAACTGGCCAGAAGACCATCATTGATACCCTCCATAGGATGGGGAAGCCACAAAAGTTTATAGCTAAGGAGGCTGGCTGTTCACAGAGTGCTGTGTCCAAGCATATCAATGGAAAGTAGTGGAAGGGCAAAATGTGGCAGGAGAAGATGCACCAGCAAAAAAGATGACCGTGGGCTTCAGTGGATTATCAAACAGAGAAGATTCCACAATCTGTCAGAGATCCAGAAAGAGTGGAATGAGGCGAGAGTCACAGCTTCAAAAACTACCACATACGCACGCATCTGGGAGATGGGCTACAACTGTCCGGTTCCTTGGGTCAAGCCACTTCTGAACCTGAGCCAACATGTCCGTTTCCGATGAAAGTAAAGTGTGCCTTTTATTCGGAAATCAAGGTCCAAGTGTTTGGAGGAAGAAAAGTGAGAAACAGAGTCCATACTGCTTGAGGTCCAGTGTGAAATATCCACAGTCGATCATGATTTGGGGTTCAATGTCCGGTGCAGGTGTTTGTAAACTCTGCTTTCTTAAATCTAAGGTCACTGCAACAGTCTACCAGAATGTTTTAGAGGACTTCATGATTCCTTCTGCTGAGGATCTGTATGGAGATGCATTCATCTTCCAGTAGGACCTGGCCCCTGCCCATGCCACATTAAGCACCAAAACCTGGTTTGATGCCCATGCCACAGTACTTGACTGGCCAGCCAACTCGCTGGACCTAAACCCCATTGAGAATCTATGAGGTATTCTCAAGAGGAACATGAGGAGCACCAGACCCAACAACAAAGAAGAGCTGACAGCATCAAGGAAATCTGGACTTCCATAACTCCCAGTTAATGCCACAGGCTGATTGTCTCAATGCCACATTGCATCGAGGCAGAGATTAAGGCAAAGGGATTCACAACCAAGTATTGAAGATTGACATATTGTTTTGAAAGCACCATATTTTGATTTTGTTGTGATCCTAATTTTTTTTTTTTTCTGCAAAAACTGAGAAGTAGTGTGGGCTGATGTCTTCACAGTATTCTAGTTTTTTTTTTTTTTTTGTTGTTGTTTTTTTTCAAATTCCTGTTTTTGTGGGTTTCATGAGCTGGAAGTCCAAATTATGTCAAAATAAACAAATAAATACTTGAAATCGTTTAAATTGTGGGCCCTGAATCTATCATCTATTAAAGATTGACTTTATGAATGGAGTTATGGAAGTTAAACAACTTTTCCCTGATATTCTATTTATTTAGAAAAGGTCTGTAGGTTTTTGCTTTTTAACTTGAAGCTACCATTTCTGTCGAGCTGTGAACAATATTCACTATTCCCATGGTGTCCAAAATCATTTCTTGATCATTTGTTTAGTGAACAGCTGCTGTTATCTAAAATCAGTTGTAATGAAGTTATTTTAATTTATTTTGTATTATGTTTCTGTACTATTGTGAGAAATGTATAATGTCCTTTCTATTGATCCTAAACCCGTCTTTTTATTTTAATGGTTATTTTTGGCAGAGATTCACAAATGAAGACCACCTGTCAGTGCACAAACACAAACATGAAATGACATTAAAATTTGGTCCTGCCAGAACAGACTCTGTGATTATTGCAGGTAATTACTTTTTTTGTTTGTTTTTACTAATTTGTTTATTTTAAATTAGCGTGAACAAAGGATAATTAAAACTGCCAGTGCTTTGGATGTAATGCTGTATGTCAGTGTCACTGCTTGGAAGAATATAGCTTCTTGCCATGTGAATTTTTTTATTTTTATCAGACCAGACCCCCACTCCCACTCGTTTCCTAAAGAATTGTGAGGAGGTTGGTCTATTCAATGAGCTGGCCACCTCCTTTGAGCAGGATTTATGCAAAACGCATGACGACGAGCAAAGGACAAAACACACTTTAAGGGTAATTATCACTGACATTTTTGTTTTCCTTTGATTATTATTGCATGAAACTATTTCAGCAGTAGACTTTCATTCATTTGAAAGTCTTCATCTTTTCATTTGTGCTTTTGGTCTTTAAGGCTGCACCATTACAAACACCATCTGAAGTAAAAGATGAGGAAGAGGCTCCGTTACAAGTTGATTCTTCCCCTCCTGAAAGCCCCGAGTCCTCGTCCAGCATGTCTGAAGACAGCGAAGACTCTAGGGTGCGAAGCAAGATTCAAAGCATTCACTCAAATTATGTTCTCAACCAAGTTCTTTACAGTTTTACTAGACATGCATTTTATTTACAGGAGATTCTCACAAAACCTGTGGCTAGCTCTGCTCCCACTCCAACTATTGTGCGTCCAGGTTCTCTTCCCCTACACTTAAGTAATGACCCACTACAGCCAACTCTGCCTTCTCCAACGTCTGTAATCACACAAGCGCCACCTTCCAACAGGCAGCTTGGGTAAATTACACTGTGCTCCTGTTTTCTTTTATTCTTGTCTGATGACATGATGAATACTTGCAAAAAAAAAAGTCTCAAAACTCAATGTCACTCAAAAATGCTCAACACAGCTTTCACTGAGCTTCTTTTATTTAATGTGCTAGTATCTTATATTGTCAACAGATCTCCCACAAGTGCATATCCACTGGTGAGGCACCTCCCTAATGGGCAGACTGTCCCTCTTTTGCCCAGCCCAGTACAGTTAACCTCAGTTATATCTGTAAGTCAAGACTTGAAATAAACATGTAATGGCTTGTGTTTCAGTTAGTAGTTGATCTTCTTATTTGTTTTTCTTTTTTCCTTTTTGTTTGATATGTTTTGAAGCTTGTGAGGCCAGTGAACACAGTGCCTAACATCCCTGGGATTCCAGGACCCCCTGTTGGGGGAGTCAGTAGTGGTTCATCGTCTCCATCTGGATATGGCCTTCACACCGAGACCAAGATAGTAAGTTCATTAATCACACTGTCGTTTTACAGTATAACCACCCATTTATATATATTTATAAATTAATTGTTACAGTTGATTAAATCGATCAAAAACACAAACTTGCTTTGCTTTCTTTTGGGAGGTCGACATAAGATCGACATGAGGTGTTTTTTGTGTCTTGCAGCGACTGAAGGCAGCTCTGTCTCATCAAGGCCTAGGAGCACAAGATGGAGCAGGTGGTGGATCAGGGTCTATCCCCGCTGTCCCGCAGCGACAGGAACTGAGCCAGCAGCCCTCCCAGAATTCTGATGCGCCGTCTCCTGCACAACCACAGGTACAGTAAATGCACATTAAACCGAGAACCACACTGTTGCGTCACAAAGGTTTTGGTTGACAGGAATGCATCAAAGAATTGTATTAATATGAAATTTCAGCATTGTAAACCAGGTTTTATTCTTTATAAATCTTTCTTACGTCTGTTGTTTTTACACATAAAGAACATAAAATAACTTCTCCTTTAATTAGACAAAAGGAATCCATCCCATCAATCTGGTAACTTTGGAGGTAGCTCCTCAAAGTTTGCACGTGGGGGTAGAGTTTTAACAATTTCAACAATATTTTTTTAATATTTAATACTGCCGAGCTATAGCTGTTTTCCACTCGCTCGATCATATTGTGATCATATTAAATTACAAGGAATATCAACACAAACACAATCAGTTTACTTAAATAGTGTTGACATGTAAATAAAACGGATTTCAACTAAATAAAATTTCGAATATCATTTGCCTCCTTTGCATTTTACTAAAATAAATAATTGTTGTATCTCCAGAAGAAAACATTCTGTGATGTGCATCTGTGAGTAAAGTTGTAGCCAAATACTCTGAACAGTCTTTAAAATAAAGCTTCAATTTGAAAAGTGCTGTAAGCAGCCGTCTGATAACCTCTACCTCCTGTTATGTTGCGGGTCAAATTGACCCGTTTTAAAGTTTAAATTTTTTTTTTAAATAGTTAAAAATATTTTTTCTGCATGAAACTTTTTCTATTTGTCTTAATAGTTCCACTCAACATATAAATTGAAAATGGTTCACTTTACACATTTGTACCACCCCCTGCGTCTACTTGCTACATCGATACTGTTCGGGTCAATTTGACCCGGCAGTCAAGTTGAAGGGTGAAAAGGGTAAAAAAAAATATCCAATTCTATTTGTTTCCTTGAAACTATGAGACATATTTCACTACACACACATACACACACATGCACGCACACACCACACACACACATGCACACGTGCATGCACACAAACCCACTTTCTCACTATTCTCTTTACTTCACAAGGAAACTGTGAGAAAGCAGGTGTTTATACAACTTTTGACGGGAACCTTTTCTGTTCCTGTGGGGAAACTCCACCCACACTGAGTGGACACTCAGCAGAAGGGGAGGGGTGGGAGGGCATAAATATTCTCTGCAAGGGAGTCCTAAACACATTACACACTGAAGGTACATGTGATATTGTCACTGTCAGAGGTCAGGAAATGAGCAGCAGGAAAAAAATGTTTACAGCCCAGGAAGTGCTGGAACTTCTCATTGATCATGACAGTGAAATAGAAGAGGAGGTGTCTGAAGCTGAAGACAGTATTGAGGTCAATTCTGAGTCTGATGATTCTGATTATGAACCAATTGATGAAAGTGACATTCATGTTTCTCCAAGCAAGACATTCATGTCAAAAAATGGTGAAATTCAGTGGTCTTTATCTCCAACTAAGCACCTCGGAAAACAGTGTGCAGAAAATATAATAAAGACAGTGCCAGGGCCTACTAGGATGGCAGTAACTCGAGTTACAGATATCAAGTCGGTCTTTGAGCTACTCATGCCTAATGTAATACAAAAAATCATTCTTCAAATGACAAATCTAGAAGGAAGGCGAGTTGACTGCACCCTGGCCACTGGTCATCTTTTACAACATCATTGATGTATCAGCATACAACACATTTGTCATTTGGACGGAAATCTTTCCGGAGTGGAATGTGTCAAAGCTGTACAAGAGGTGCATTTTCTTAGAAGAGCTGGGCAAGGCACTTGTGGTACCACATATACAACGAAGACAGCATATGCCAAGGACCCCAGCTACTGCAGCTGTAGTAAAGGAGATCCAGGAGAGGACTACATCCAGTACATCAGTGTGTGAGGTAAGTAAAAGTGTGTGTTTGTGCGAGTGCATGTTATGTGTGTCTTAGGAGCATCAAAAAATATATTAACCATTTTATTTGTCTTTCTAGGTTGCTACTTGAGGAAAAAAGAAGAGGAAGAGGTGCCAGGTTTGCAAGCCATCTAATGAGGTCAAAACGAGGATGACTTGTGTGAAATGTGCAAAATTTATTTGAACAAAGCACAGTCTGATGACATGTCCTTCATGTGTTGTGTAGATGACAAAACTAAAGCATCTAGTTAATTTACATATATTCATTTTTGTGGTATTTCTGATTGTATTCATTGCATGGTGTATACCATCACAACATGATGACATGTTACTTGTGAGCTGTGGAGATTCACAGACATACATGCACTGTGTTAGTGTTCCTAAGATCTTATTTTGTTGTTTTGTTCATTTCTGGTTCAAAAAACAGTGGCTGAATAAAGTTTACTTTCAATACAAATCTTCATGACTCATTTGTCTTGATTTTAATGAGCGGGTCAATTTGACCCAGAACAGTATATGCGTCTCAAGTTCAATTATAAAGATCACCCTTTGAAAAAAAAATTTAAATGTAATATAAAAAAAATTTACAAAAATCAATTTCAAGGATAATTATTGTTTTTTTTAGTGTAGGTTTTTTCATCAAACATAAAAAATGTAAATCACATTTTTTATGTCAAAATGAGTTAGTTGTTGTCATTTATCCTTTATTTATGATAAATAAAAAAAACATCATTGCACAAATATTAACTGACATGGTTAGTATTGGAGTTAATAATCAGATACAAAAATGTTTTGGAGGATTTTTGGGGTTTCTGACACTATTACATGATTAAACACTCCCCGGGTCAAATTGACCCACGAACATTATTGCTTTACCTCAGAAACGAACATAACAGGAGGGTTAAGTTTTTAGACAGGTTTTCATAGCAAGTTGATTGTATAGCTACCACCATGGACTGGTAGTTGTCCTGTGACTGCATATGTCCATAACATTTTATTTTTTCACTTCTTTAAAAACTAAAAAGGGAGTAGAGCGTTCTGAAACCTGGTCCAATCTTGACAATATCTTGGTCTGGACTCTTCAACTGGATCCGACTTCTCAAAATAGCTTATTTTAGGTTCGGTCGATTTGCATTTCAAATTCTCTCATATAGAAATCTGATTAAAAACAATATAGCTATTGTACTTGCTGAGTAATTATTCAATTATTCTCCATTAAAAAAATAAAATTGCATGACATTTTTCTCCCAAGTAGCTCATTTTTATCCCCCTCCTCATTTCCAGGTGTCCCCTGCTCAGCCAACAGGGGGACGGCGGCGGCGTGCTTCAGAGATGGACCCTGATGAGAGGAGGCAGCGCTTTCTGGAAAGAAACCGGGCAGCTGCTTCCCGCTGCAGACAAAAACGAAAGCTGTGGGTTAACTCTCTAGAGAAAAAGGCAGAGGACCTCGCCAACATGAACGTGTCGTTAACAGTGAGTCAGTGGGATTTTCAAACTAACCCATAAAAACGTGCTTTTTGATTGGTCTCCCTGACGTCCGTCATGTATTTTGTGTTGCCAGAATGAAGTAACTCTTTTAAGGAATGAGGTGGCACAGCTGAAACAGCTCCTTCTAGCTCACAAAGACTGCCCTGTCACTGTCATGCAGAAAAAAGCCGTTTTCCTTGGTAATCATTCAAGATCATTAACAAACGTCCAGTACTGAACCGCTTTTTGTGCCAGGACTCATCCGTCATCTCATCCATCTAATGTTCCATTTTAACTCGCTCACCTCTCTTAAGGGTGAATGTTGCTCTGTCTGTCTGTAGCTGCAGGAGGAGATGAGGCCTCCAGGGATACTTCCACTGAACCCATCGGCTCCCCAGCGGCGGTTATCCAACACGGGCCGTCACCCCCGGCCTCGGCGCCGAGCCCTGTGGCCACCATCAACGGGCTGAGTGTCCGCGCTGCAGAGGCGGTGGCCATGTCTGTCTTGGCTGGCATGGGGTCTGGTCATCCAGGAGGGGTGGTCATGGCAACGCAATCGCAGCCAGCCACAAGATGATGTGTGGGAAAAAGGCAACCAGAATGAACTGGAGTGGCATTCAAAGGCCGGACTGGTGCAAAGTGTTTAGTGACGAGGGACCCACACTCTCCACATAACTACGATATCTTCTCCCCTCACAGCTTATGAT
This sequence comes from Nematolebias whitei, assembly GCF_014905685.2. NCBI lineage: Eukaryota > Metazoa > Chordata > Actinopteri > Cyprinodontiformes > Rivulidae > Nematolebias > Nematolebias whitei. Next base: position 42,015,483 of record NC_056504.1, read on the forward strand.
AATCACTCTCAAACGTGGTGCAGTTTCTCCGTCAGTCCCCGTGCAGCAGGCTTCCTCCCATCGAATCGTCGTCTCTCTGCGTATGTAAATATGGAAAACATGTTGAACACTCATTCTGCAGGGTTCAGGGTCAGACCTTGTCCTGTCTGGATAAGGTTTTAGATTTGGAAGAGTTGAGAGTTTTTATTTTTCTTTAACTATTTTTTCGTTTGTTTGTTTTTTAGATCAGGAAGCAGCAACAATCAAATATGTTCCCACACACTGGCTGTGATGAAGTTTGTTTCTTTTCAGGCTGGCTGTTTTACTGTAAAGTATCATGCTTTTTTTTTTATTTGTAAGAAAATGTTCTGTTTTTTTTATTCCTGAAATATGATGTTGTACACGTTTTGCTTGTGCTCTTAAAATCTGGTAAGATGTTGGCAGGATGGCTGCAGTAAAAGGTCATGAATTTAAGTGTTTGTTTTTCATTTTTGTCTGTTTTATTCTGTAATTTTACATTATTGTTTTCTGTTGAAACCTTCATAAATACACTCAGTTTATCAGCTGAGTTCATAACAAACTGTAGATGTGAACGCTGCTTAAGCTGAGATTGTGACCATCTTTGAACCCACTTAGAACGAATGTCATGATTAAGTCTTTTTTTTTATCAAACCCTATTGACTGCATGGATTTTACAGTTAAAAAAAATACCACTGTTTGTGTGTAACTCATTCAATCACTGTTCTTCTGTTCTGTTCTGCAACGTCAAATTATTGATGCAAAACAAGTTCTTGTATAAAGATTTCACCCGTAGTCCACTTGCAGAGGATAGTCTTTTTGAAGACCTTTGAATGATATTCAAATAGATTTTACATCCTGTACCCAGCTGTTTCAGTTGAGGAAAGAGTAGTGCAATATATATTTTTATTTTATTTTAATGTTCTGTCTTTGAGCTGTCCTGAGAGGGGTTTGGTCTGTTTCAGTCAGAAGCTGTAGTTGTAAGGTGACCAAAGCAAATGTGAAGATAGGATTTCACAAATGATTGGATTATTAATTAGAGCACATTAATTACAGATGCTCTGCTGTTGAGGGCTTTTCTCCAAAAAAAAAAAAAAGTCTGTGTTGCAAAGCAGACCTCGTATTTGGTGCAAGGTGCTTCTTTTACATCTGTTTTGCAATGTATTTTTTTTATTTTTGACATTTTCTTCCAAGAATATCATCTTGTTTGTTTCCCACTTGTCACTTTCTTTTTCCTTTCCAACATAACTTTTATTGAGCTGTATTTTCCTATGTGGAAATCGTGTGCTCTTACGTCTTTTATGTTCCCTTAATGTGTTGAGTATAGTTTTATTTTTTATGGAGGTTGAACTACATGGGGGTAAAATAAACATGTATTGGAGATATGTTTAGAGTAAGTTTGCCCAATACTCAGGCTTCAAGATGGGGAAAAAATTGTGTGTATAGTCTCAAATAAATGAGTTGTCACAGGCAAAAATAAAATAATGTAAAACAAGCATTTACTGGTTGGTTTTCTCTTGACCTGATGGGGTTCACAGGTGAGCAAAAACTTGAACAATAAATTTAGAATAAAGTGAATGGTAGGTGGAAGTCTTATGGAATTAACACGAAAAGTAATTATAAAATGAGCAAAATCAAATTCTTAAGTACTGCGTGTGGGGACTGTTGGCGCAGAGGTTAGTGGAGGCAAGCCTGTGATCGGAAGGTTGCTGGTTCAATTCCCCAGACTGACATGAAAATGTGGGTAGGAAAGGTGAATCCCACACCTGCCTCCACCCTCATTTGCCCCACTCTGGGCCCTTGAATAAGGCCTTTAAGCCCCAGCATCTGCTCCCCCAAGCGCCTTATTTGGCAACTATAAGAGTAGGAAAAGGCTAGCTAAAAGTAGAAAAATTGTAGCTAAATGTAAAATATGGCTAGCAGGAAGTTAAAAGTAGCAAAAGGCTACATTACGGTAGCAAATCACTAGCTAGAAGCTAAATGTTGCCCAAATAGTAGCTAAAGTAGAAGCTAAAAGTTAAGTTAAGCTAAAAGTAATTCAAGGCTAGTTAAAATTAGTTAAAAACACTAGCTAAAAGTAGCAAAAGGCTACTTAAAAATTAGTAAAACGACTAGCTAAACATATCAAAACAGTAGCTAGAAGCTAAACATAGTAAAACCCTAGCTGAAAGTAGAAAATTAGTAGATAAATGCAAAATAAGGTTAGCAGTAAAATAAAAAAAAACATCAAAAGGCTGCCTACAGGTACCAAAACACCAGCTAAAGGTAACAAATTGGTAGTTACACTTTAAGAGTAGCAAAAGGCTAGCTAAAAGTAGAAAAAAATGTACTTAAATGTAAAATAAGGCTAGCAGGAAGTTAAAAGTAGCAAAAGGCTACATTAAGGTATCAAACCACTAGCTAGATGCTAGAAGCTAAATGTAGCAAAAAAAATTGCTAAAGTAGAAAAATGTAGCTAAAAGCTAATTATACCATTAAGCTAAAATAGCAAAAGTCTACTTAAAATTTGTAAAAAAATAAAAAACAAACAAAAACCACTAGTTAGAATTTGCAAAACAGTAGCTAGAAAATAAAGTAGTTAGAAAATAAAGTAGCTAAAGACAGCTAAAGGTAAAACCTAGAAAACAAAGTGCCCCCTCCCTCTGCGCCACCCTGTCCTCGGGGCAGCAGGTGAACTTGGATAATGAGGCAGGTGAGGTGGGCAGGGAAAGAGGTGAACCTGCGTGGGTCCAGCTGTGGAACCAACAGCAGAGGGAGCAGAGAGCCTGTCTCCTTCATCCCCAGCAGCCACAGTCTGCCCGGGTCACGTGACCGGCGGAGTCCTTCTTCCCATCTCTCGCTCAGTCATGGCGGTGTCGGGGAGCCACGGAGATGGAGTAAACAACACCGCTCCTGCATCCTAATATTTTGTTTTGGTCGTAGCTTCGTGCGGGGCCGAGTTCCCCTCTGCGCTGTAGTGAACACCTAAAGATGACGGACCGCGGGCTTGATCTGTCGGCTCTGCCTAAAGAGGTCAGGGACCAGCTGGCCGAGCTGGACCTGGAGCTATCCGAAGGTAGGACGTCTGTAGGACGGCTTCACCGCCTGCATGTTGGCTGATGTTTGCTGCGAACTGGAGTAACGAGGACGGAGCGTGTTGACGTCCAGTCAAGCTCAGATTGTGTCTTTTCTGTGGCCTCAACTACTGCAGTGGATCAAGTCACGATTACTTGAAATTATAAACACACTGACTTTAAAGTCCCCTCACTTTGATCATATAGGCATTATCTGTATAAGATGCAACTCGGTGATCTGCAGTATCCCTTTATTTTGTTATTTGCATCAACATCACCCTGCATTCATCCCACACATTGCTTATCATCTGAGTTAAACATTGCTGTTTTTTTGTTTTTTTTAAATAATATGGGTCAAGTCTATGTTCATGGAGGCCTTGTGGATGTGGATGCTGTGTCCCATCCACCACCTGCCTCATGCAAATATATGAGCCTTGTTTCATTTTTTAAATCCTGACTGTGGGAAAAGGGGACTATAGATCTGGCTGTTATGCAAGTCTCCTCCTCACCCTGACTGCTAATCATTAGGCAGCAACTTGTTTTGTGCTGCGCAGATCTGCTGCCTGGAGATGGATGAGTAATGTTATGTTTCCCATGGGGCCGAGCGGTGCCACTAATGATGGGCTCAGTCACTTTTCTGTGCAACACCGATGCTCCTACATTTGTCTCAGCCCAGGTAGGAGGCCAGGTGAAGCTTTACAGTCACATGCTCAGCTGTGAATGGACAAATGCATGCTTAGAAACTGGATGACCTAGTTGGTATTCTCCCCAACGTGACCGTTTAAATCAGAATTAAAAATACTTGGATAAAACAAAATAACCGTAATTACTGTCTGTGCACTTGTCTTAGTGTCTGTTACCGAAATATCTTGTGAATCACTGAATGGATTTTAATGCAACTTGCAGAAAGTAATTATTTCATGTACATGTGGCTAACGTTTGGATGCAACTCAATTCAAGATGGCTGCCACAGCCAACTGACTATAAGGAACACAAACGCGGCTATAGCTTAGCCAGTTTTTCAGGTATTGACTTACTTGGTGCAGTGGTAGCTGGGACTGATCATACATGCGTATTTTGAACACTAATAAATTTCTCACAACCTTTCCTGTTAACTATTTGGAGTCAACTTTGTCTGTCTGTTAGCAAAATATCAATTGAACCACTGACTGGATTTTTATGACGCCTTCAGAAAAGAAGTCACTCGATCTATGTCTATAACTGATTAACTTACTCACATACTCTGAGCGTGACAACTTGCAACATCACGTATGATTGTGCATCAAGTTTTGATCCAAACAGCAACCTCCATGTCCATGTAGTCGTGAAATTTGTTGTAAAATCCTGTCACGTCAGTAGATGTTGGTGCAAAAACATAATCTTGTATGTAGAGTGTACTAGAGGACAGTGATTCTTCATCCTCCCACAGAACAAAAACATGTCTCTTCGGCTGATTGGTAACTCTAAATTGTCCCTAGGTGTAAGAGAGCGTGGTTGTTTGTCTCATTTGTCTCTATGTGTCTTCGTGATGGACTGGAGACCTGTCCATGTCCCCCGCCTCTCGCACAGTGACTGCTGGATATGGACACCAGTGACCCCCCGTGACCTAAAACGGAAGAAGCGTGTAAAGAAAATGGATGGATGTTACACATAAGTCTTAGTAAAATATTAAAGACTTGCTTGTGAAGCATGTTGTCCAGCATTGTTGCAAATGAATACATTTGTTGTGGCTCAGGCCTTCAGCACTGTGTAAAAGGGTTGCACTGCTTCTCTTGAGCGACATAAAGAGTTACATCTTATTTGTAAAACAGCTTTTCTCAACTTAAACTTGAATCGCAGGGATTTTTCAAGCAGGAAACATCATTAAACCTTGAACAAACAAATAGATGAATTCGATCAGTTCAAGCGTAACTGAGGAGGCCGCTAGATCTCGATGAATCGAGACTCATCAGACCAGCCAATGTTTCTCCGATCTCTTATATAGTCCAGTTTTGGTCAGTCTGTGTGAACTGTAGCTTCAGATTTATGCTCTTAGCTGAAAGGAGTGGCTTCTGGTGTGGTCTTCTGCTACTGGAGCCCATCTACTTCAAGGTTGGATGTGTTCTGCTTTCATACGTGGTATTCTGCAGACCTTTGCTATATTGAGTGCATAACCAGTCTGACCATTCTCCTCTGACCTCTGATATCCACAGCACATTTGGATCTACACAGCTGCTGCTTACTAGGCATTTTCTCTTTTGTTTGGACCATGCTTTTGTGTGAAAACCCAAGTAGATCAGCAGTTTCTGAGATGCTCAGACCAGCCCGTCTGGCACCAATACCCACGCCACATTCAAAGTCACTTCAGTCTTATTTCTTCTGATGCTCGGTTTGAGCGCCAGCAACACCTTCACCACACCCAGATGCCTAAATGCACTGAGCTGCTGCCATGGGATTGGCGGATTAGTGATTTTTGCTACCAAACAGTTGACGGTATTTGCTGGTTTATGTTTACCACTGTGTTCATCTACAAACACACCATTATAAGGGATTTGTTCTTGGGGTTGTATTATCTGCTAACTTTCTTGCAACATATCTGGGTTTGAGCTCTGTCTGACCTGACTATTTATTATTATTATTGCTTTTTTTTTTTTTGCTAATTTACTGATACTTATAATTGCTTAGGATGAGACATTATAAAAATGATTAGGTTTGGAAAAACATGGTAGTAAAAACAACTGTCATCCCACATTGTCTGAATGTTTATTGGGACACACTTCTTGCACTATTACACAACCCTGAGCGAGACTATTACATGCATTAATAATAACTATCTTTGTTATGGCTCTTCTCTTTTCAGGAACCGTTGATTCCATTTTGGATTATGGACACATCGAGTGTAACCTTATAAGTGCTGTCAGAGTAGCTTGTTTCAGGCTTTAGAGTGAGACAGGGTGGTAAGGTGACACCCCACATCCTTTGGTTACAGTCTCAGAGGGTTAGACAACCATTTGTAACTTTAGCTCAGACGTATTTCTTTTCCATATGAAACGGCTCTACTTTCCCGATGCCTCACTTCTGTGTCGTGATGAAGTACCTTTGCCGTCTGCCCACCGTTCCCTCAGCCGGCTCAAGGCTGACGGCACAGGGCGAGCAGCAGCTGGACACCCAGCGAGTCGGATGCTTTCTCATGGATATCCTTTACATGGCAACAAATCTCCTCTTTGTTGTCCTCAAAAATGTGACTCCCCTAGCAACAACAAAAATGTGCATTTCTCTCTTTTTTTTTATACAGAAAAAGTTTAATGCTTCTCCATGGGTGCACATTTGTTCATATTAGTCATGTCTATCAGAGAGAAAAGGGGGAGGAAATAGAGAAGCTCCACCTACTTTAACTTGAACGACTGTAAGGACACAAAGAAAACCTTTGAGATGGTCAAGGTCTTAGTGACGGAGTCGGACTGGAATTCAGAGCTTTAAAGGACAGCTCTTTAAGCTGCTCAGGCTGAATGGACTTCACAGACTTTGTGTTTTATTACGTCTGCCTTGAAAATTATAATTTGGATGTGAATTTGAATGTATTTTGACGTGTACGGAAATGACAGGGAAGAGCAGTGAACAAAATACTTTGTTTAGATTATCTTTGCGAAACTGGACACACCACAGGACAGTGACCTCGGAATGAGTCCAACATATTAGACCTGTTTAGTTATTTTGGAGTCAGCCATTTAACAAGCTGAGCTGTAAGTTATTTGTTATTTTTTATTTATTTATTGCTGTCTGCAGAACAATGTTAGTGTTCATTATTGCTATTAACGTAAGTTGGACAAAGTCATTTTTTGTTTTAAAAGAAGCCAACAGAGGAATTTTCTGCAAGTGCCACACCATAGATGTCCACTGATTCCTTTGAAACACATCTTGCTCTTTTCGACTTTCATCTTACAAAACATTATCTTCTATTATGTAAAATAAAATCAGTACATTTTTTTTCTCAAAGTTCACTAACTCAGTTATTCATTCTGCTTAGTGTACTGGTAATCCTTGTGGTAAGCATTCCACAATTTATTATTGCCCATAGACAAAAGGATAACTTTGTGTGTGTGTGTGTGTGTGTGTGTGTGTGTGTGTGTGTGTGTGGGGGGGGGTCCTTTGCCTGTTTGTAAGCAACATTTCTCAAAAACTTTTGGACATATTTTAATGAACACTTCAGTCAACATGGCTGCCACAGTTACACCACTATAGCAAGCATAAAAATATCTAACTCTGTTAGTTTTACAACCATGAAGCTAAAATTTGGTGTGATGGTAGCAGAGAGTCATTAACAACGCATACTGTAAACACTAACGCATCTGAAAACATTGCATGAGCTTGTGCATCATGTCATTTGCAAGGTTTGACCAAAACGGTTTTAACTTTATCTCGTCTCATCTTAAGATCATCTTAAATCAAATCTTAAATTCAAGCACGAAAGGTGGCGGGCAGTTTGCAGTTCCTTCAAAGAACGCCAGGACTTTAAATACAGCGTTTATCCTCAGAGGTGTGTGTTTTTGTCTCATTAAATTTCCAGCTACACCGACCTGCCCACGTTCCCCTCTGGTTCAATTAAAGACTGAGATCTCACGTTGAACAAGTATCACAATGGCAGTTCATAAAGCAATGAGTTCCATCTTTTATGATTCTATCTAACTAAAAACACTGTGTGGCTGTGATGATCTGGGACCAGCTACGTCTGTTTTGTGGATTGCTGGAAGTAAATGAAGTTGGAGATGTTGGGTCTGAGTAAGATAAACCATTGTAGGACAACCATGCTGTGTGTTTGCAAAGAAATTTGTTAGTCATCAAAGATTGTCTGTTGACAGTGGTGTATTTTTCTGAGACATCTTGAGAGCTGTCCTCTCGTTGAATACTACTTTGACATTTATTGTCAACTTAAACACTTTTATAGAACAAGCACATCTCCTCGATGGCAACAGAACTCTCTCACACGAGCCATCTCCTGCAGTTCATGCATACCTTTCTGCTGTGGAAGTGGACCCCCGTCACCAGAGCAGAAACTTCTTAAGAAACATAACAAAAAAGCTCAAACGTTTGGAACTGACCCTCCAAACTTTCCAGATGACAATCTCCAGAACCCAAAAGACCAACTGCAGATGTCCTGTTTGCATACAGTCACTGGACAAAGCTGTGCTGAAATACTGCAGGAGGCGTCTCGTTCTACTTTTGGACCAACGTTCAAATTGTCACACCAAAATCAATACAAAATGAAAAGGTTTTAATTTTTACTACATCCATCCATTATCTTTACCCACTTCTTCCTTTTCGAGTCGCGGGGGTCACTGGTGCCCATATCCAGCTATCACTGTACGAGAGGCAGGGGACACCCTGGACGGGTCTTCAGTCCATCACAGGGACACATAGAGACAAATGAGACAACCATTCATTCTCTCACTCACATCTAGGGACAATTTAGTTCCAATCAGCCTAACATGCATGTTTTTGCTCCGTGGGAGGAAACTGGAGTACCCAGAGAAAACCCCCGCATGCACGGAGAGAACATGCAAACCCCACCCAGAAAGGTCCCGGGCTGCGATTCGATCCAGTGGCCTTCTTGCTGAGAGACAACATGTCTACCAACTGAGCCACTGTGTCGCCTCTAAGTAGTGCATATTACTGTTTCTGCTCTATCTGCTCCCGCTTGGTCCGATACTTTCATCTTTTAAGAATATCTCCTATCGTTGTTGTGCTGATGACATCCAGTTGTATATTTCTTTTCTTCCAAATGAGCTTTCAAATCTACACATTTTACTTAACTTTTTGGATTCAATTAAAAGCTGGATGACTGAAAGTTTTCTCCAGCTCAATAGATAGAAAACTGAAGTAATCATCTTTGCTCCAGAAAAAAACTACTGCAATGATAAACCAGATCCTTGGGCCTCTTGGTCATTTTGATAAATCCTCAGTTAGAAACCTTGGGAGAAGCTTTGGCTCAGGTTTTACTCTGGAAACTCATGTAAAGTCTCTGGTTCATTCCTGTTTCTACCACCTGCGAAATATTGCCAAGCTTAGCCGTATTATTTCTCGTCCAGAATTGGAAATGTTAATTCATGCTTTTGTTTCGACTTGCCTGGATCTTTGTAATGAATGCACTGTACACTCGTTTAACCAAAGCCTCCCTTGACTGGTTGCAGTTTGTACAGAATGCTGCTGCTAGACTCCTGACTACATCTTCAACATTTTGTATAACTCCACTTCTAAAGCAACTCCATTGGCTCCCAGTTCATTATCAAGTGGATTTCAAGGTTTTAGTTTTGACTTGGCGGGCTCTGCATGGACAGACACCAATTTACATCTCGGAACTTTACATTCCTACACCCCTATCAGAACTTTGAGGTCCTGTGATCAAGACCTGCTGATTGTCCCACTGACAAAACTGAAAACTAAAGGAGACAGAGCCTTTTCTTCTGTGGCTCCTCCAAGACTCTGCAACTCCCTTCCTCAAACTCTCCGATCAGTGGACTTCTTTTAAAGGCCAGCTAAAAACTCATCTTTTTAAATCTGCCTTTGCTTAAATTTGTTTTGTGCACTTTTTGTATTTTGTTTGTCGAAGCGCTATATAAATAACGTTTTACTTACTTACTTACTATACATAATACATAACAGTATAATGTGCAGTGAAAGCAGTTTGAAACTTTTTGCAGCTTTTTGGCAAAAACTTGATTGCTGAAAGGTTTAAGCAGAATTTAAGCAATGCTTGTACTGACTATTTTTATAGTTACAGCCTAAAAATGTATTTAGTTATTTTTGTTGAAAATGTAGTGTCATTTCAGTCATTTTGTGTGGCTGTTTTAAACCGTATGGAGCTCTGTGCTTGTCTAATGATCCATGCCATCTGCACGTTTCACTCCACACGTGTTTGTTGCTGTAAATGCATCACATGCTTCAGAAGCAGTTAGACTGCAGTCGCTTAAGCAGTTTTTCTCCATTTCAGAATTTGATCAGCCTCTCAGCTTCTGCTGTAAAGACAGAGTCAATAATAATAATAATGCCTGGCGAGATTTATCATCGATTCTGCTCGTAATGCTGCACTGGTGGCCTGTTCTGGACTACGGGAGAGGGAGAGAAATGAGAGATTATAGTCCTGCCTACTTGACTCAATCTAGGTCACAGAGCATCAGGGGGCAACATGCTAACTCGTTTAGCCCGTGAGTCACATAGGCATGGACTGCTGCTGGGGATCTCTCCCTGTATCCCACTCACCACCACTGATTCCTCCATGTGTATTTCCACCTCTCCTCATCTAATGTGTTTCTTGAGTTTCCTTTTTAGAAAAATTAGGATGTTTAATTACATGAAAAACTTTGTGTTATTAGAAATATATAATATTATATATCCATCCATCCATCCATCCATCCATTATCTTTACCCGCTTATTCCATTTTGGGTCACGGGGGTCGCCGGTGCCCATGTCCAGCAATCACTGTGCGAGGGGCGGGGTACACCCTGGACGGGTCGCAAGTCCATCACAGGGCCACATAGAGACAAACAAACATTCACTCTCTCACTCACACCTAGGGACAATTTAGAGTTACCAATCAGCCTAACATGCATGTTTCTGGTCTGTGGGAGGAAACAGGAGTACCCGGAGAAAACCCACGCATGCACGGAGAGAACATGCAAACTCCACCCAGAAAAGCCCCTGGACCGGTGTTTGAACCAAGGACCTGCTCGCTGAGAGGCAGCAGCCCTACCAGTTGCGCCACCGTGCTGCCTAATATTATATATAATATATAATATTCAAAGTTCAAAATCCTACAAAGTAATATTTTCTACACAATCTACAAATAGATCTCTGCATGAAACAAAAAATGCATTAAAAGTCTTTATATAGATTTAGTTGAACTCATATGGTTGTTTACAATGCCCATTTCTTTAAGGTTATGATTTCTGCATATGCATTTTTTTCTGTACAACTTCATCCAAGATGTTGGGTTGCCTTTTGCTGCTCGTCATTTGTGATTCAATGGAGAGTTTTTCATTATTAAGAGTTTAGCTCTTTGTCACCCAGGTAAAGACAGTATAACAGGTTTTGTCCGAGTAGATTTTAAGTTTCACGAGACTAAGTTTATCTTTATGCCTAGTCACACTTTTGTGTATCTTCATTGCGTTTCCATGACATATTGAAATACAAGGCTTCAAGAAAACAATAACACAAGAACTCATCTTTATGGTTTACATATCTGATGTTAATATATATATGTATCTATTGTTGGCTGCTCCTCTCTGCAGGGGTAGCAACAGTGAGCGAACTCGCACAAGAAATTTGGAAATTAGTTTACATTGGATGCACTTCCTGATGCAACCTGTGCTTGAAACCATGGCCTCTGAATGACTAGTTCTTGTCATTGGCCACTGAGTTATGTAATCTCCAATAAAAGTACGATAATTGTAAAGCTTAATTACAAAGTTGAAATATGTGTGACTCGACAGCAACAATGTACAATCTCAAGCTGCACTGCAAACAATACTGGTGATGTGTCCACTGATGCTCCTGTAATTATTGTTATTATAATTATGAAATAACAGTGCTTTACTATGTAAGATATTACTCCATCTGCATCAAAACAACAGTAGGACTCAAACTCACAATATGAGTCTTTGACACGTATACTAATGGTTGCTCTAAAAAGACTCCCTAAACCTCTGAAGCATATTAAAACAACTTGCATAACGAAAGAAGTTCGAGCCTCTTCTATATACCCACCTGTGCGTGTGTTTGTATATATATATATATATATATATATATATATATATATATATATGTATATATATATATATATATATATATATACAAACCCACACACACTGGCCACCCATTTATTTGAGGACACTGCTTTCTAGGTTTTATATTGTTTAAATGTATAGTTTCCTAAAACGATTAGTGTAGCTGGTGGGGTGGTTGAATATTAATCTATGGTGGCCAAGGCCACCACTGGCCACCCCCTGGCTCTGCTATTGCACCTGGTTGTAGATAAAATTGCTCTCTCAGCTTGCCAGGATCCTTCGCTCTGCTCTGCTTTTAACAAACTGAAAAAAAAAAAAAACTACCTGTTTTTATACACAGTGTAACTCCTACCCACTTGAATTTCTCGCATCAAAAACATTAACGTCTACCTGGTACTTGCATGTCCTGTTCAATTCCAGTCCAGAAAAACCCTAATCTCAAAAATTACAAAACATTTACAATTCAAGTTCCTCAGCTACAACCGCTACTTTAGATTAATACAGTTTCTGGTTATTTCCTCAAGCTCCTCGTGTCAGTCTGAATTCCTGGATTCTCATAACAGCAACGTTAGATACCGGTAAACGGTTTTGATTCCTCGATAAAAGATAAAAATACAGTATATAGTGGTGCTGAATGGGTTGAGGAGCTTTTAGTTGCATTTGTGTGTGTCATCATGTCAGTGACTAATTTGACTGATTAAGTATCGACATGGCTCCCGCACCACTTGTGTCACAGCAGTAGTTTGATTAATTTCATATTTATAGAAAACTTTATGTTTTTGTTTTGACCCAGACCCCTCCCCTTCTCCTCCTCCACTTTCTGCACACAAACAGTCACAAACGCACGGAAGCTTCATGTTTGGAAAGGACTAAATTATTTAGATGAGACTAGTGCACACCTCCACACTGACACGCACTGCCAGCTGGGAGGCTGAATCATCTCACTTTCAAGTTTCCAGTGAACCTCAGGTGGGCTCAAACGTTTGTCTTTAAAGTCACATTTTCCAACATCCTGTGACCATTCAATTATTTTTCTCTGATTTTGTTTTCCTTTTTGACATCTTGTAACTACAAGCGACACAACTCAAGTAAAAACTATGAGGGTGAGGGGCTTTTTTGTAGAAAGAGGAGAAAGTCATAGGTTATCTTGTTGTTCACTAAATTATTTAATAGAAGAAGCAGTCTGACATTTTATCCAAGTGTTTTTCTTGTTTACATGTAACTTTCTCCTCCATGACACACCAGCCAAACCTACAGCTTCTCAGGTCATGAGCTTGTCCCATGTGTTCACTGAATCTGGTCTGCAATAATTTATCTTAAGAAGATTGTTGGGAAAATGACATGACTGCTTTTTGTCATATTTTAAGTTCTATATAAAGTGTAAATGTTATAGAGGTCCTGTTTTCTGCTCAACCTTTAACTTCTTTAATGTATTTGCATCATTCGTAGGCTAATTGAAACGTTAATGGACACATCGCATGTGGTGCCCCCCATACGTCTAATCACACAGACGACCTGGCCTAGTGAATGTTCCATAAACCCTTTCCAGATTTAAACAGCATCAATACAGGTCCTTCTCACAAAATTAGCATATTGTGATAAAGGTCATTATTTTCCATAATGTAATGATAAAAATGAAACTTTCATATATTTCAGATTCATTGCACACCAACTGAAATATTTCAGGTCTTTAATTGTTTTAATACTGATGATTATGGCATACAGCTCATGAAAACCCAAAATGCCTGTCTCAAAAAATTAGCATATCATGAAAAGGTTCTCTAAACAAGCTATTAACCTAACCATCTGAATCAACGACATAACTCTAAACACCTGCAAAAGATTCCTGAGGCTTTTAAAAACTCCCAGCCTTGTTCATTACTCAAAACCGCAATCATGGGTAAGACTGCCGACCTGACTGCTGTCCAGAAGGCCATCATTGACACCCTCAAGCAAGAGGGTAAGACACAGAAAGAAATTGCTGAACGAACAGGCTGTTCCCAGAGTGCTGTATCAAGGCACCTCAGTGGGAAGTCTGTGGGAAGGGAAAAGTGTGGCAGAAAACGCTGCACAACGAGAAGAGGTGACCGGACCCTGAGGAGGATTGTGGAGAAGGGCCGATTCCAGACCTTGGGGGACCTGCGGAAGCAGTGGACTGAGTCTGGAGTAGAAACATCCAGAGCCACCGTGCACAGGCATGTGCAGGAAATGGGCTACAGGTGCCACATTCCCCAGGTCAAGCCACTTTTGAACAAGAGACTGCATCAGAAGCATCTCGCCTGGGACTGCTGCTGAGTGGTCCAAAGTTATGTTCTCTGATTACAGTAAATTTTGCATTTCCTTTGGAAATCACGATCCCAGAGTCTGGAGGAAGAGAGGAGAGACAGAATTCACATTGCTTGAGGTCCAATGTCAAGTTTCCACAGTCACTGGGGTTTCATGTCAGATGCTGGTGTTGGTCCACTGTGTTTTATCAAGGGCAGGGTCAATGCAGCTAGCTATCAGGAGATTTTGGAGCACTTCATGCTTCCATCTGCTGAAAAGCTTTATGGAGATGAAGATTTCATTTTTCAGCACGACCTGGCACCTGCTCACAGTGCCAAAACCACTGGTAAATGGTTTACTGACCATGGTATTACTGTGCTCAATTGGCCTGCCAACTCTCCTGACCTGAACCCCATAGAGAACCTGTGGGATATTGTGAAGAGAAAGTTGAGAGACACAAGACCCAACACTCTGGATGAGCTTAAGGCCGCTATCGAAGCATCCTGGGCCTCCATAACACCTCAGCAGTGCCACAGGCTGATTGCCTCCATGCCACGCCGCATTGAAGCAGTCATTCATGCAAAAGGAATCCCGACCAAGTATTGAGCGCATAACTGAACATGATTATTTGAAGGTTGGCGTTTTTTGTATTAAAAACACTTGTCTTTCATTGGTGGGATGAAATATGCTAATATTTTGGGACAGGCATTTTGGGTTTTCATGAGCTGTATGCCATAATCATCAGTATTAAAACAATTAAATACCTGAAATATTTCAGTTGGTGTGCAATGAATCTGAAATATATGAAAGTTTCCTTTTTTATCATTACATTATGGAAAATAATGACCTTTATCACAATATGCTAATTTTTTGAGAAGGACCTGTATGTAGAAGTCGCTCCTGCAGCAGCACAAAGAAATGCTGCACTAAGCTGTTAAACACTGGACTTCTGCTCCAAATGTGTTGGAGGAATGCAGAACCTTCAGAGCAATTTACTGAGGTGATTCTCAGTAGATTGCTTTAAAAGTGTTTTTGTTTTTGTTCTGTTTCTGTTTCTCAGCTGATCAGTGAACCAGGAACCAGATAAGTCCCAGGTGTAAATTAATTTGTGTTTAGGTGCCATTAATTATGGTTTTGGTGCTTGTGCTCAGTCCAGCTTGACTTGGTTTATCAGTGATATTTACACTTGGTCATACTCCTGAAAGAAGTCTCACACTGAATTATGTGGACCGCCCTGCTTTGAATATGTGGCTCAGATGGTAGAGCTGTTGCCTCTTAGTAAGAAGGTCACCAGTTCAAATCCCAGTCCAGAGACCTTTCTGGGTGGAGTTTGCATGTTCTGTCCATGCATGGGTGGGTTTTCTCCAGGTACATCAGTTTCCTCCCACAGAGCAAAAACATGCACGTTAGGCTGATTGGTAACTCTAAATTGTCCCTAGGTGTGAGTGAGAGAGTGAATAGTTGTTTGTCTCGTTTGTCTCTATGTGTCCCTTGGATGGACTGGAGACCTGTCCAGGGTGTCCCCCGCCTCTCACACAGTGACTGCTGGACAAGGGCACCAGTGACCTCCGTGACCCAAAAAGGAATAAGTGGGTAAAAGATAATGGATGGATGGATGTATCATGCCCATGGATAGCTTTGTGTGGCTCTTTTCAAGCAAAAATAGCATCAGCAGCTAGCTGTAGCACTTCTGCTGCATGCTGAGACACCTCTGGTAACAATATCATAAAATTCAGTGAGAATAACGGTTAAATCTGAGAATGCCAGTGGCTTAAAAATTTATAAATTAGTGTTTGAGAGAATCGTTATGACATATGTCCACATTATCCATGGCTAGCCATTAAGACATCAGTCTGGTCAAAGTTAAAGTCTTTATCTCTAAACTGAGTTCACTCAACGAGCTGAGACATTAATTGCTCGTAACCAGTCCCAGAACTCCAGTACAAAAGATCTGAACTATATTGCTTTAAGAATAGAACAAATGTAAATGTGACCTTTCTGCCAGTTCAGTTCTGTGAAAATAAGTCGTTGTGCAAGAGTTTGGGGAAATTCCTACCTCTTCAGGGGCTTTGCTTGTGTTTTTAACATGACATTCAAATATTACTCCTTTTAAAATGGTTAGGAATAATTATTTTTGCTATTTTAATTATAATACTGGTCAGTCATGGTAGACTACACTCAAGGTAGTCAAGCGATCCAACAGGTTGAATCCAAATCTCTGAGTTTAATCCAATTATTTAAACCTAAATAGCTCGTATTAAACAACAGCGCTGTATCCGTGAGAACAGTGAAGAGTAAAACGTTTCATAGTAAAGAGGAGAATTACAGTAAGTTGATAGCTGACACTTTATCAAGAGTGTATCAAGATAAAATGATTTTAACAGCAATACATCAATTTACCTGCCAAATTACAGAGAATTTTCCAACCTGTTAATAAAGTTTTAATGAAGTGTTTTAAAACAATCCTTTATTTTTGTATATCCTTGCCAACACCCCCCTCTTTTTGCATATATTTTTTTACATTTGAATGTTTGGTGAATTGTGACAATGATTCACTAACAATGAGCGGCACCTGTTTTTAGCAATGAACATTGTTAAACAATATTGCTGTTGATATTTTCTCCATCGTCGTTTCTACCCTGAGCTAGGGGGTGCTTTTTGTCCCTGTCTCACTCCTAGTGAGGGCCGGGGCCCCCTCACTGATATTGACTAAAGTGGACTGTCCTTAGTGCATCCTAATCCTGTTGCATGCTAAAATGACATCTTATTTATAAAGCTAATACCTTTAAGTTATGTTCAGGAACCTTGTGGGTGTTAAAATTATTTTTTTCCCCATCCTAATTCATGTTAAAGTTTAGTTTTCTGAATGTGAACATTTTAATTTCACACCTTTTTTTTTACAATTACAGGTATCATCTGCAGCAGTGAAAAATGTATTGATTAATCTTTCTGTGACTTACCTCTCCTTTTGTAAAAAGCAGTGCTGCTGCAGATTACAGTACTCCTCCTCTTTTATGTCAGAGTCAAAGAGCGTCAGAGATTCTTTATTGTCATTCGCACCACATGTGGTACATGTGGTGGAACGAGATTATGTACACAGGGTCCCAGTTACATCCAACAATAAAATGTAAAAGAAAAACAGTAATAAGATCTAAGACATGAAAAAAAAATCAACTAAAAATACGCTAAGCGCTAATAGCATAAAAACAATACTCTGAACAGCAGCACGAACATGAGTCTGTGTGAGCAGATGAGCACGCATGAAGACTGCAACATGAAACAGATCAGCAGCAATATAAAACAGATCAGCAGCAACATGATGTGATTTTTTGTCACAATGATTATTCTGGTTAGAGATTCATGAGTCTAACAGCCTCAGGGTAGAAGCTGTTCCTCAGTCTAGTGGTTCTACACTTAATGCTCCTCAACCTCCTTCCTGAGGGGAGCGGGGCAAAAAGTGTGTGTGCTGGGTGAGTGGGGTCCTTTGTGCTGCAGGTGGCCCTCTTCTTGCATCTAGAGGTGTAGATGTCTGTGATGGTGGGGAGACTGACTCCAACAGTCTTCTGTGCAGCCTTCACCACTCTCTGCAAAGCTTTTCTTTCTGCAGCTGTGCAGCCTCCATGCCACACGTTGATGCTGGAGCACAGGATGCTCTCCACTGCAAACCTGTAGGAGGTGAGGACTGAACTTCCCAGACCAGCTCGTCTCAGCCGCCTGAGGAAGTAGTCTCTGATGAGCTTTCTTGGTCATGCTGGTGGTGTTGTTGCTCCAGCTGAGGTTGTCATTCATGTGTACACCCAAGTACGTGTAGCTGGAGACCACTTCCACTGCAGATCCTTGGAGAGGAGGAGGGTTGGTGTGTTTGTTCCTTCTGAAGTCCACAACCATTTCTTCTCCTGGGTCACATTTACCGCCAACTCTGAAGGAGATGCTTAATATTTCACACTAACTGCATGTAGCAAACAGCACTGGTCCTTGAGAACACTTTTTCTCACTGCAATAATTTGCATAAATATGGTCCGTTTTCCCATTAGATGCATGCATCAAGCATTATTTAAATTGTTCACGTCAGAGCACAGACACTACCTGGTTGGAGGAGCACGTCGCCGTGCGTGGGTTTTGTGCATGGCAAAATCTCAGGTTTGTTTCTGTTTGGTGCACACAAAGGCTGTGCAATCCTTCAGTGAATCAGGTTCTGAATGTTAACGTGTGCTGTATTTATTACCTTGACTGCAGCATTTGGATTACGAGTCAGTGACAGACTATTGTTATGACTTCAATTTTGTTTTCTATTTTTACCTTAAGTAACACCGTTATGTTAGCCGTGACTGATGCAGTTTGTTTAGGAAACATCGCCACTAAGTGAAGCAGTAAGTGCAGGGTGATGTGTCAGGTGTGTCTGTCCCTCCTCTTCCCTTTTGACGTTACAGAAGGTAAAAAGTGGGGGAGGGCGCAGTGGCTTACAGCTTCTTTTCAGTTACATCCCTACACTTTTTTTCCTTTCTACTGTGTAAGCCTTATTAATATTATGATGGGCCCTCTTGGAACTCGTGTGCATGGATGCGTGCATGCGTGTGTGTGGTATCATTACTCCCCACATGAGATGACTTTAATGACTGTGAAGAAAAACATGATTTGCTTTGTTACCTGAGTTGGCCACACCCTGCCTACTATTTCACAGACACAGACTCATCTGAGGCCTACAGACACAATGTGTGTGTGTTCAGTCTTCAGGTTTTAAGGTGTTCCTTTCATCCACTTGTACTTGTAATACCAGTTTTATCATCAAAGTTAACACGAGAGCAGATGTAGCTTCTGACTGAACATGACTCATTATGCATGAGAGACTCTTTTCCTTTTCTGTAGTACTTTTTGATTTTAAAAACTGGAAAAAAAACAAAGCAAATATATTTACACAGTACTCCAACCATACCAAATATGTCAAGATTTAACAAAAAAAGAGCTCATCTGGTTGTTGGTTTATCACCCAAATGTCAGTCACACATCATGTTCTTGATGACGCACGTGCTGTCTTGTATGAACATGCAGGCTGAGGTGTTTTCTCACAAACAAGCGCCCAAGCACAGGGCGGGGAGGAACTCTTTAAGACTTTAACTTATCTTCAGGATTGGCAAATTAAGTTGCAGACACATTCAAAAATGGTCTATGCTCACTAGTAACACACATATCGTGTTTTGTTCTTGTTTGTGCTTGTCCATATTAATGATCTTGTTAAAGTGAATTCCTGTGTTGGTTGAAAAAAAACACATTTGAGTCATTTGTCAGTAACATCAACAAAATGCCGCCCCCCCACCATCGTCACCGCCATCCCTCTTCCTGCTGAAATGACTCTGGCAGAGCAGCATAAAAGACTCAGATACTCAGTGATGTAATAAAGAAGCCCAGAATAACCGCTAACAGCTCCAAGCGGTGTTACTCATACTGTGCTGCTCACCAGTTTTTGATCAGTGATTCTTTTGGCTGCGAATAATCAGCTCCTCCACCGTCATGTTTATGTGATCGGTTCAATTTGTTTGTTTGCGAGATTCTCTGAACATTTTGTTTCATGAGCCGACGTAGAAGTCGTAAAATTCTGACGTCGATCCAAAAATCCTGTTGTTTTTTACTAAACTTTGGGAAGGTATGCGTTCATAGGCAGCTGTTGTTTGGTGATTCACAGGGGTGGGAATCTTTCAGCACCTCACGACTCCATTTGATTACATTTCAGAGGGCTGCGATGTGATTATACAAAATGATTGATGCATCTTGATGGACTCATAATAACAGTTCAAACTAAATCCTAAACATAGGCAACAAAATGTTTTGCACTACACTGCAGTATGAATTGTGTTTGTTTCAGACGGGATTTTTTTTAAAGAACTAAATAAACAAAAGAGTCAAAATGCTGAGTACAGTGGCATAAGATTCTGCAGCAATGAATGTCCATGCAACACATGTTGGAGCTATCTGACACGCTTTTCTCAGTGTTTCCTCAACTTTGTTTCTGGTCCTGTTGTAGAGTGAGGGAATGCCTGTGCTACTGCTGTATATCTTCAACAGATGACCATTCTGTCCTAGGTCCAAAAGGACATAATAGAAAAGTAGCATCTCATTGGGCTGTGTCTGAGTTGTTGCATCTTAGAATTGCAAAAAAAAAGACACATTTTTCATTGAAGTCTCTGTATTTTGAATGCGACCATTGAGGCACGTGGCAGAGTTTTGCATGACTTGTTTTTGAAAATACCTGCCTAATTTTATGTTAAACTTTATTCTAAGCTGTACACAATGTTGATGCCTAATGATGCATTTAGAAGTGGCAGCAAGGAGTTTTTCTCCTACTCCAAGTAGAAACATATACCGTATTTTTCACCCTATAAGTCACAGTTTTTTGCATTATTTCCATGCCCTGCGACTTATACGCCGAAGTGACATATTTATGATTTTTTTTGCCCAATATTTATAAACCAATTTTTGACTGAGATATGACTGTTTTCATTCATTCTGACTGAAAAAATTGAACACTACCATTTTCAGCCTATAGATGGCACTTGAGTAGTATGACATGCCGTTGTATCATATAATAGGTAAAAGTGGCTGTTAATGATACAGTCGACTTGCCATAACCTGCCACTGTCGTCTGCCTGGAGCAACGGTCAAATCAGCTTCATTTTGCTGCACCGCCCCGGCGAAATGAAGCTGATTTGACCATTGAAATGCATTTATTAAATAAAAATTCAACTGAGACACACCTTTACTATAAAGTAAAGCAAACAATTTATTGTTTTTAGGTGGTTATCTTGTTAAATTTCAAAGAAATGCACGAGTTGCTCTCTGCCCGTTCATGTTTCTGTGTATCGGCTTTTGTAAATGCAGCTGATTTGACCGTCCAAGTGCATTTATTAAGGAAAAGTTCAACTGAGACGCACCTTTGCTATAATTTCAAGCAAACAAATAATTGTTTTTAAGTGTTATCTAGTTGCATTTTTGTTAAAGTCCTTCCGTGCATGCCCTGCGGCCGCCATTTAGCATCCAAAATATTTTTGGTACAACACCGGCCCACATTTCCGTGTTGTCAGCAGTGATGAATAATAAATGCAACTTATACGACGAAGCAATGTATTTATGGATTTTTCCACTTTATTAGACACATTTGGACTGATGCGACTTATTGGACGGTGGGACGTTACGGCGGAAAATACGAGTACTCAAGTTGCATACATTGTGAACATCATTTTTGCCATTAACTTCATAGAAGTTGTAGTACTTCTAAACAATGTCTTTCAATGCAGAATGAGCTGCAGGACATATAAACCTGGAATCATTATACATTTTTGGCATTTATATACTAATTTAGAATCCCTCTTGTCCTCATTGCAATTCATTAAAAATAGATCATAACCCTCATCCTTAGTAATTAAACACAAGCATATATTTCCTAAAACACTATGAAAAGAGAGAAGCAGATATAAATAAGTAACAAAACAGGTCATCCAGATGACTGTCAGGGACTCTCAGGACTCTGATGGATCTTTCTAACTAAGTTTGGATGTTTCAGTTTGGATTTTAGCTAATGTGAATATTGTAGTACTGTAACAGACTTTATTAATCAGCATTGCACCAGGCATATGGTACAAACAAGTTTTAAGCACTCCATAAGAAGAATAAACATTAAAAAATGTGTTCACTGTAAATAAAAGACATTTTCCTCTTAACCTTTGTCTTTAGTGACATGCAGCCTTTTACTTCTCCACTGGTTGTCTTCTCTTCAGAGAGAGACAGGAGAGGAGGGACAGAGCTAACGCCTGGTAAATAACCTTAAAACAACTCCAGTTTACAAAAAGACAAAGAAAAAGAAAGAAAGAAAACCAAAGCGGTGCATAAACATTTACACTGCGGTCACATTGTGTAACATGGTACACATAGCATGCATGTTTGTTAAAGAAAAAGGCTCATTGTGTAGACTATCAGCCAAAGTTATTCTGACTTCTTGTAGTCCACCTCGGATGTGTGCTGTTGCTGGTTTTACTTATTGTTTAGTTTGGTTTTACGACAATAAAGTCGAGTTTCATTTGAGATTCACTCTTCAGAGCAAACTGCAGTTCAGCCCTCAGAAACTTTTGGTTTCTGAGGGTTTCTGAGCCCCTTAAAAACCAGACGAACTCAGTCAACAAAGACTGGGTAGCTCCGTGCCAGAGACGAGAAACCATGGGTCATTCTCTGCTTCTGGGACTGATGGACATAATAAAGGACATTGTATAGATAGTTATTGTTTCTTATAATATTTAAACACTCAATTTTCTTTCAAAGAGCAGGTGTTGACTTGAACCCTGTTTTCTTGAGTGAAATGTGATGAGAGTAAGCAAGAAGTCGAGACAGAGAATAGAGATATTGAGCTAATTACTATTCAGACTGAGTGCCTGTGGGGCAGACGGAAAGAGCAGCCTTACCACAAATCAAATAATCCAAAGCTAGAATTTTTTTTAAGACTGAGGGGAAGCACAGCTTTCATGTTTTTTCATTAAAAAAAAGAACTGAAGGTTTTACTTTTCTTGCGATGCCCAACCAGGACAAATGATGGTTTGATTGTGTCCACCACTGGGACAGACCTGATAGGTTGCTGTGGGAAAGTGTTAACAAGTGAGACCCTCTTCTCCTCCGTGGAGCTGTGCTCTGCCTTTTAAGCAGATTTTGTTCTCTAAGTATGAGTTGTAAGCAGACAGGTCATGTTTTTGTTGGTGGAATAACCTTTTTCATGTACTAAAGGGTGCTTCCAAACATATTACATCTAATAATTTTCACTTGTGCATCAGTTTTCCCTGTTTTTCCAAGTCATTCCCACTCTAACGTTCCATTGTTCAGTGATGACATGCTCTCCTTTTGTTAAAGTTTAACCCCTCGTCTCTACATATGGAGGAAGAACAGATGAATTCCAAATCATCCAGATGGAAGAGTGATTACTTTGAGTTTCATTTAATGCGTGCCGACCCCTCCCCCCATCACTGTCTCCTTTCCACTCACTGTCTTTCTGCAGAGAAATCGCCTGCTCACATAAGCTAAAAATAAATCATGTGACTGAGCGCAGCCGACTGTAATGTTCATGCATTACTTATGGAAGTGTTTGCTTTTCTTCGGTTTTTCTCCTCAGAAAAAAAAAACCGAGTTGCCTCTTGGGCAACGTCTTCCAAACAGGAAGATGGTTTTTTTTCTGTCTATAGTTGTATCTGTAGGGTTGTGGTTTTCTTGCTTGATGAACAAAATAATTCAGTGTCACCTTCTTATCTGTTGTAATAAACACTGTTTTTAGTTATCAGTGACGCTAAATTATTATTAAACAAAGTAGTTTTATTGATTTTTTTCTTCGTTTTTTTTTAAACATACAGCATCAAAGAACATAGACCCCCACCCACACACACACACACACACACCCACACACACGCACACACACACACACACACACACACACACACACACACACACACACAC